>NW_027646005.1:0-345106 GCF_951394435.1 Stenella coeruleoalba | reverse complement strand
CGCTAACACTAACCCGCGCCCTCACACGCACGCTCCCCCTAAAGCGTTGCCGTACCCTCACCTGGACCCTAAACCGTCCCCGTCCGCTAACCCTAACCCTAGCCCAAACCCTAACCCTAACCCTTCCCCGAAGCCTGACCCTCACCCGTCCCCTAATCCTAACCCGTACGCCAACACTAACCCGCGCCCTCACACGCACGCTCCCCCTAAAGCGTTGCCATACCCTCACCTGGACCCTAAACCGTCCCCGTCCCCTAACCCTAACCCTAGCCGAACCCTAACCCTAACACTTCCCCGAAGCCTGACCCTCACCCGTCCCCTAATCCTAACCCGTACGCTAACACTAACCCGCGCCCTCACACGCACGCTCCCCCTAAAGCGTTGCCGTACCCTCACCTAGACCGTAAACCGTCCCCGTCCCCTAACCCTAACCCTAGCCCGAACCCTAACCCTAACCCTTCCCCGAAGCCTGACCCTCACCCGTCCCATAATCCTAACCCGTACGGTAACACTAACCCGCGCCCTCACATGCACGGTCCCCCTAAAGCGTTGCTGTACCCTCACCTGGACCCTAAACCGTCCCCGTCCCCTAACCCTAACCCTAGCCCGAACCCTAACCCTAACACTTCCCCGAAGCCTGACCCTCACCCGTCCCCTAATCCTAACCCGTACGCTAACACTAACCCGCGCCCTACACGCACGCTCCCCCTAAAGCGTTGCCGTACCCTCACCTGGACCCTAAACCGTCCCCGTCCCCGTCCCCTAACCCTAGCCCGAACCCTAACCCTAACCCTTCCCCGAAGCCTGACCCTCACCCGTCCCCTAATCCTAACCCGTACGCTAACACTAACCCGCGCCCCTCACACGCACGCTCCCCCTAAAGCGTTGCCGTACCCTCACCTGGACCCTAAACCGTCCCCGTCCCCTAACCCTAACCCTAGCCCGAACCATAACCCTAACCCTTCCCCGAAGCCTGACCCTCACCCGTCCCCTAATCCTAACCCGTACGCTAACACTAACCCGCGCCCTCACACGCACGCTCCCCCTAAAGCGTTGCCGTACCCTCACCTGGACCCTAAACCGTCCCCATCCCCTAACCCTAACCCTAGCCCGAACCCTAACCCTAACCCTTCCCCGAAGCCTGACCCTCACCCGTCCCCTAATCCTAACCCGTACGCTAACACTAACCCGCGCCCTCACACGCACGCTCCCCCTAAAGCGTTGCCGTACCATCACCTGGACCCTAAACCGTCCCCGTCCCCTAACCCTAACCCTAGCCCGAACCCTAACCCTAACCCTTCCCCGAAGCCTGACCCTCACCCGTCCCCTAATCCTAACCGGTACGCTAACACTAACACGCGCCCTCACACGCACGCTCCCCCTAAAGCGTTGCCGTACCCTCACCTGGACCCTAAACCGTCCCCGTCGCCTAACCCTAACCCTAGCCCGAACCCTAACCCTAACCCTTCCCTGAAGCCTGACCCTCACCCGTCCCCTAATCCTAACCCGTACGCCAACACTAACCCGCGCCCTCACACGCCTGCTCCCCCTAAAGCGTTGCCGTACCCTCACCTGGACCCTAAACCGTCCCCGTCCCCTAACCCTAACCCTAGCCGAACCCTAACCCTAACCCTTCCCCGAAGCCTGACCCTCACCCGTCCCCTAATCCTAACCCATACGCTAACACTAACCCGCGCCCTCACACGCACGCTCCCCCTAAAGCGTTGCCGTACCCTCATCTGGAACCTAAACCGTCCCCGTCCCGTAACCCTAACCCTAGGCCGAACCCTAACCCTAACCCTTCCCCGAAGCCTGACCCTCACCCGTCCCCTAATCCTAACCCGTACGCCAACACTAATCCGCGCCCTCACACGCACGCTCCCCCTAAAGCGTTGCCGTACCCTCACCTGGACCCTAAACCGTCCCCGTCCCCTAACCCTAACCCTAGCCCGAACCCTAACCCTAACCCTTCCCCGAAGCCTGACCCTCACCCGTCCCCTAATCCTAACCCGTACGCTAACGCTTACCCGCGCCCTCACACGCACGCTCCCCCTAAAGCGTTGCTGTACCCTCACCTGGACCCTAAACCGTCCCCGTCCCCTAACCCTAACCCTAGCCCGAACCCTAACCCTAACCCTTCCCCGAAGCCTGACCCTCACCCGTCCCCTAATCCTAACCCGTACGCTAACACTAACCCGCGCCCTCACACGCACGCTCCCCCTAAAGCGTTGCCGTACCCTCACCTGGACCGTAAACCATCCCCGTCCCCTAACCCTAACCCTAGCCCGAACCCTAACCCTAACCCTTCCCCGAAGCCTGACCCGCACCCGTCCCCTAATCCTAACCCGTACAGTAACACTAAACCGCGCCCTCACATGCACGGTCCCCCTAAAGCGTTGCCGTATCCTCACCTGGACCCTAAACCGTCCCCGTCCCCTAACCCTAACCCTAGCCCGAACCCTAACCCTAACACTTCCCCGAAGCCTGACCCTCACCCGTCCCCAAATCCTAACCCGTACGCTAACACTAACCCGCGCCCTACACGCACGCTCCCCCTAAAGCTTTGCCGTACCCTCACCTGGACCCTAAAACGTCCCCGTCCCCGTCCCCTAACCCTAGCCCGAACCCTAACCCTAACCCTTCCCCGAAGCCTGACCCTCACCCGTCCCCTAATCCTAACCCGTACGCTAACACTAACCCGCGCCCTCACACGCACGCTCCCCCTAAAGCGTTGCCGTACCCTCACCTGGACCCTAAACCGTCCCCGTCCCCTAACCCTAACCCTAGCCCGAACCATAACCCTAACCCTTCCCCGAAGCCTGACACTCACCCGTCCCCTAATCCTAACCCGTATGCTAACACTAACCCGTGCCCTCACACGCACGCTCCCCCTAAAGCGTTGCCGTACCCTCACCTGGACCCTAAACCGTCCCCATCCCCTAACCCTAACCCTAGCCCGAACCCTAACCCTAACCCTTCCCCGAAGCCTGACCCTCACCCGTCCCCTAATCCTAACCCGTACGCTAACACTAACCCGCGCCCTCACACGCACGCTCCCCCTAAAGCGTTGCCGTACCATCACCTGGACCCTAAACCGTCCCCGTCCCCTAACCCGAACCCTAGCCCGAACCCTAACCCTAACCCTTCCCCGAAGCCTGACCCTCACCCGTCCCCTAATCCTAACCCGTACGCTAACACTAACCCGCGCCCTCACACGCACGCTCCCCCTAAAGCGTTGCCGTACCCTCACCTGGACCCTAAACCATCCCCGTCCCCTAACCCTAACCCTAGCCCGAACCCTAACCCTAACCCTTCCCCGAAGCCAGACCCTCAACCGTCCCCTAATCCTAACCCGTACACTAACACTAACCCGCGCCCTCACACGCACGCTCCCCCTAAAGCGTTGCCGTACCCTCACCTGGACCCTAAACCATCCCCGTCCCCTAACCCTAACCCTAGCCCGAACCCTAACACTAACCCTTCCCCGAAGCCTGACCCTCACCCGTCCCCTAATCCTAACCCGTATGCTAACACTAACCCGCGCCCTCACATGCACGCTCCCCCTAAAGTGTTGCCGTACCCTCACCTGGACCGTAAACCGTCCCCGTCCCCTAACCCTAACCCTAGCCCGAACCCTAACCCTAACCCTTCCCCGAAGCCTGACCCTCACCCGTCCCCTAATCCTAACCCGTACGGTAACACTAACCCGCGCCCTCACATGCACGGTCCCCCTAAAGCGTTGCCGTACCCTCACCTGGACCCTAAACCGTCCCCGTCCCCTAACCCTAACCCTAGCCCGAACCCTAAACCTAACACTTCCCCGAAGCCTGACCCTCACCCGTCCCCTAATCCTAACCCGTACGCTAACACTAACCCGCGCCCTACACGCACGCTCCCCCTAAAGCTTTGCCGTACCCTCAACTGGACCCTAAACCGTCCCCGTCCCCGTCCCCTAACCCTAGCCCGAACCCTAACCCTAACCCTTCCCCGAAGCCTGACCCTCACCCGTCCCCTAATCCTAACCCGTACGCTAACACTAACCCGCGCCCTCACACGCACGCTCCCCCTAAACCGTTGCCGTACTCTCATCTGGATCCTAAACCGTCCCCGTCCCCTAACCCTAACCCTAGCCCGAACCATAACCCTAACCCTTCCCCGAAGCCTGACCCTCACCCGTCCCCTAATCCTAACCCGTACGCTAACACTAACCCGCGCCCTCACACGCACGCTCCCCCTAAAGCGTTGCCGTACCCTCACCTGGACCCTAAACCGTCCCCATCCCCTAAACCTAACCCTAGCCCGAACCCTAACCCTAACCCTTCCCCGAAGCCTGACCCTCACCCGTCCCCTAATCCTAACCCGTACGCTAACACTAACCCGCGCCCTGACACGCACGCTCCCCCTAAAGCGTTGCCGTACCCTCACCTGGACCCTAAACCGTCCCCGTCCCCGTCCCCTAACCCTAGCCCGAACCCTAACCCTAACCCTTCCCCGAAGCCTGACCCTCACCTGTCCCCTAATCCTAACCCGTACGCTAACACTAACCCGCGCCCTCACACGCACGCTCCCCCTAAAGCGTTGCCGTACCCTCACCTGGACCCTAAACCGTCCCCGTCCCCTAACCCTAACCCTAGCCCGAACCATAACCCTAACCCTTCCCCGAAGCCTGACCCTCACCTGTCCCCTAATCCTAACCCGTACGCTAACACTAACCCGCGCCCTCACACGCACGCTCCCCCTAAAGCGTTGCCGTACCCTCACCTGGACCCTAAACCGTCCCCATCCCTAACCCTAACCCTAGCCCGAACCCTAACCCTAACCCTTCCCCGAAGCCTGACCCTCACCCGTCCCCTAATCCTAACCCGTACGCTAACACTAACCCGCGCCCTCACACGCACGCTCCCCCTAAAGCGTTGCCGTACCATCACCTGGACCCTAAACCGTCCCCGTCCCCTAACCCGAACCCTAGCCCGAACCCTAACCCTAACCCTTCCCCGAAGCCTGACCCTCACCCGTCCCCTAATCCTAACCCGTACGCTAACACTAACCCGCGCCCTCACACGCACGCTCCCCCTAAAGCGTTGCCGTACCCTCACCTGGACCCTAAACCATCCCCGTCCCCTAACCCTAACCCTAGCCCGAACCCTAACCCTAATCCTTCCCCGAAGCCTGACCCTCAACCGTCCCCTAATCCTAACCCGTACGCTAACACTAACCCGCGCCCTCACACGCACGCTCCCCCTAAAGCGTTGCCGTACCCTCACCTGGACCCTAAACCGTCCCCGTCCCCTAACCCTAACCCTAGCCCGAACCCTAACCCTAACCCTTCCCTGAAGCCTGACCCTCACCCGTCCCCTAATCCTAACCCGTACGCTAACACTAACCCGCGCCCTCACACGCACGCTCCCCCTAAAGCGTTGCCGTACCCTCACCTAGACCGTAAACCGTCCCCGTCCCCTAACCCTAACCCTAGCCCGAACCCTAACCCTAACCCTTCCCCGAAGCCTGACCCTCACCCGTCCCATAATCCTAACCCGTACGGTAACACTAACCCGCGCCCTCACATGCACGGTCCCCCTAAAGCGTTGCCGTACCCTCACCTGGACCCTAAACCGTCCCCGTCCCCTAACCCTAACCCTAGCCCGAACCCTAACCCTAACACTTCCCCGAAGCCTGACCCTCACCCGTCCCCTAATCCTAACCCGTACGCTAACACTAACCCGCGCCCTACACGCACGCTCCCCCTAAAGCGTTGCCGTACCCTCACCTGGACCCTAAACCGTCCCCGTCCCCGTCCCCTAACCCTAGCCCGAACCCTAACCCTAACCCTTCCCCGAAGCCTGACCCTCACCCGTCCCCTAATCCTAACCCGTACGCTAACACTAACCCGCGCCCTCACACGCACGCTCCCCCTAAAGCGTTGCCGTACCCTCACCTGGACCCTAAACCGTCCCCGTCCCCTAACCCTAACCCTAGCCCGAACCATAACCCTAACCCTTCCCCGAAGCCTGACCCTCACCCGTCCCCTAATCCTAACCCGTACGCTAACACTAACCCGCGCCCTCACACGCACGCTCCCCCTAAAGCGTTGCCGTACCCTCACCTGGACCCTAAACCGTCCCCATCCCCTAACCCTAACCCTAGCCCGAACCCTAACCCTAACCCTTCCCCGATGCCTGACCTTCACCCGTCCCCTAATCCTAACCCGTACGCTAACACTAACCCGCGCCCTCACACGCACGCTCCCCCTAAAGCGTTGCCGTACCATCACCTGGACCCTAAACCGTCCCCGTCCCCTAACCCTAACCCTAGCCCGAACCCTAACCCTAACCCTTCCCCGAAGCCTGACCCTCACCCGTCCCCTAATCCTAACCGGTACGCTAACACTAACACGCGCCCTCACACGCACGCTCCCCCTAAAGCGTTGCCGTACCCTCACCTGGACCCTAAACCGTCCCCGTCGCCTAACCCTAACCCTAGCCCGAACCCTAACCCTAACCCTTCCCTGAAGCCTGACCCTCACCCGTCCCCTAATCCTAAGCCGTACGCTAACACTATCGCGACCCTCACACGCACGCTCCCCCTAAAGCGTTGCCGTACCCTCACCTGGACCCTAAACCGTCCCCGTCCCCTAACCCTAAACCTAGCCCGAACCCTAACCCTAACCCTTCCCCGAAGCCTGACCCTCACCCGTCCCCTAATCCTAACCCGTACGCCAACACTAACCCGCGCCCTCACACGCCCGCTCCCCCTAAAGCGTTGCCGTACCCTCACCTGGACCCTAAACCGTCCCCGTCCCCTAACCCTAACCCTAGAAAACCCTAACCCTAACCCTTCCCCGAAGCCTGACCCTCACCCGTCCCCTAATCCTAACCCATACGCTAACACTAACCCGCGCCCTCACACGCACACTCCCCCTAAAGCGTTGCCGTACCCTCATCTGGAACCTAAACCGTCCCCGTCCCGTAACCCTAACCCTAGGCCGAACCCTAACCCTAACCCTTCCCCGAAGCCTGACCCTCACCCGTCCCCTAATCCTAACCCGTACGCCAACACTAACCCGCGCCCTCACACGCACGCTCCCCCTAAAGCGTTGCCGTACCCTCACCTGGACCCTAAACCGTCCCCGTCCCCTAACCCTAACCCTAGCCCGAACCCTAACCCTAACCCTTCCCCGAAGCCTGACCCTCACCCGTCCCCTAATCCTAACCCGTACGCTAACGCTTACCCGCGCCCTCACACGCACGCTCCCCCTAAAGCGTTGCTGTACCCTCACCTGGACCCTAAACCGTCCCCGTCCCCTAACCCTAACCCTAGCCCGAACCCTAACCCTAACCCTTCCCCGAAGCCTGACCCTCACCCGTCCCCTAATCCTAACCCGTACGGTAACACTAACCCGCGCCCTCACATGCACGGTCCCCCTAAAGCGTTGCCGTACCCTCACCTGGACCCTAAACCGTCCCCGTCCCCTAACCCTAACCCTAGCCCGAACCCTAACCCTAACACTTCCCCGAAGCCTGACCCTCACCCGTCCCCTAATCCTAACCCGTACGCTAACACTAACCCGCGCCCTACACGCACGCTCCCCCTAAAGCTTTGCCGTACCCTCACCTGGACCCTAAACCGTCCCCGTCCCCGTCCTCTAACCCTAGCCCGAACCCTAACCCTAACCCTTCCCCGAAGCCTGACCCTCACCCGTCCCCTAATCCTAACCCGTACGCTAACACTAACACGCGCCCTCACACGCTCGCTCCCCCTAAAGCGTTGCCGTACCCTCACCTGGACCCTAAACCGTCCCCGTCCCCTAACCCTAACCCTAGCCCGAACCATAACCCTAACCCTTCCCTGAAGCCTGACCCTCACCCGTCCCCTAATCCTAACCCGTACGCTAACACTAACCCGCGCCCTCACACGCACGCTCCCCCTAAAGCGTTGCCGTACCCTCACCTGGACCCTAAACCGTCCCCATCCCCTAACCCTAACCCTAGCCCGAACCCTAACCCTAACCCTTCCCCGAAGCCTGACCCTCACCCGTCCCCTAATCCTAACCCGTACGCTAACACTAACCCGCGCCCTCACACGCACGCTCCCCCTAAAGCGTTGCCGTACCCTCACCTGGACCCTAAACCGTCCCCGTCCGCTAACCCTAACCCTAGCCCAAACCCTAACCCTAACCCTTCCCCGAAGCCTGACCCTCACCCGTCCCCTAATCCTAACCCGTACGCCAACACTAACCCGCGCCCTCACACGCACGCTCCCCCTAAAGCGTTGCCATACCCTCACCTGGACCCTAAACCGTCCCCGTCCCCTAACCCTAACCCTAGCCGAACCCTAACCCTAACACTTCCCCGAAGCCTGACCCTCACCCGTCCCCTAATCCTAACCCGTACGCTAACACTAACCCGCGCCCTCACACGCACGCTCCCCCTAAAGCGTTGCCGTACCCTCACCTAGACCGTAAACCGTCCCCGTCCCCTAACCCTAACCCTAGCCCGAACCCTAACCCTAACCCTTCCCCGAAGCCTGACCCTCACCCGTCCCATAATCCTAACCCGTACGGTAACACTAACCCGCGCCCTCACATGCACGGTCCCCCTAAAGCGTTGCTGTACCCTCACCTGGACCCTAAACCGTCCCCGTCCCCTAACCCTAACCCTAGCCCGAACCCTAACCCTAACACTTCCCCGAAGCCTGACCCTCACCCGTCCCCTAATCCTAACCCGTACGCTAACACTAACCCGCGCCCTACACGCACGCTCCCCCTAAAGCGTTGCCGTACCCTCACCTGGACCCTAAACCGTCCCCGTCCCCGTCCCCTAACCCTAGCCCGAACCCTAACCCTAACCCTTCCCCGAAGCCTGACCCTCACCCGTCCCCTAATCCTAACCCGTACGCTAACACTAACCCGCGCCCTCACACGCACGCTCCCCCTAAAGCGTTGCCGTACCCTCACCTGGACCCTAAACCGTCCCCGTCCCCTAACCCTAACCCTAGCCCGAACCATAACCCTAACCCTTCCCCGAAGCCTGACCCTCACCCGTCCCCTAATCCTAACCCGTACGCTAACACTAACCCGCGCCCTCACACGCACGCTCCCCCTAAAGCGTTGCCGTACCCTCACCTGGACCCTAAACCGTCCCCATCCCCTAACCCTAACCCTAGCCCGAACCCTAACCCTAACCCTTCCCCGAAGCCTGACCCTCACCCGTCCCCTAATCCTAACCCGTACGCTAACACTAACCCGCGCCCTCACACGCACGCTCCCCCTAAAGCGTTGCCGTACCATCACCTGGACCCTAAACCGTCCCCGTCCCCTAACCCTAACCCTAGCCCGAACCCTAACCCTAACCCTTCCCCGAAGCCTGACCCTCACCCGTCCCCTAATCCTAACCGGTACGCTAACACTAACACGCGCCCTCACACGCACGCTCCCCCTAAAGCGTTGCCGTACCCTCACCTGGACCCTAAACCGTCCCCGTCGCCTAACCCTAACCCTAGCCCGAACCCTAACCCTAACCCTTCCCTGAAGCCTGACCCTCACCCGTCCCCTAATCCTAACCCGTACGCCAACACTAACCCGCGCCCTCACACGCCTGCTCCCCCTAAAGCGTTGCCGTACCCTCACCTGGACCCTAAACCGTCCCCGTCCCCTAACCCTAACCCTAGCCGAACCCTAACCCTAACCCTTCCCCGAAGCCTGACCCTCACCCGTCCCCTAATCCTAACCCATACGCTAACACTAACCCGCGCCCTCACACGCACGCTCCCCCTAAAGCGTTGCCGTACCCTCATCTGGAACCTAAACCGTCCCCGTCCCGTAACCCTAACCCTAGGCCGAACCCTAACCCTAACCCTTCCCCGAAGCCTGACCCTCACCCGTCCCCTAATCCTAACCCGTACGCCAACACTAATCCGCGCCCTCACACGCACGCTCCCCCTAAAGCGTTGCCGTACCCTCACCTGGACCCTAAACCGTCCCCGTCCCCTAACCCTAACCCTAGCCCGAACCCTAACCCTAACCCTTCCCCGAAGCCTGACCCTCACCCGTCCCCTAATCCTAACCCGTACGCTAACGCTTACCCGCGCCCTCACACGCACGCTCCCCCTAAAGCGTTGCTGTACCCTCACCTGGACCCTAAACCGTCCCCGTCCCCTAACCCTAACCCTAGCCCGAACCCTAACCCTAACCCTTCCCCGAAGCCTGACCCTCACCCGTCCCCTAATCCTAACCCGTACGGTAACACTAACCCGCGCCCTCACATGCACGGTCCCCCTAAAGCGTTGCCGTACCCTCACCTGGACCCTAAACCGTCCCCGTCCCCTAACGCTAACCCTAGCCCGAACCCTAACCCTAACACTTCCCCGAAGCCTGACCCTCACCCGTCCCCTAATCCTAACCCGTACGCTAACACTAACCCGCGCCCTACACGCACGCTCCCCCTAAAGCTTTGCCGTACCCTCACCTGGACCCTAAACCGTCCCCGTCCCCGTCCTCTAACCCTAGCCCGAACCCTAACCCTAACCCTTCCCCGAAGCCTGACCCTCACCCGTCCCCTAATCCTAACCCGTACGCTAACACTAACACGCGCCCTCACACGCACGCTCCCCCTAAAGCGTTGCCGTACCCTCACCTGGACCCTAAACCGTCCCCGTCCCCTAACCCTAACCCTAGCCCGAACCATAACCCTAACCCTTCCCCGAAGCCTGACCCTCACCCGTCCCCTAATCCTAACCCGTACGCTAACACTAACCCGCGCCCTCACACGCACGCTCCCCCTAAAGCGTTGCCGTACCATCACCTGGAACCTAAACCGTCCCCGTTCCCGTCCCCTAACCCTAACCCTAACCCTAACCCTAACCCTAACCCTAGCCCTAACCCTAACCCTAACCCTTCCCTGAAGCCTGACCCTCACCCGTCCCCTAATCCTAAGCCGTACGCTAACACTAACGCGCGCCCTCACACGCACGCTCCCCCTAAAGCGTTGCCGTACCCTCACCTGGACCCTAAACCGTCCCCGTCCCCTAACCCTAAACCTAGCCCGAACCCTAACCCTAACCCTTCCCCGAGGCCTGACCCTCACCCGTCCCCTAATCCTAACCCGTACGCCAACACTAACCCGTGCCCTCACACGCACGCTCCCCCTAAAGCGTTGCTGTACCCTCACCTGGACCCTAAACCGTCCCCGTCCCCTAACCCTAACCCTAGCCGAACCCTAACCCTAACACTTCCCCGAAGCCTGACCCTCACCCGTCCCCTAATCCTAACCCGTACGCTAACACTAACCCGCGCCCTCACACGCACGCTCCCCCTAAAGCGTTGCCGTACCCTCACCTGGACTGTAAACCGTCCCCGTCACCTAACCCTAACCCTAGCCCGAACCCTAACCCTAACCCTTCCCCGAAGCCTGACCCTCACCCGTCCCCTAATCCTAACCCGTACGGTAACACTAACCCGCGCCCTCACATGCACGGTCCCCCTAAAGAGTTGCCGTACCCTCACCTGGACCCTAAACCGTCCCCGTCCCCTAACCCTAACCCTAGCCCGAACCCTAACCCTAACACTTCCCCGAAGCCTGACCCTCACCCGTCCCCTAATCCTAACCCGTTCGCTAACACTAACCCGCGCCCTCACACGCACGCTCCCCCTAAAGCGTTGCCGTACCCTCACCTGGACCCTAAACCGTCCCCGTCCCCTAACCCTAACCCTAGCCCGAACCATAACCCTAACCCTTCCCCGAAGCCTGATCCTCACCCGTCCCCTAATCCTAACCCGTACGCTAACACTAACCCGCGCCCTAACACGCACGCTCCCCGTAAAGTGTTGCCGTACCCTCACCTGGACCCTAAACCGTCCCCATCCCCTAACCCTAACCCTAGCCCGAACCCTAACCCTAACCCTTCCCCGAAGCCTGACCCTCACCCGTCCCCTAATCCTAACCCGTACGCTAACACTAACCCGCGCCCTCACACGCACGCTCCCCCTAAAGCGTTGCCGTACCATCACCTGGACCCTAAACCGTCCCCGTCCCCTAACCCTAACCCTAGCCCGAACCCTAACCCTAACCCTTCCCCGAAGCCTGACCCTCACCCTTCCCCTAATCCTAATCCGGACGCTAACACTAACACGCGCCCTCACACGCACGCTCCCCCTAAAGCGTTCCCGTACCCTCACCTGGACCCTAAACCGTCCCTGTCGCCTAACCCTAACCCTAGCCGGAACCCTAACCCTAACCCTTCCCTGAAGCCTGACCCTCACCCGTCCCCTAATCCTAAGCTGTACGCTAACACTATCGCGACCCTCACACACACGCTCCCCCTAAAGCGTTGCCGTACCCTCACCTGGACCCTAAACCGTCCCAGTCCCCTAACCCTAAACCTAGCCCAACCCTAACCCTAACCCTTCCCCGAAGCCTGACCCTCACCCGTCCCCTAATCCTAACCCGTACGCCAACACTAACCCGCGCCCTCACACGCACGCTCCCCCTAAAGCGTTGCCGTACCCTCACCTGGACCCTAAACCGTCCCCATCCCCTAACCTTAACCCTAGCCAAACCCTAACCCTAACCCTTCCCCGAAGCCTGACCCTCACCCGTCCCCTAATCCTAACCCGTACGGTAACACTAACCCGCGCCCTCACATGCACGCTCCCCCTAAAGTGTTGACGTACCCTCATCTGGACCCTAAACCGTCCCCGTCCCCTAACCCTAACCCTATCCCGAACCCTAACCCTAACCCTTCCCCGAAGCCTGACCCTCACCCGTCCCCTAATCCTAACCCGTAAGCCAACACTAACCCGCGCCCTCACACGCACGCTCCCCCTAAAGCGTTGCCGTACCCTCACCTGGACCCTAAACCGTCCCCGTCCCCTATCCCTACCCCTAGCCGAACCCTAAACCTAACACTTCCCCGAAGCCTGACCCTCACCCGTCCCCTAATCCTAACCCGTACGCTAACACTAACCCGCGCCCTCACACGCACGCTACCCCTAAAGCGTTGCCGTACCCTCACCTGGACCCTAAACCGTCCCCGTCCCCTAACCCTAACCCTAGCCCGAACCCTAACCCTAACCCTTCCCCGAAGCCTGACCCTCACCCTTCCCCTAATCCTAACCCGTACGCTAACACTAACCCGCGCCCTCACACGCACGCTCCTCCTAAAGCGTTGCCGTCCCCTCACCTGGACCCTAAACCGTCCCCGTCCCCTAACCCTAACCCTAGCAGAACCCTAACCCTAACCCTTCCCCGAAGCCTGACCCTCACCCGTCCCCTAATCCTAACCCGTACGGTAACACTAACCCGCGCCCTCATACGCACGCTCCCACTAAAGCGTTGCCGTACCCTCACCTGGACCCTAAACCGTCCCCGTCCCCTAACCCTAACCCTAGCCGGAACCCTAACCCTAACCCTTCCCCGAAGCCTGACCCTCACCCGTCCCCTAATCCTAACCCGTACGCTAACACTAACCCGCGCCCTCACACGCACACTCCCACTAAAGCGTTGCCGTACCCTCACCTGGACCCTAAACCGTCCCCGTCCCCTAACCCTAACCTTAGCCCGAACCCTAACCCTAACCCTTCCCCGAAGCCTGACCCTCACCCGTCCCCTAATCCTAACCCGTACGCTAACACTACCCCGCCCCTCACATGCACGCTCCCCCTAAAGCGTTGCCGTACCCTCACCTGGACCCTAAACCGTCCCCGTCCCCTAACCCTAACCCTACCCCGAACCCTAACCCTAACCCTTCCCCGAAGCCTGACCCTCACCCGTCCCATAATCCTAACCCGTACGCTAACACTAACCCGCGCCCTCACACGCACGCTCCCCCTAAAGTGTTGCCGTACCCTCACCTGGACCCTAAACCGTCCCCGTCCCCTAACCCTAACCCTAGCCGAACCCTAACCCTAACCCTTCCCCGAAGCCTGACCCTCACCCGTCCCCTAATCCTAACCCGTACGCTAACACTAACCCGTGCCCTACACGCACACTCCCCCTAAAGCTTTGCCGTACCCTCACCTGGACCCTAAACCGTCCCCGTCCCCGTCCCCTAACCCTAGCCCGAACCCTAACCCTAACCCTTCCCCGAAGCCTGACCCTCACCCGTCCCCTAATCCTAACCCGTACACTAACACTAACCCGCGCCCTCACACGCACGCTCCCCCTAAAGCGTTGCCGTACCCTCACCTGGACCGTAAACCGTCCCCGTCCCCTAACCCTAACCCTAGCCCGAACCCTAACCCTAACCCTTCCCCGAAGCCTGACCCTCACCCGTCCCCTAATCCTAACCCGTACGCTAACACTAACCCGCGCCCTCACACGCACGCTCCCCCTAAAGCGTTGCCGTACCCTCACCTGGACCCTAAACCGTCCCCATCCCCTAACCCTAACCCTAGCCCGAACCCTAACCCTAACCCTTCCCCGAAGCCTGACCCTCACCGGTCCCCTAATCCTAACCCGTACGCTAACACTAACCCGCGCCCTCACACGCACCCTCCCCCTAAAGCGTTGCCGTACCCTCACCTGGACCCTAAACCGTCCCCGTCCCCTAACCCTAACCCTAGCCCGAACCCTAACCCTAACTCTTCCCCGAAGCCTGACCCTCACCCGTCCCCTAATCCTAACCCGTACGCTAACACTAACCCGCGCCCTCACACGGACACTCCCCCTAAAGTGTTGCCGTACCCACACCTGGACCCTAAACCGTCCCCGTCCCGTAACCCTAACCCTAGCCCGAACCCTAACCCTAACCCTTCCGCGAAGCCTGACCCTCACCCGTCCCCTAATCCTAACCCGTACGCTAACACTAACCCGCGCCCTCACACGAACGCTCCCCCTAAAGCGTTGCCGTACCCTCACCTGGACCCTAAACCATCCCCGTCCCCTAACCCTAACCCTAGCCCGAACCCTAACCCTAACCCTTCCCCGAAGCCTGCCCCTCACCCGTCCCCTAATCCTAACCCGTACGCTAACACTAACACGCACCCTCACACGCACGCTCCCCCTAAAGCGTTGCCGTACCCTCACCTGGACCCTAAACCGTCCCCATCCCCTAACCCTAACCCTAGCCCGAACCCTAACCCTAACCCTTCCCCGAAGCCTGACCCTCACCCTTCCCCTAATCCTAACCCGTACGCTAACACTAACCCGCGCCCTCACACGCACTCTCCCCCTAAAGCGTTGCCGTACCATCACCTGGACCCTAAACCGTCCCCGTCCCCTAACCCTAACCCTAGCCCGAACCCTAACCCTAACCCTTCCCCGAAGCCTGACCCTCACCCGTCCCCTAATCCTAACCCGTACGCTAACACTAACCCGCGCCCTGACACGCACGCTCCCCCTAAAGCGTTGCCGTACCCTCACCTGGACCCTAAACCGTCCCCGTCCCCTAAACCTAACCCTAGCCCGAACCCTAACCCTAACACTTCCCTGAAGCCTGACCCTCACCCGTCCCCTAATCCTAAGCCGTACGCTAACACTGTCGCACGCCCTCACACGCACGCACCCCCTAAAGAGTTGCCGTACCCTCACCTGGACCCTAAACCGTCCCCGTCCCCTAACCCTAAACCTAGCCCGAACCCTAACCCTAACCCTTCCCCGAAGCCTGACCCTCACCCGTCCCCTAATCCTAACCCGTACGCCAACACTAACCCGCGCCCTCACACGCACGCTCCCCCTAAAGCGTTGCCGTACCCTCACCTGGACCCTAAACCGTCCCCCTCCCCTAACCCTAACCCTAGCCGAACCCTAACCCTAACCCTTCCCTGAAGCCTGACCCTCACCCGTCCCCTAATCCTAACCCGTACGCTAACACTAACCCACGCCCTCACACGCACGCTCCCCCTAAAGCGTTGCCGTACCCTCACCTGGACCCTAAACCGTCCCCGTCCCCTAACCCTAACCCTAGCCGAACCCTAACCCTAACCCTTCCCCGAAGCCTGACCCTCACCCGTCCCCTAATCCTAACCCGTACGCTAACACTAACCCGCGCCCTCACACGCACGCTCCCCCTAAAGCGTTGCCGTACCCTCACCTGGACCCTAAACCGTCCCCATCCCCTAACCCTAACCCTAGCCCGAACCCTAACCCTAACCCTTTCCCGAAGCCTGACCCTCACCCGTCCCCTAATCCTAACCCGTACGCTAACACTAACCCGCGCCCTCACACGCACGCTCCACCTAAAGCGTTGCCGTCCCCTCACCTGGACCCTAAACCGTCCCCGTCCCCTAACCCTAACCCTAGCATAACCCTAACCCTAACCCTTCCCCGAAGCCTGACCCTCACCCGTTCCCTAATCCTAACCCGTACGCTAACACTAACCTGCGCCCTCACACGCACGCTCCCCCTAAAGCGTTGCCGTACCCTCACCTGGACCCTAAACCGTCCCCGTCCCCTAACCATAACCCTAGCCCGAACCCTAACCCTAACCCTTCCCCGAAGCCTGACCCTCACTCGTCCCCTAATCCTAACCCGTACGCTAACACTAACCTGCGCCCTCACACGCACGCTCCCCCTAAAGCGTTGCCGTACCCTCACCTGGACCCTAAACCGTCCTCGTCCCCTAACCCTAACCCTAGCCCGAACCCTAACCCTAACCCTTCCCCGAAGCCTGACCCTCACCCGTCCCCTAATCCTAACCCGTACGCTAACACTAACCCGCCCCTCACACGCACGCTCCCCCTAAAGCGTTGCCGTACCCTCACCTGGACCCTAAACCGACCCCGTCCCCTAACCCTAACCCTAGCCCGAACCCTAACCCTAACCCTTCCCCGAAGCCTGACCCTCACCCGTCCCCTAATCCTAACCCGTACGCTAACACTATCCCGCGCCCTCACACGCACGCTCCCCCTAAAGTGTTGCCGTACCCTCACCTGGACCCTAAAACGTCCCCGTCCCCTAACCCTAACCCTAGCCGAACTCTAACCCTAACCCTTCCCCGAAGCCTGACCCTCACCCGTCCCTTAATCCTAACCCGTACGCTAACACTAACCCGCACCCTCACACGCACGCTCCCCCTAAAGCGTTCCCGTACCCTCACCTGGACCCTAAACCATCCGCGTCCCCTAACCCTAACCCTAGCCCGAACCCTAACCCTAACCCTTCCCCGAAGCCTGACCCTCACCCGTCCCCTAATCCTAACCCGTACGCTAACACTAACCCGCGCCCTCACACGCACGCTCCCCCTAAAGCGTTGCCGTACCCTCACCTGGACCCTAAACCGTCCCCGTCCCCTAACCCTAACCCTAGCCCGAACCCTAACCCTAACCCTTCCCCGAAGCCTGACCCTCACCCGTCCCCTAATCCTAACCCGTACGCTAACACTAACCCGCGCCCTCACACGCACGCTCCCCCTAAAGCGTTGCCGTACCCTCACCTGGACCCTAAACCATCCCCGTCCCCTAAACCTAACCTTAGCCCGAACCCTAACCCTAACCCTTCCCCGAAGCCTGACCCTCACCCGTCCCCTAATCCTAACCCGTACGCTAACACTAACCCGCGCCCTCACACGCACGCTCCCCATAAAGCTTTGCCGTACCCTCACCTGGACCCTAAACCGTCCCCGTCCCCTAACCCTAACCCTAGCCCGAACCCTAACCCTAACGCTTCCCCGAAGCCTGACCCTCACCCGTACCCTAATCCTAACCCGTACGCTAACACTAACCCGCGCTCTCACACGCACGCTCCCCCTAAAGCGTTGCCGTACCCTCACCTGGACCCGAAACCGTCCCCGTCCCCTAACCCTAACCCTAGCCCGAACCCTAACCCTAACCCTTCCCCGAAGCCTGACCCTCACCCGTCCCCTAATCCTAACCCGTACGCTAACACTAACCCGCGCCCTCACACGCACGCTCCCCCTAAAGCGTTGCCGTACCCTCGCCTGGACCCTAAACCGTCCCCGTCCCCGAACCCTAACCCTAGCCCGAACCCTAACCCTAACACTTCCCCGAAGCCTTACCCTCACCCGTCCCCTAATCCTAACCCGTACGCTAACACTAACCCGCGCCCTCACACGCACGCTCCCCCTAAAGCGTTGCCGTACCCTCACCTGGACCCTAAACCGTCCCCGTCCCCTAACCCTAACCCTAGCCCGAACCCTAACCCTAACCCTTCCCCGAAGCCTGACCCTCACCCGTCCCCTAATCCTAACCCGTACGGTAACACTAACCCGCGCCCTCACACGCACGGTCCCACTAAAGCGTTGCCGTACCCTCACCTGGACCCTAAACCGTCCCCGTCCCCTAACCCTAACCCTAGCCCAAACCCTAACCCTAACACTTCCCCGAAGCCTGACCCTCACCCGTCCCCTAATCCTAACCCGTACGCTAACACTAACCCGCGCCCTACACGCACGCTCCCCCTAAAGCTTTGCCGTACCCTCACCTGGACCCTAAACCGTCCCCGTCCCCATCCCCTAACCCTAGCCCGAACCCTAACCCTAACCCTTCCCCGAAGCCTGACCCTCACCCGTCCCCTAATCCTAACCCGTACGCTAACACTAACCCGCGCCCTCACACGCACGCTCCCCCTAAAGCGTTGCCGTACCCTCACCTGGACCCTAAACCGTCCCCGTCCCCTAACCCTAACCCTAGCCCGAACCCTAACCCTAACCCTTCCCCGAAGCCTGACCCTCACCCGTCCCCTAATCCTAACCCGTACGCTAACACTAACCCGCGCCCTCACACGCACGCTCCCCCTAAAGCGTTGCCGTACCCTCACCTGGACCCTAAACCGTCCCCGTGCCCTAACCCTAACCCTAGCCCGAACCCTAACCCTAACCCTTCCCCGAAGCCTGACCCTCACCCGTCCCCTAATCCTAACCCGTACGCTAACACTAACCCGCGCCCTCACACGCACGCTCCCCCTAAAGTGTTGCCGTACCCTCACCTGGACCCTAAAACGTCCCCGTCCCCTAACCCTAACCCTAGCCGAACTCTAACCCTAACCCTTCCCCGAAGCCTGACCCTCACCCGTCCCCTAATCCTAACCCGTACGCTAACACTAACACGCGCCCTCACACGCACGCTCCCCCTAAAGCGTTCCCGTACCCTCACCTGGACCCTAAACCATCCGCGTCCCCTAACCCTAACCCTAGCCCGAACCCTAACCCTAACCCTTCCCCGAAGCCTGACCCTCACCCGTCCCCTAATCCTAACCCGTACGCTAACACTAACCCGCGCCCTCACACGCACGCTCCCCCTAAAGCGTTGCCGTACCCTCACCTGGACCCTAAACCGTCCCCGTCCCCTAACCCTAACCCTAGCCCGAACCCTAACCCTAACGCTTCCCCGAAGCCTGACCATCACCCGTCCCCTAATCCTAACCCGTACGCTAACACTAACCCGCGCTCTCACACGCACGCTCCCCCTAAAGCGTTGCCGTACCCTCACCTGGACCCGAAACCGTCCCCGTCCCCTAACCCTAACCCTAGCCCGAACCCTAACCCTAACCCTTCCCCGAAGCCTTACCCTCACCCGTCCCCTAATCCTAACCCGTACGCTAACACTAACCCGCGCTCTCACACGCACGCTCCCCCTAAAGCGTTGCCGTACCCTCACCTGGACCCGAAACCGTCCCCGTCCCCTAACCCTAACCCTAGCCCGAACCCTAACCCTAACCCTTCCCCGAAGCCTGACCCTCACCCGTCCCCTAATCCTAACCCGTACGCTAACACTAACCCGCGCCCTCACACGCACGCTCCCCCTAAAGCGTTGCCGTACCCTCACCTGGACCCTAAACCGTCCCCGTCCCCGAACCCTAACCCTAGCCCGAACCCTAACCCTAACACTTCCCCGAAGCCTTACCCTCACCCGTCCCCTAATCCTAACCCGTACGCTAACACTAACCCGCGCCCTCACACGCACGCTCCCCCTAAAGCGTTGCCGTACCCTCACCTGGACCCTAAACCGTCCCCGTCCCCTAACCCTAACCCTAGCCCGAACCCTAACCCTAACCCTTCCCCGAAGCCTGACCCTCACCCGTCCCCTAATCCTAACCCGTACGGTAACACTAACCCGCGCCCTCACACGCACAGTCCCACTAAAGCGTTGCCGTACCCTCACCTGGACCCTAAACCGTCCCCGTCCCCTAACCCTAACCCTAGCCCAAACCCTAACCCTAACACTTCCCCGAAGCCTGACCCTCACCCGTCCCCTAATCCTAACCCGTACGCTAACACTAACCCGCGCCCTACACGCACGCTCCCCCTAAAGCTTTGCCGTACCCTCACCTGGACCCTAAACCGTCCCCGTCCCCATCCCCTAACCCTAGCCCGAACCCTAACCCTAACCCTTCCCCGAAGCCTGACCCTCACCCGTCCCCTAATCCTAACCCGTACGCTAACACTAACCCGCGCCCTCACACGCACGCTCCCCCTAAAGCATTGCCGTACCCTCACCTGGACCCTAAACCGTCCCCGTCCCCTAACCCTAACCCTAGCCCGAACCATAACCCTAACCCTTCCCTGAAGCCTGACCCTCACCCGTCCCCTAATCCTAACCCGTACGCTAACACTAACCCGCGCCCTCACACGCACGCTCCCCCTAAAGCGTTGCCGTACCCTCACCTGGACCCTAAACCGTCCCCATCCCCTAACCCTAACCCTAGCCCGAACCCTAACCCTAACCCTTCCCCGAAGCCTGACCCTCACCCGTCCCCTAATCCTAACCCGTACGCTAACACTAACCCGCGCCCTCACATGCACGCTCCCCCTAAAGCGTTGCCGTACCATCACCTGGACCCTAAACCGTCCCCGTCCCCTAACCCTAACCCTAGCCCGAACCCTAACCCTAACCCTTCCCCAAAGCCTGACCCTCACCCGTCCCCTAATCCTAACCCGTACGCTAACACTAACACGCGCCCTCACACGCACGCTCCCCCTAAAGCATTGCCGTACCCTCACCTGGACACTAAACCGTCCCCGTCGCCTAACCCTAACCCTAGCCCGAACCCTAACCCTAACCCTTCCCTGAAGCCTGACCCTCACCCGTCCCCTAATCCTAAGCCGTACGCTAACACTATCGCGACCCTCACACGCACGCTCCCCCTAAAGCATTGCCGTACCCTCACCTGGACCCTTAACCGTCCCCGTCCCCTAACCCTAAACCTAGCCCGAACCCTAACCCTAACCCTTCCCCGAAGCCTGACCCTCATCCGTCCCCTAATCCTAACCCGTACGCCAACACTAACCCACGCTCTCACACGCACGCTCCCCCTAAAGCGTTGCCGTACCCTCACCTGGACCCTAAACCGTCCCCGTCCCCTAACCCTAACCCTAGCCCGAACCCTAACCCTAACCCTTCCCCGAAGCCTGACCCTCACCCGTCCTCTAATCCTAACCCGTACGCTAACGCTAACCCGCGCCCTCACACGCACGCTCCCCCTAAATCGTTGCCGTACCCTCACCTGGACCCTAAACCGTCCCCGTCCCCTAACCCTAACCCTAGCCCGAACACTAACCCTAACCCTTCCCCGAAGCCTGACCCTCACCCGTCCCCTAATCCTAACCCGTACGCTAACACTAACCCGCGCCCTCACACGCACGCTCCCCCTAAAGCGTTCCCGTACCCTCACCTGGACCCTAAACCGTCCCCGTGCCCTAACCCTAACCCTAGCCCGAACCCTAACCCTAACCCTTCCCCGAAGCCTGACCCTCACCCGTCCTCTAATCCTAACCCGTACGCTAACACTAACCCGCGCCCTCACACGCACGCTCCCCCTAAAGCGTTGCCGTACCCTCACCTGGACCCTACACCGTCCCCATTCCCTAACCCTAACCCTAGCCCGAACCCTAACCCTAACCCTTCCCCGAAGCCTGACCCTCACCCTTCCCCTAATCCTAACCCGTACGCTAACACTAACCCGCGCCCTCACACGCACGCTCCCCCTAAAGCGTTGCCGTCCCCTCACCTGGACCCTAAACCGTCCCCGTCCCCTAACCCTAAACCTAGCAGAACCCTAACCCTAACCCTTCCCCGAAGCCTGACCCTCACCCGTCCCCTAATCCTAACCCGTACGCTAACACTAACCCGCGCCCTCACACGCACGCTCCCACTAAAGCGTTGCCGTACCCTCACCTGGACCCTAAACCGACCCGTCCCCTAACCCTAACCCTAGCCGGAACCCTAACCCTAACCCTTCCCCGAAGCCTGACCCTCACCCGTCCCCTAATCCTAACCCGTACGCTAACACTAACCCGCGCCCTCACACGCACACTCCCCCTAAAGCGTTGCCGTACCCTCACCTGGACCCTAAACCGTCCCCGTCCCCTAACCCTAACCCTAGCCCGAACCCTAACCCTAACACTTCCCCGAAGCCTGACCCTCACCCGTCCCCTAATCCTAACCCGTACGCTAACACTAACCCGCCCCTCACACGCACGCTCCCCCTAAAGCGTTGCCGTACCCTCACCTGGACCCTAAACCGTCCCCGTCCCCTAACCCTAACCCTACCCCGAACCCTAACCCTAACCCTTCCCCGAAGCCTGACCCTCACCCGTCCCCTAATCCTAACCCGTACGCTAACACTAACCCGCGCCCTCACACACACGCTCCCCCTAAAGTGTTGCCGTACCCTCACCTGGACCCTAAACCGTCCCCTAACCCTAACCCTAACCCTAGCCGAACCCTAACCCTAACCCTTCCCCGAAGCCTGACCCTCACCCGTCCCCTAATCCTAACCCGTACGCTAACACTAACCCGCGCCCTACACGCACGCTCCCCCTAAAGCTTTGCCGTACCCTCACCTGGACCCTAAACCGTCCCCGTCCCCTAACCCTAGCCCGAACCCTAACCCTAACCCTTCCCCGAAGCCTGACCCTCACCCGTCCCCTAATCCTAACCCGTACGCTAACACTAACCCGCGCCCTCACACGCACGCTCCCCCTAAAGCGTTGCCGTACCCTCACATAGACCCTAAACCGTCCCCATCCCCTAACCCTAACCCTAGCCCGAACCATAACCCTAACCCTTCCCCGAAGCCTGACCCTCACCAGTCCCCTAATCCTAACCCTTACGCTAACACTAACCCGCGCCCTCACATGCACACTCCCCCTAAAGCGTTGCCGTACCCTCACCTGGACCCTAAACCGTCCCCATCCCCTAACCCTAAACCTAGCCCGAACCCTAACCCTAACCCTTCCCCGAAGCCTGACCCTCACCCGTCCCCTAATCCTAACCCGTACGCTAACACTAACCCGCGCCCTCACACACACGCTCCCCCTAAAGCGTTGCCGTACCCTCACCTGGACCCTAAACCGTCCCCATCCCCTAACCCTAACCCGACCCTAACCCTAACCCTTCCCCAAAGCCTGACCCTCACCCGTCCCCTAATCCTAACCCGTACGCTAACACTAACCCGCGCCCTCACACGCACGCTCCCTCTAAAGCGTTGCCGTACCCTCACCTGGACCCTAAACCGTCCCCGTCCCCTAACCCTAACCCTAGCCCGAACCCTAACCCTAACCCTTCCCCGAAGCCTGACCCTCACCCGTCCCCTAATCCTAACCCATACGCTAACACTAACCCGCGCCCTCACACGCACGCTCCCCCTAAAGCGTTGCCGTACCCTCACCTGGACCCTAAACAGTCCCCGTCCCCTAACACTAACCCTAGCCCGAACACTAACCCTAACCCTTTCCCGAAGCCTGACCCTCACCCGTCCCCTAATCCTAACCCGTACGCCAACACTAACCCACGCCCTCACACGCACGCTCCCCCTAAAGCGTTGCCGTACCCTCACCTGGACCCTAAACCGTCCCCGTCCCCTAACGCTAACCCTAGCCGAACCCTAACCCTAACACTTCCCCGAAGCCTGACCCTCACCCGTCCCCTAATCCTAACCCGTACGCTAACACTAACCCGCGCCCTCACACGCACGCTCCCCCTAAAGCGTTGCCGTACCCTCACCTGGACCCTAAACCGTCCCCGTCCCCTAACCCTAACCCTAGCCTGAACCCTAACCCTAACCCTTCCCCGAAGCCTGACCCTCACCCGTCCCCTAATTCTAACCCGTACGCTAACACTAACCCGCGCCCTCACACGCACGCTCCCCCTAAAGCGTTGCCGTACCCTCACCTGGACCCTAAACCGTTCCCGTCCCCTAACCCTAACCCTAGCCCGAACCCTAACCCTAACCCTTCCCCGAAGCCTGACCCTCACCCGTCCCCTAATCCTAACCCGTACGCTAACACTAACCCGCGCCCTCACACGCACGCTCCCCCTAAAGCGTTGCCGTACCCTCACCTGGACCCTAAACCGTCCCCATCCCCTAACCCTAACCCTAGCCCGAACCCTAACCCTAACCCTTCCCCGAAGCCTGACCCTCACCCTTCCCCTAATCCTAACCCGTACGCTAACACTAACCCGCGCCCTCACACGCATGCTCCCCCTAAAGCGTTGCCGTCCCCTCACCTGGACCCTAAACCGTCCCCGTCCCCTAACCCTAACCCTATCAGAACCCTAACCCTAACACTTCCCCGAAGCCTGACCCTCACCCGTCCCCTAATCCTAACCCGTACGCTAACACTAACCCGCGCCCTCACACGTACGCTCCCCCTAAAGCGTTGCCGTACCCTCACCTGGACCCTAAACCGTCCCCGTCCCCTAACCATAACCCTAGCCCGAACCCTAACCCTAACCCTTCCCCGAAGCCTGACCCTCACCCGTCCCCTAATCCTAACCCGTACGCTAACACTAACCCGCGCCCTCACACGCACGCTCCCCCTAAAGCGTTGCCGTACCCTCACCTGGACCCTAAACCGTCCCCGTCCCCTAACCCTAACCCTAGCCCGAACCCTAACCCTAACCCTTCCCCGAAGCCTGACCCTCACCCGTCCTCTAATCCTAACCCGTACGCTAACACTAACCCGCCCCTCACACGCACGCTCCCCCTAAAGCGTTGCCGTACCCTCACCTGGACCCTAAACCGTCCCCGTCCCCTAAACCTAACCCTAGCCTGAACCCTAACCCTAACCCTTCCCCGAAGCCTGACCCTCACCCGTCCCCTAATCCTAACCCGTACACTAACACTAACCCGCGCCCTCACACACACGCTCCCCCTAAAGTGTTGCCGTACCCTCACCTGGATCCTAAAACGTCCCCGTCCCCTAACCCTAACCCTAGCCGAACCCTAACCCTAACCCTTCCCCGAAGCCTGACACCTCACCCGTCCCCTAATCCTAACCCGTACGCTAACACTAACCCGCGCCCTCACACGCACGCTCCCCCTAAAGCGTTGCCGTACCCTCACCTGGACCCTAAACCATCCGCGTCCCCTAACCCTAACCCTAGCCCGAACCCTAACCCTAACCGTTCCCCGAAGCCTGACCCTCACCCGTCCCCTAATCCTAACCCGTACGCTAACACTAACCCGCGCCCTCACAGGCACGCTCCCCCTAAAGCGTTGCCGTACCCTCACCTGGACCCTAAACCGTCCCAGTCCCCTAACCCTAACCCTAGCCCGAACCCTAACCCTAACGCTTCCCCGAAGCCTGACCCTCACCCGTCCCCTAATCCTAACCCGTACGCTAACACTAACCCGCGCTCTCACACGCACGTTCCCCTAAAGCGTTGCCGTACCCTCACCTGGACGCGAAACCGTCCCCGTCCCCTAACCCTAACCCTAGCCCGAACCCTAAACCTAACCCTTCCCCGAAGCCTGACCCTCACCCGTCCCCTAATCCTTACCCGTACGCTAACACTAACCCGCGCCCTCACACGCACGCTCCCCCTAAAGCGTTGCCGTACCCTCACCTGGACCCTAAACCGTCCCCGTCCCCTAACCCTAACCCTAGCCCGAACCCTAACCCTAACTCTTCCCCGAAGCCTAACCCTCACCCGTCCCCTAATCCTAACCCGTACGCTAACACTAACCCGCGCCCTCACACGCACGCTCCCCCTAAAGCGTTGCCGTACCCTCACCTGGACCCTAAACCGTCCCCGTCCCCTAACCCTATCCCTAGCCCGAACCCTAACCCTAACCCTTCCCCGAAGCCTGACCCTCACCCGTCCCCTAATCCTAACCCGTACGCTAACACTAACCCGCGCCCTCACACGCACGCTCCCCCTAAAGCGTTGCCGTACCCTCACCTGGACCCTAAACCGTCCCCATCCCCTAACCCTAACCCTAGCCCGAACCCTAACCCTACCCCTTCCCCGAAGCCTGACCCTCACCCGTCCCCTAATCCTAACCCGTACGCTAACACTAACCCGAGCCCTCACACGCACGCTCCCCCTAAAGCGTTGCCGTACCATCACCTGGACCCTAAACCGTCCCCGTCCCCTAACCCTAACCCTAGCCCGAACCCTAACCCTAACCCTTCCCCGAAGCCTGACCCTCACCCGTCCCCTAATCCTAACCCGTACGCTAACCCTAACCCGCGCCCTCACACGCACGCTCCCCCTAAAGCGTTGCCGTACCCTCACCTGGACCCGAAACCGTCCCCGTCCCCTAACCCTAACCCTAGCCCGAACCATAACCCTAACCCTTCCCCGAAGCCTGACCCTCACCCGTCCCCTAATCCTAACCCGTACGCTAACACTAACCCGCGCCCTCACACGCACGCTCCCCCTAAAGCATTGCCGTACCCTCACCTGGACCCTAAACCGTCCCCGTCCCCTAACCCTAACCCTAGCCCGAACCGTAATCTTAACCCTTCCCTGAAGCCTGACCCTCACCCGTCCCCTAATCCTAACCCGTACGCTAACACTAACCCGCGCCCTCACACGCACGCTCCCCCTAAAGGGTTGCCGTACCCTCACCTGGACCCTAAACCGTCCCCGTCCCCTAACCCTAACCCTAGCCCGAACCCTAACCCTAACCCTTCCCCGAAGCCTGACCCTCACCCGTCCCCTAAACCTAACCCGTACGCTAACACTAACCCGCGCCCTCACATGCACGCTCCCCCTAAAGCATTGCCGAACCCTCACCTGGACCCTAAACCATCCCCGTCCCCTAAACCTAACCCTAGCCCGAACCCTAACCCTAACCCTTCCCCGAAGCCTGACCCTCACCCGTCCCCTAATCCTAACCCGTACGCTAACACTAACCGGCGGCGTCACATGCACGCTCCCCCTAAAGCGTTGCCGTACCCTCACCTGGACCCTAAACCGTCCCCGTCCCCTAACCCTAACCCTAGCCCGAACCATAACCCTAACCCTTCCCCGAAGCCTGACCCTCACCCGTCCCCTAATCCTAACCCGTACGCTAACACTAACCCGCGCCCTCACACGCACGCTCCCCCTAAAGCGTTGCCGTACCCTCACCTGGACCCTAAACCGTCCCCATCCCCTAACCCTAACCCTAGCCCGAACCCTAACCCTAACCCTTCCCCGAAGCCTGACCCTCACCCGTACCCTAATCCTAACCCGTACGCTAACACTAACCCACGCCCTCACACGCACGCTCCCCCTAAAGCGTTGCCGTCCCCTCACCTGGACCCTAAACCATCCCCGTCCCCTAACCCTAACCCTAGCATAACCCTAACCCTAACCCTTCCCAGAAGCCTGACCCTCACCCGTCCCCTAATCCTAACCCGTACGCTAACACTAACCCGCGCCCTCACACGCACGCTCCCCCTAAAGCGTTGCCGTACCCTCACCTGGACCCTAAACCGTCCCCGTCCCCTAACCCTAACCCTACCCCGAACCCTAACCATAACCCTTCCCCGAAGCCTGACCCTCACCCGTACCCTAATCCTAATCCGTACGCTAACACTAACCCGCCCATCACACGCACGCTCCCCCTAAAGCGTTGCCGTACCCTCACCTGGATTCTAAACCGTCCCTGTCCCCTAACCCTAACCCTACCCCGAGCCCTAACCCTAACCCTTCCCCGAAGCCTGACCCTCACCCGTCCCCTAATCCTAACCCGTACGCTAACACTAACCTGCGCCCTCACACGCACGCTCCCCCTAAAGTGTTGCCGTACCCTCACCTGGACCCTAAACCGTCCCCGTCCCCTAACCCTAACCCTAGCCGAACCCTAACCCTAACCCTTCCCCGAAGCCTGAACCTCACCCGTCCCCTAATCCTAACCCGTACGTTAACACTAAACCGCGCCCTCACACGCACGCTCCCCCTAAAGCGTTGCCGTACCCTCACCTGGACCCTAAACCGTCCCCGTCCCCTAACCCTAACCCTAGCCCAAACCCTAACCCTAACCCTTCCCCGAAGCGGGACCCTCACCCGTCCCCTAATCCTAACCCGTACGCTAACACTAACCCGCACCATCACACGCACGCTCCCCCTAAAGCGTTGCCGTACCCTCACCTGGACCTTAAACCGTCCCCGTCCCCTAACCCTAACCCTAGCCCGAACGCTAACCCTAACCCTTCCCCGAAGCCTGACCCTCACCCGTACCCTAATCCTAACCCGTACGCTAACACTAACCCGCGCCCTCACACGCACGCTCCCCCTAAAGCGTTGCCGTACCCTCACCTGGACCCTAAACCGTCCCCGTCCCCTAACCCTAACCCTAGCCCGAACCCTAACCCTAACCCTTCCCCGAAGCCTGACCCTCACCCGTCCCCTAATCCTAACCCGTACGCTAACACTAACCTGCGCCCTCACACGCACGCTCCCCCTAAAGCTTTGCCGTACCCTCACCTGGACCCTAAACCGTCCCCGACCCCTAACCCTAACCCTAGCCCGAACCCTAACCCTAACCCTTCCCCGAAGCCTGACCCTCACCCGTCCCCTAATCCTAACCCGTACGCTAACACTAACCCGCACCCTCACACGCACGCTCCCCCTAAAGCGTTGCCGTACCCTCACCTGGACCCTAAACCGTTCCCATCCCCTAACCCTAACCCTAGCCCGAACCCTAACCCTAACCCTTCCCCGAAGCCTGACCCTCACCCGTCCCCTAATCCTAACGCGTACGCTAACACTAACCCGAGCCCTCACACGCACGCTCCCCCTAAAGCGTTGCCGTACCCTCACCTGGACCCGAAACCGTCCCCGTCCCCTAACCCTAACCCTAGCCCGAACCCTAACCCTAACCCTTCCCCGAAGCCTGACCCTCACCCGTCCCCTAATCCTAACCCGTACGCTAACACTAACCCACGCCCTCACACACACGCTCCCCCTAAAGCGTTGCCGTACCCTCACCTGGACCCGAAACCGTCCCCGTCCCCTAACCCTAACCCTAGCCCGAACCCTAACCCTAACCCTTCCCCGAAGCCTGACCCTCACCCATCCCTTAATCCTAACCCGTACGCTAACACTAGCCCGCGCCCTCACACGCACACTCCCCCTAAAGCGTTGCAGTACCCTCACCTGGACCCTAAACCGTCCCCGTCCCCTAACCCTAACCCTAGCCCGAACCCTAACCCTAACCCTTCCCCGAAGCCTGACCCTCACCCGTCCCCTAATCCTAACCCGTACGCTAACACTAGCCCACGCCCTCACACGCACGCTCCCCCTAAAGCGTTGCCGTACCCTCACCTGGACCCTAAACCGTCCCCTAACCCTAACCCTAGCCCGAACCCTAACCCTAACCCTTCCCCGAAGCCTGACCCTCACCCGTCCCCTAATCCTAACCCGTACGCTAACACTAACCCGCGCCCTCACACGCACGCTCCCCCTAAAGCATTGCCGTACGCTCACCTGGACCCGAAACCGTCCCCGTCCCCTAACCCTAACCCTAGCCCGAACCCTAACCCTAACCCTTCCCCGAAGCCTGACCCTCACCCGTCCCCTAAACCTAACCCGTACGCTAACACTAACCCGCGCCCTCACACGCACGCTCCCCCTAAAGCGTTGCCGTACCCTCACCTGGACCCTAAACCGTCCCCGTCCCCTAACCCTAACCCTAGCCCGAACCCTAACCCTAACCCTTCCCCGAAGCATGACCCTCACCCGTCCCCTAATCCTAACCCGTACGCTAACACTAACCCGCGCCCTCATATGCACGCTCCCCCTAAAGCGTTGCCGTACCCTCACCTGGACCCTAAACCGTCACCGTCCCCTAACCCTAACCCTAGTCGAACCCTAACTCTAACGCTTCCCCGAAGCCTGACCCTCACCCGTCCCCTAATCCTAACCCGTACGCTAACACTAGCCCGCGCCCTCACACGCACGCTCCCCCTAAAGCGTTGCCGTACCCTCACCTGGACCCTAAACCGTCCCCGTCCCCTAACCCTAACCCTAGCCCGAAACCTAACCCTAGCCCTTCCCCGAAGCCTGACCCTCATCCGTCCCCTAATCCTAACCCGTACGCTAACACTAACCCGCGCCCTCACACGCACGCTCCCCCTAAAGCGTTGCCGTACCCTCACCTGGACCCTAAACCGTCCCCGTCCCCTAACCCTAACCCTAGCCCGAACCCTAACCCTAACCCTTCCCCGAAGCCTGACCCTCACCCGTCCCCTAATCCTAACCCGTACGCTAACACTGACCCGCGCCCTCACACGCACGCTCCCCCTAAAGCGTTGCCGTACCCTCACCTGGACCCTAAACCGTCCCCGTCCCCTAACCCTAACCCTAGCCCGAACCCTAACCCTAACCCTTCCCCGAAGCCTGACCCTCACCCGTCCCCTAATCCTAACCCGTACGCTAACACTAACCCGCGCACTCACACGCACGCTCCCCCTAAAGCGTTGCCGTACCCTCACCTGGACCCTAAACCGTCCCCATCCCCTAACCCTAACCCTAGCCCGAACCCTAACCCTAACCCTTCCCCGAAGCCTGACCCTCACCCGTCCCCTAATCCTAACCCGTACGCTAACACTAACCCGCGCCCTCACACGCACGCTCCCCCTAAAGCGTTGCCGGCCCCTCACCTGGACCCTAAACCGTCCCCGTCCCCTAACCCTAACCCTAGCCCGAACCCTAACCCTAACTCTTCCCGAAGCCTGACCCTCACCCGACCCTTAATCCTAACCCGTACACTAACACTCACCCGCGCCCTCACAAGCATGATCCCCCTAAAGCGTTGCCGTACCCTCAGCTGGACACTAAACTGTCCCCGTCCCCTAACCCTAACCCTACCCCGAACCCTAACCCTAACCCTTCCCCGAAGCCTGACCCGCACCCGTCCCCTAATCCTAAGCCGTAAATAACACTAACATGCGCTCTCACACGCACTCTCCCCTTAAAGCGTGGCCGTACCCTCACCTGGACCCTAAACCATCCCCGTCCCCTAGCCCTAACCCTAGCCCGAACCCTATCCCTAACCCTTCCCCGAAGCCTGACCCTCACCCGTCCCCTAATCCTAACCCGTACGCTAACACTAACCCGCGCCCTCACACGCACGCTCCCCCTAAAGCGTTGCCGTACCCTCACCTGGACCCTAAACCGTCCCCGTCCCCTTACCCTAACCCTAGCCCGAACCCTAACCCTAACACTTCCCAGAAGCCTGACCCTCACCCGTCCCATAATCCTAACCCGTACGCTAACACTACCCTGCGCCCTCCGACGCACGCTCCCCCTAAAGCGTTGCCGTACCCTCACCTGGACCCTAAACCGTCCCCGTCCCCTAACCCTTACCCTAGCCCGAACCCTGACCCTAACCCTTCCCCGAAGCCTGACCCTCACCCGTCCCCTAATCCTGACCCGTACGCTAACACTAACCCGCGCCCTCACACGCACGCTCCCCCTAAAGCGTTGCCGTACCCTCACCTGGACACTAAACCGTCCCCGTCCCCTAACCCTAACCCTAGCCCGAACCCTAACCCTAACCCTTCCCCGAAGCATGACCCTCGCCCGTCCCCTAATCCTAACCCGTACGCTAACACTAACCCACGCCCTCACACGCACACTCCCCCTAAAGCGTTGCCGTACCCTCACCTGGACCCTAAAACGTCCCCGTCCCCTAAGCCTAACCCTAGCCCGAACCCTAACCCTAACCCTTCCCCGAAGCCTGACCCTCACCCGTCCCCTAATCCTAACCCGTACGCTAACACTAACCCGCGCCCTCACACGCACGCTCCCGCTAAAGCGTTGCCGTACCCTCACCTGGACCCTAAACCGTCCCCGGTCCTAACCCTAACCCTAGCCCGAACCCTAACCCTAACCCTTCCCCGAAGCCTGACACTCACCCGTCCCCTAATCCTAACTCGTACACTAACACTAACCCGCGCCCTCACACGCACGCTCCCCGTAAAGCGTTGCCGTACCCTCACCTGGACCCTAAACCGTCCCCGTTCCCTAACCCTAACCCTAGCCCGAACCCTAACCCTAACTCTTCCCCGAAGCCTGACCTTCACCCTTCCCCTAATCCTAACCCGTACGCTAACACTAACCCGCGCCCTCACACGCAGGCTCCCGCTAAAGCGTTGCCGTACCCTCACCTGGACCCTAAACCGTCCCCGGTCCTAACCCTAACCCTAGCCCGAACCCTAACCCTAACCCTTCCCCGAAGCCTGACACTCACCCGTCCCCTAATCCTAACCCGTACGCTAACACTAACCCGCGCCCTCACACGCACGCTCCCCCTAAAGCGTTGCCGTACCCTCACCTGGACCCTAAACCATCCCCGTCCCCTAACCCTAACCCTAGCCCGAACCCTAACCCTAACCCTTCCCCGAAGACTGACCCTCACCCGTCCCCTAATCCTAACCCGTACGCTAACACTACCCCGCGCCCTCACATGCACGCTTCCCCTAAAGCACTGCCGTACCCTCACCTGGACCCTAAACCGTCCCCGTCGCCTAACCCTAACCCTAACCCTTCCCCGAATCCTGACCCTCACCCGTCCCCTAATCCTAACCCGTACGCTAACACTAACCCGCGCCCTCACACGCACGCTCCCCCTAAAGCGTTGCCGTACCCTCACCTGGACCCTAAACTGTCCCCGGTCCTAACCCTAACCCTAGCCCGAACCCTAACCCTAACCCTTCCCCGAAGCCTGACCCTCACCCGTCCCCTAATTCTAACCCGTACGCTAACACTACCCGGTGCCCTCAGACGCACGCTTCCCCAAAAGCGTTGCCGTACCCTCACCTGGACCCTAAACCGTCCCCGTCCCCTAACCCTAACCCTAACCCTTCCCCGAAGCCTGACCCTCACCCGTCCCCTAATCCTAACCCGTACGCTAACACTAACCCGCGCACTCACACGCACGCTCCCCCTAAAGCGTTGCCGTACCCTCACCTGGACCCTAAACCGTCCCCATCCCCTAACCCTAACCCTAGCCCGAACCCTAACCCTAACCCTTCCCCGAAGCCTGACCCTCACCCGTCCCCTAATCCTAACCCGTACGCTAACACTAACCCGCGCCCTCACACGCACGCTCCCCCTAAAGCGTTGCCGGCCCCTCACCTGGACCCTAAACCGTCCCCGTCCCCTAACCCTAACCCTAGCCCGAACCCTAACCCTAACTCTTCCCCGAAGCCTGACCCTCACCCGACCCTTAATCCTAACCCGTACACTAACACTCACCCGCGCCCTCACAAGCATGATCCCCCTAAAGCGTTGCCGTACCCTCAGCTGGACACTAAACTGTCCCCGTCCCCTAACCCTAACCCTACCCCGAACCCTAACCCTAACCCTTCCCCGAAGCCTGACCCGCACCCGTCCCCTAATCCTAAGCCGTAAATAACACTAACATGCGCTCTCACACGCACTCTCCCCCTAAAGCGTGGCCGTACCCTCACCTGGACCCTAAACCATCCCCGTCCCCTAGCCCTAACCCTAGCCCGAACCCTATCCCTAACCCTTCCCCGAAGCCTGACCCTCACCCGTCCCCTAATCCTAACCCGTACGCTAACACTAACCCGCGCCCTCACACGCACGCTCCCCCTAAAGCGTTGCCGTACCCTCACCTGGACCCTAAACCGTCCCCGTCCGCTTACCCTAACCCTAGCCCGAACCCTAACCCTAACACTTCCCCGAAGCCTGACTCTCACCCGTCCCATAATCCTAACCCGTACGCTAACACTAACCCGCGCCCTCACACGCACGCTCCCCCTAAAGCGTTGCCGTACCCTCACCTGGACCCTAAACCGTCCCCGTCCCCTTACCCTAACCCTAGCCCGAACCCTAACCCTAACCCTTCCCCGAAGCCTGACCCTCACCCGTCCCCTAATCCTGACCCGTACGCTAACACTAACCCGCGCCCTCACACGCACGCTCCCCCTAAAGCGTTGCCGTACCCTCACCTGGACACTAAACCGTCCCCGTCCCCTAACCCTAACCCTAGCCCGAACACTAACCCTAACCCTTCCCCGAAGCATGACCCTCGCCCGTCCCCTAATCCTAACCCGTACGCTAACACTAACCCACGCCCTCACACGCACACTCCCCCTAAAGCGTTGCCGTACCCTCACCTGGACCCTAAAACGTCCCCGTCCCCTAAGCCTAACCCTAGCCCGAACCCTAACCCTAACCCTTCCCCGAAGCCTGACCCTCACCCGTCCCCTAATCCTAACCCGTACGCTAACACTAACCCGCGCCCTCACACGCACGCTCCCGCTAAAGCGTTGCCGTACCCTCACCTGGACCCTAAACCGTCCCCGGTCCTAACCCTAACCCTAGCCCGAACCCTAACCCTAACCCTTCCCCGAAGCCTGACACTCACCCGTCCCCTAATCCTAACTCGTACACTAACACTAACCCGCGCCCTCACACGCACGCTCCCCGTAAAGCGTTGCCGTACCCTCACCTGGACCCTAAACCGTCCCCGTCCCCTAACCCTAACCCTAGCCCGAACCCTAACCCTAACCCTTCCCCGAAGCCTGACCCTCACCCGTCCCCTAATCCTAACCCGTACGCTAACACTACCCCGCGCCCTCACATGTACGCTTCCCCTAAAGCATTGCCGTACCCTCACCTGGACCCTAAACCGTCCCCGTCCCCTAACCCTAACCCTAACCCTTCCCCGAAGCCTGACCCTCACCCGTCCCCTAATCCTAACCCGTACGCTAACACTAACCCGCGCCCTCACATGCACGCTCCACCTAAAGCGTTGCCGTACCCTCACCTGGACCCTAAACCGTCCCCATCCCCTAACCCTAACCCTAGCCCGAACCCTAACCCTAACCCTTCCCCGAAGCCTGACCCTCCCCCGTCCCCTAATCCTAACCCGTACGCTAACAGTAACCCGCGCCCTCACACGCACGCTCCCCCTAAAGCGTTGCTGTACCCTCACCTGGACCCTAAACTGTCCCCGGTCCTAACCCTAACCCTAGCCCGAACCCTAACCCTAACCCTTCCCTGAAGCCTGACCCTCACCCGTCCCCTAATCCTAACCCGTACGCTAACACTACCCCGTGCCCTCACACGCACGCTTCCCCAAAAGCGTTGCCGTACCCTCACCTGGACCCTAAACCGTCCCCGTCCCCTAACCCTAACCCTAACACTTCCCCGAAGCCTGACCCTCACCCGTCCCCTAATCCTAACCCGTACGCTAACACTAACACGCGCCCTCACACGCACGCTCCCCCTAAAGCGTTGCCGTACCCTCACCTGGATCCTAAACCGTCCCCATCCCCTAACCCTAACCCTAGCCCGAACCCTAACCCTAATCCTTCCCCGAAGTCTGACCCTCACCCGTCCCCTAATCCTAACCCGTACGCTAACACTAACCCGCGCCCTCACACGCACGCTCCCCCTAAAGCGTTGCCGTCCCCTCACCTGGACCCTAAACCGTCCCCGTCCCCTAACCCTAACCCTAGCCCGAACCCTAACCCTAACCCTTCCCCGAAGCCTGATCCTCACCCGTCCCCTAATCCTAACCCGTACGCTAACACTAACCCGCGCCCTCACACGCACACTCCCCCTAAAGCGTTGCCGTCCCCTCACCTGGACCCTAAACCGTCCCCGTCCCCTAACCCTAACCCTAGCCCGAACCCTAACCCTAACCCTTCCCCGAAGCCTGAGCCTCACCCGTCCCCTAATCCTAACCCGTACGCTAACGCTAACCCGCGCCCTCACACGAACGCTCCCCCAAAAGCGTTGCCGTACCCTCACCTGGACCCTAAACCGTCCCCGTCCCCTAACCCTAACCCTAGCCCGAACCCTAACCCTAACACTTCCCCGAAGCCTGACCCTCACCCGTCCCCTAATCCTAACCCGTACGCTAACACTAACCCGCGCCCTCACACGCACGCTCCCCCTAAAGCGTTGCCGTACCCTCACCTGGACCCTAAACCGTCCCTGTCCCCTAACCCTAACCCTAGCCCGAACCCTAACCCTAACCCTACCCTGAAGCCTGACCCTCACCCGTCCTCTAATCCTAACCCGTACGCTAACACTAACGCGCGCCCTCACACGCACGCTCCCCCTAAAGCGTTGCCGTACCCTCACCTGGACCCTAAACCGTCCCCGTCCCCTAACCCTAACCCTAGCCCGAACCCTAACCCTAACCCTTCCCCGAAGCCTGACCCTCTCCCATCCCCTAATCCTAACCCGTACGCTAACACTAACCCGCGCCCTCACACGCACGCTCCCCCTAAAGCGTTGCCGTACCCTCACCTGGACCCTAAACCGTCCCCGGTCCTAACCCTAACCCTAGCCCGAACCCTAACCCTAACCCTTCCCAGAAGCCTGACCCTCCCCCGTCCCCTAATCCTAACCCGTACGCTAACACTAACCCGCGCCCTCACACGCACGCTCCCCCTAAAGCGTTGCCGTACCCTCACCTGGACCCTAAACTGTCCCCGGTCCTAACCCTAACCCTAGCCTGAACCCTAACCCTAACCCTTCCCCGAAGCCTGACCTTCACCCGTCCCCTAATCCTAACCCGTACGCTAACACTACCCCGCGCCCTCACACGCACGCTTCCCCTAAAGCGTTGCCGTACCCTCACCTGGACCCTAAACCGTCCCCGTCTCCTAACGCTAACCCTAACCCTTCCCCGAAGCCTGACCCTCACCCGTCCCCTAATCCTAACCCGTACGCTAACACTAACCCGCGCCCTCACACGCACGCTCCCCCTAAAGCGTTGCCGTACCCTCACCTGGACCCTAAACCGTCCCCATCCCCTAACCCTAACCCTAGCCCGAACCCTAACCCTAACCCTTCCCCGAAGCCTGACCCGCACCCGTCCCCTAATCCTAAGCCGTAACTAACACTAACCCGCGCTCTCACACGCACTCTCCCCCTAAAGCGTGGCCGTACCCTCACCTGGACCCTAAACCATCCCCGTCCCCTAGCCCTAACCCTAGCCCGAACCCTATCCCTAACCCTTCCCCGAAGCCTGACCCTCACCCGTACGCTAACACTAACCCGCGCCCTCACACGCACGCTCCCCCTAAAGCGTTGCCGTACCCTCACCTGGACCCTAAACCGTCCCCGTCCGCTTACCCTAACCCTAGCCCGAACCCTAACCCTAACACTTCCCCGAAGCCTGACCCTCACCCGTCCCATAATCCTAACCCGTACGCTAACACTAACCCGCGCCCTCACACGCACGCTCCCCCTAAAGCGTTGCCGTACACTCACCTGGACCCTAAACCGTCCCCGTCCCCTTACCCTAACCCTAGCCCGAACCCTAACCCTAACACTTCCCAGAAGCCTGACCCTCACCCGTCCCATAATCCTAACCCGTACGCTAACACTAACCCGCGCCCTCACACGCACGCTCCCGCTAAAGCGTTGCCGTACCCTCACCTGGACCCTAAACCGTCCCCGGTCCTAACCCTAACCCTAGCCCGAACCCTAACCCTAACCCTTCCCCGAAGCCTGACCCTCACCCGTCCCCTAATCCTAACCCGTACACTAACACTAACCCGCGCCCTCACACGCACGCTCCCCGTAAAGCGTTGCCGTACCCTCACCTGGACCCTAAACCGTCCCCGTCCCCTAACCCTAACCCTAGCCCGAACCCTAACCCTAACCCTTCCCCGAAGCCTGACCCTCACCCGTCCCCTAATCCTAACCCGTACGCTAACACTACCCCGCGCCCTCACATGTACGCTTCCCCTAAAGCATTGCCGTACCCTCACCTGGACCCTAAACCGTCCCCGTCCCCTAACCCTAACCCTAACCCTTCCCCGAAGCCTGACCCTCACCCGTCCCCTAATCCTAACCCGTACCCTAACACTAACCCGCGCCCTCACATGCACGCTCCACCTAAAGCGTTGCCGTACCCTCACCTGGACCCTAAACCGTCCCCATCCCCTAACCCTAACCCTAGCCCGTACCCTAACCCTAACCCTTCCCCGAAGCCTGACCCTCCCCCGTCCCCTAATCCTAACCCGTACGCTAACAGTAACCTGCGCCCTCACACGCACGCTCCCCCTAAAGCGTTGCTGTACCCTCACCTGGACCCTAAACTGTCCCCGGTCCTAACCCTAACCCTAGCCCGAACCCTAACCCTAACCCTTCCCCGAAGCCTGACCCTCACCCGTCCCCTAATCCTAACCCGTACGCTAACACTACCCCGTGCCCTCACACGCACGCTTCCCCAAAAGCGTTGCCGTACCCTCACCTGGACCCTAAACCGTCCCCGTCCCCTAACCCTAACCCTAACACTTTCCCGAAGCCTGACCCTCACCCGTCCCCTAATCCTAACCCGTACGCTAACACTACCCCGTGCCCTCACACGCACGCTCCCCCTAAAGCGTTGCCGTCCCCTCACCTGGACCCTAAACCGTCCCCGTCCCCTAAACCTAACCCTAGCCCGAACCCTAACCCTAACCCTTCCCCGAAGCCTGACCCTCACCCGTCCCTTAATCCTAACCCGTACACTAACACTAACCCGCGCCCTCACAAGCATGCTCTCCCTAAAGCGTTGCCGTACCCTCACCTGGACACTAAACCGTCCCCGTCCCCTAACCCTAACCCTAGCCCGAACCCTAACCCTAACCCTTCCCCGAAGCCTGACCCGCACCCGTCCACTAATCCTAAGCCGTAACTAACAATAACCCGCGCTCTCACACGCACTCTCCCCCTAAAGCGTGGCCGTACCCTCACCTGGACCCTAAACCATCCCCGTCCCCTAGCCCTAACCCTAGCCCGAACCCTATCCCTAACCCTTCCCCGAAGCCTGACCCTCACCCGTCCCCTAATCCTAACCCGTACGCTAACACTAACCCGCGCCCTCACACGCACGCTCCCCCTAAAGCGTTGCCGTACCCTCACCTGGACCCTAAACCGTCCCCGTCCGCTTACCCTAACCCTAGCCCGAACCCTAACCCTAACACTTCCCCGAAGCCTGACTCTCACCCGTCCCATAATCCTAACCCGTACGCTAACACTAACCCGCGCCCTCACACGCACGCTCCCCCTAAAGCGTTGCCGTACCCTCACCTGGACCCTAAACCGTCCCCGTCCCCTTACCCTAACCCTAGCCCGAACCCTAACCCTAACCCTTCCCCGAAGCCTGAGCCTCACCCGTCCCCTAATCCTAACCCGTACGCTAACGCTAACCCGCGCCCTCACACGAACGCTCCCCCAAAAGCGTTGCCGTACCCTCACCTGGACCCTAAACCGTCCCCGTCCCCTAACCCTAACCCTAGCCCGAACCCTAACCCTAACACTTCCCCGAAGCCTGACCCTCACCCGTCCCCTAATCCTAACCCGTACGCTAACACTAACCCGCGCCCTCACACGCACGCTCCCCCTAAAGCGTTGCCGTACCCTCACCTGGACCCTAAACCGTCCCTGTCCCCTAACCCTAACCCTAGCCCGAACCCTAACCCTAACCCTACCCTGAAGCCTGACCCTCACCCGTCCTCTAATCCTAACCCGTACGCTAACACTAACGCGCGCCCTCACACGCACGCTCCCCCTAAAGCGTTGCCGTACCCTCACCTGGACCCTAAACCGTCCCCGTCCCCTAACCCTAACCCTAGCCCGAACCCTAACCCTAACCCTTCCCCGAAGCCTGACCCTCTCCCATCCCCTAATCCTAACCCGTACGCTAACACTAACCCGCGCCCTCACACGCACGCTCCCCCTAAAGCGTTGCCGTACCCTCACCTGGACCCTAAACCGTCCCCGGTCCTAACCCTAACCCTAGCCCGAACCCTAACCCTAACCCTTCCCAGAAGCCTGACCCTCCCCCGTCCCCTAATCCTAACCCGTACGCTAACACTAACCCGCGCCCTCACACGCACGCTCCCCCTAAAGCGTTGCCGTACCCTCACCTGGACCCTAAACTGTCCCCGGTCCTAACCCTAACCCTAGCCTGAACCCTAACCCTAACCCTTCCCCGAAGCCTGACCTTCACCCGTCCCTTAATCCTAACCCGTACGCTAACACTACCCCGCGCCCTCACACGCACGCTTCCCCTAAAGCGTTGCCGTACCCTCACCTGGACCCTAAACCGTCCCCGTCTCCTAACGCTAACCCTAACCCTTCCCCGAAGCCTGACCCTCACCCGTCCCCTAATCCTAACCCGTACGCTAACACTAACCCGCGCCCTCACACGCACGCTCCCCCTAAAGCGTTGCCGTACCCTCACCTGGACCCTAAACCGTCCCCATCCCCTAACCCTAACCCTAGCCCGAACCCTAACCCTAACCCTTCCCCGAAGCCTGACCCGCACCCGTCCCCTAATCCTAAGCCGTAACTAACACTAACCCGCGCTCTCACACGCACTCTCCCCCTAAAGCGTGGCCGTACCCTCACCTGGACCCTAAACCATCCCCGTCCCCTAGCCCTAACCCTAGCCCGAACCCTATCCCTAACCCTTCCCCGAAGCCTGACCCTCACCCGTACGCTAACACTAACCCGCGCCCTCACACGCACGCTCCCCCTAAAGCGTTGCCGTACCCTCACCTGGACCCTAAACCGTCCCCGTCCGCTTACCCTAACCCTAGCCCGAACCCTAACCCTAACACTTCCCCGAAGCCTGACCCTCACCCGTCCCATAATCCTAACCCGTACGCTAACACTAACCCGCGCCCTCACACGCACGCTCCCCCTAAAGCGTTGCCGTACACTCACCTGGACCCTAAACCGTCCCCGTCCCCTTACCCTAACCCTAGCCCGAACCCTAACCCTAACACTTCCCAGAAGCCTGACCCTCACCCGTCCCATAATCCTAACCCGTACGCTAACACTAACCCGCGCCCTCACACGCACGCTCCCGCTAAAGCGTTGCCGTACCCTCACCTGGACCCTAAACCGTCCCCGGTCCTAACCCTAACCCTAGCCCGAACCCTAACCCTAACCCTTCCCCGAAGCCTGACCCTCACCCGTCCCCTAATCCTAACCCGTACACTAACACTAACCCGCGCCCTCACACGCACGCTCCCCGTAAAGCGTTGCCGTACCCTCACCTGGACCCTAAACCGTCCCCGTCCCCTAACCCTAACCCTAGCCCGAACCCTAACCCTAACCCTTCCCCGAAGCCTGACCCTCACCCGTCCCCTAATCCTAACCCGTACGCTAACACTACCCCGCGCCCTCACATGTACGCTTCCCCTAAAGCATTGCCGTACCCTCACCTGGACCCTAAACCGTCCCCGTCCCCTAACCCTAACCCTAACCCTTCCCCGAAGCCTGACCCTCACCCGTCCCCTAATCCTAACCCGTACCCTAACACTAACCCGCGCCCTCACATGCACGCTCCACCTAAAGCGTTGCCGTACCCTCACCTGGACCCTAAACCGTCCCCATCCCCTAACCCTAACCCTAGCCCGTACCCTAACCCTAACCCTTCCCCGAAGCCTGACCCTCCCCCGTCCCCTAATCCTAACCCGTACGCTAACAGTAACCTGCGCCCTCACACGCACGCTCCCCCTAAAGCGTTGCTGTACCCTCACCTGGACCCTAAACTGTCCCCGGTCCTAACCCTAACCCTAGCCCGAACCCTAACCCTAACCCTTCCCCGAAGCCTGACCCTCACCCGTCCCCTAATCCTAACCCGTACGCTAACACTACCCCGTGCCCTCACACGCACGCTTCCCCAAAAGCGTTGCCGTACCCTCACCTGGACCCTAAACCGTCCCCGTCCCCTAACCCTAACCCTAACACTTTCCCGAAGCCTGACCCTCACCCGTCCCCTAATCCTAACCCGTACGCTAACACTACCCCGTGCCCTCACACGCACGCTCCCCCTAAAGCGTTGCCGTCCCCTCACCTGGACCCTAAACCGTCCCCGTCCCCTAAACCTAACCCTAGCCCGAACCCTAACCCTAACCCTTCCCCGAAGCCTGACCCTCACCCGTCCCTTAATCCTAACCCGTACACTAACACTAACCCGCGCCCTCACAAGCATGCTCTCCCTAAAGCGTTGCCGTACCCTCACCTGGACACTAAACCGTCCCCGTCCCCTAACCCTAACCCTAGCCCGAACCCTAACCCTAACCCTTCCCCGAAGCCTGACCCGCACCCGTCCACTAATCCTAAGCCGTAACTAACAATAACCCGCGCTCTCACACGCACTCTCCCCCTAAAGCGTGGCCGTACCCTCACCTGGACCCTAAACCATCCCCGTCCCCTAGCCCTAACCCTAGCCCGAACCCTATCCCTAACCCTTCCCCGAAGCCTGACCCTCACCCGTCCCCTAATCCTAACCCGTACGCTAACACTAACCCGCGCCCTCACACGCACGCTCCCCCTAAAGCGTTGCCGTACCCTCACCTGGACCCTAAACCGTCCCCGTCCGCTTACCCTAACCCTAGCCCGAACCCTAACCCTAACACTTCCCCGAAGCCTGACTCTCACCCGTCCCATAATCCTAACCCGTACGCTAACACTAACCCGCGCCCTCACACGCACGCTCCCCCTAAAGCGTTGCCGTACCCTCACCTGGACCCTAAACCGTCCCCGTCCCCTTACCCTAACCCTAGCCCGAACCCTAACCCTAACACTTCCCCGAAGCCTGACCCTCACCCGTCCCCTAATCCTAACCCGTACGCTAACACTACCCTGCGCCCTCACACGCACGCTCCCCCTAAAGCGTTGCCGTACCCTCACCTGGACCCTAAACCGTCCCCGTCCCCTAACCCTAACCCTAGCCCGAACCCTAACCCTAACCCTTCCCCGAAGCCTGATCCTCACCCGTCCCCTAATCCTAACCCGTACGCTAACACTAACCCGCGCCCTCGCACGCACGCTCCCCCTAAAGCGTTGCCGTACCCTCACCTGGACCCTAAACCGTCCCCGTCCCCTAACCCTAACCCTAGCCCGAACCCTAACCCTAACCCTTCCCCGAAGCCTGAGCCTCACCCGTCCCCTAATCCTAACCCGTACGCTAACACTAACCCGCGCCCTCACACGCACGCTCCCCCTAAAGCGTTGCCGTACCCTCACCTGGACCCTAAACCGTCCCCGTCCCCTAACCCTAACCCTAGCCCGAACCCTAACCCTAACACTTCCCCGAAGCCTGACCCTCACCCGTCCCCTAATCCTAACCCGTACGCTAACACTAACCCGCGCCCTCACACGCACGCTCCCCCTAAAGCGTTGTCGTACCCTCACCTGGACCCTAAACCGTCCCTGTCCCCTAACCCTAACCCTAGCCCGAACCCTAACCCTAACCCTTCCCTGAAGCCTGACCCTCACCCGTCCCCTAATCCTAACCCGTACGCTAACACTAACGCGCGCCCTCACACGCACGCTCCCCCTAAAGCGTTGCCGTACCCTCACCTGGACCCTAAACCGTCCCCGTCCCCTAACCCTAACCCTAGCCCGAACCCTAACCCTAACCCTTCCCCGAAGCCTGACCCTCTCCCATCCCCTAATCCTAACCCGTACGCTAACACTAACCCGCGCCCTCACACGCACGGTCCCCCTAAAGCGTTGCCGTACCCTCACCTGGACCCTAAACCGTCCCCGGTCCTAACCCTAACCCTAGCCCGAACCCTAACCCTAACCCTTCCCAGAAGCCTGACCCTCCCCCGTCCCCTAATCCTAACCCGTACGCTAACACTAACCCGCGCCCTCACACGCACGCTCCCCCTAAAGCGTTGCCGTACCCTCACCTGGACCCTAAACTGTCCCCGGTCCTAACCCTAACCCTAGCCCGAACCCTAACCCTAACTCTTCCCCGAAGCCTGACCCTCACCCGTCCCCTAATCCTAACCCGTACGCTAACACTACCCCGCGCCCTCACACGCACGCTTCCCCTAAAGCGTTGCCGTACCCTCACCTGGACCCTAAACCGTCCCCGTCTCCTAACGCTAACCCTAACCCTTCCCCGAAGCCTGACCCTCACCCGTCCCCTAATCCTAACCCGTACGCTAACACTAACCTGTGCCCTCACACGCACGCTCCACCTAAAGCGTTGCCGTACCCTCACCTGGACCCTAAACCGTCCCCATCCCCTAACCCTAACCCTAGCCCGAACCCTAACCCTAACCCTTCCCCGAAGCCTGACCCTCACACGTCCCCTAATCCTAACCCGTACGCTAACACTAACCCGCGCCCTCACACGCACGCTCCCCCTAAAGCGTTGCCGTCCCCTCACCTGGACCCTAAACAGTCCCCGTCCCCTAAACCTAACCCTAGCCCGAACCCTAACCCTAACCCTTCCCCGAAGCCTGATCCTCACCCGTCCCCTAAACCTAACACGTACGCTAACACTAACCCGCGCCCTCACACGCACGCTCCCCCTAAAGCGTTGCCGTACCCTCACCTGGACCCTAAACCGTCCCCGTCCCCTAACCCTAACCCTAGCCCAAACCCTAACCCTAACCCTTCCCCGAAGCCTGAGCCTCACCCGTCCCCTAATCCTAACCCGTACGCTAACACTAACCCGCGCCCTCACACGCACGCTCCCCCTAAAGCGTTGCCGTACCCTCACCTGGACCCTAAACCGTCCCCGTCCCCTAACCCTAACCCTAGCCCGAACCCTAACCCTAACCCTTCCCCGAAGCCTGACCCTCACCCGTCCCCTAATCCTAACCCGTACGCTAACACTAACCCGCGCCCTCACACGCACGCTCCCCCTAAAGCGTTGCCGTACCCTCACCTGGACCCTAAACCGTCCCCGGTCCTAACCCTAACCCTAGCCCGAAACCTAACCCTAACCCTTCCCCGAAGCCTGACCCTCACCCGTACCCTAATCCTAACCCGTGCGCTAACACTAACCCGCGCCCTCACACGCACGCACCCCCTAAAGCGTTGCCGTACCCTCACCTGGACCCTAAACCGTCCCCATCCCCTAACCCTAACCCTAGCCCGAACCCTAACCCTAACCCTTCCCCGAAGCCTGACCCTCACACGTCCCCTAATCCTAACCCGTACGCTAACACTAACCCGCGCCCTCACACGCACGCTCCCCCTAAAGCGTTGCCGTACCCTCACCTGGACCCTACACCGTCCCCGTCCCCTAACCCTAACCCTAGCCCGAACCCTAACCCTAACCCTTCCCCGAAGCCTGACCCTCACCCGTCCCCTAATCCTAACCCGTACGCTAACACTAACCCGCGCCCTCACACGCACGCTCCCCCTAAAGCGTTGCCGTACCCCCACCGGGACCCTAAACCGTCCCCTTCCCCTAACCCTAACCCTAGCCCGAACCCTAACCCTAACCCTTCCCGAAGCATGACCCTCACCCGTCCCATAATCCTAACCCGAACGCTAACACTACCCCGCGCCCTCACACGCACGCTCCCCCTAAAGCGTTGCCGTACCCTCACCTGGACCCTAAACCGTCCCCGTCCCCTAACCCTAACCCTAGCCCGAACCCTAACCCTAACCCTTCCCCGAAGCCTGAGCCTCACCCGTCCCCTAATCCTAACCCGTACGCTAACACTAACCCGCGCCCTCACACGCACGCTCCCCCTAAAGCGTTGCCGTACCCTCACCTGGACCCTAAACCGTCCCCGTCCCCTAACCCTAACCCTAGCCCGAACCCTAACCCTAACCCTTCCCCGAAGCCTGATCCTCACCCGTCCCCTAATCCTAACCCGTACGCTAACACTAACCCGCGCCCTCGCACGCACGCTCCCCCTAAAGCGTTGCCGTACCCTCACCTGGACCCTAAACCGTCCCCGTCCCCTAACCCTAACCCTAGCCCGAACCCTAACCCTAACCCTTCCCCGAAGCCTGAGCCTCACCCGTCCCCTAATCCTAACCCGTACGCTAACACTAACCCGCGCCCTCACACGCACGCTCCCCCTAAAGCGTTGCCGTACCCTCACCTGGACCCTAAACCGTCCCCGTCCCCTAACCCTAACCCTAGCCCGAACCCTAACCCTAACACTTCCCCGAAGCCTGACCCTCACCCGTCCCCTAATCCTAACCCGTACGCTAACACTAACCCGCGCCCTCACACGCACGCTCCCCCTAAAGCGTTGTCGTACCCTCACCTGGACCCTAAACCGTCCCTGTCCCCTAACCCTAACCCTAGCCCGAACCCTAACCCTAACCCTTCCCTGAAGCCTGACCCTCACCCGTCCCCTAATCCTAACCCGTACGCTAACACTAACGCGCGCCCTCACACGCACGCTCCCCCTAAAGCGTTGCCGTACCCTCACCTGGACCCTAAACCGTCCCCGTCCCCTAACCCTAACCCTAGCCCGAACCCTAACCCTAACCCTTCCCCGAAGCCTGACCCTCTCCCATCCCCTAATCCTAACCCGTACGCTAACACTAACCCGCGCCCTCACACGCACGGTCCCCCTAAAGCGTTGCCGTACCCTCACCTGGACCCTAAACTGTCCCCGGTCCTAACCCTAACCCTAGCCCGAACCCTAACCCTAACTCTTCCCCGAAGCCTGACCCTCACCCGTCCCCTAATCCTAACCCGTACGCTAACACTACCCCGCGCCCTCACACGCACGCTTCCCCTAAAGCGTTGCCGTACCCTCACCTGGACCCTAAACCGTCCCCGTCTCCTAACGCTAACCCTAACCCTTCCCCGAAGCCTGACCCTCACCCGTCCCCTAATCCTAACCCGTACGCTAACACTAACCTGTGCCCTCACACGCACGCTCCACCTAAAGCGTTGCCGTACCCTCACCTGGACCCTAAACCGTCCCCATCCCCTAACCCTAACCCTAGCCCGAACCCTAACCCTAACCCTTCCCCGAAGCCTGACCCTCACACGTCCCCTAATCCTAACCCGTACGCTAACACTAACCCGCGCCCTCACACGCACGCTCCCCCTAAAGCGTTGCCGTCCCCTCACCTGGACCCTAAACAGTCCCCGTCCCCTAAACCTAACCCTAGCCCGAACCCTAACCCTAACCCTTCCCCGAAGCCTGATCCTCACCCGTCCCCTAAACCTAACACGTACGCTAACACTAACCCGCGCCCTCACACGCACGCTCCCCCTAAAGCGTTGCCGTACCCTCACCTGGACCCTAAACCGTCCCCGTCCCCTAACCCTAACCCTAGCCCAAACCCTAACCCTAACCCTTCCCCGAAGCCTGACCCGCACCCGTCCACTAATCCTAAGCCGTAACTAACAATAACCCGCGCTCTCACACGCACTCTCCCCCTAAAGCGTGGCCGTACCCTCACCTGGACCCTAAACCATCCCCGTCCCCTAGCCCTAACCCTAGCCCGAACCCTATCCCTAACCCTTCCCCGAAGCCTGACCCTCACCCGTCCCCTAATCCTAACCCGTACGCTAACACTAACCCGCGCCCTCACACGCACGCTCCCCCTAAAGCGTTGCCGTACCCTCACCTGGACCCTAAACCGTCCCCGTCCGCTTACCCTAACCCTAGCCCGAACCCTAACCCTAACACTTCCCCGAAGCCTGACTCTCACCCGTCCCATAATCCTAACCCGTACGCTAACACTAACCCACGCCCTCACACGCACGCTCCCCCTAAAGCGTTGCCGTACCCTCACCTGGACCCTAAACCGTCCCCGTCCCCTTACCCTAACCCTAGCCCGAACCCTAACCCTAACACTTCCCCGAAGCCTGACCCTCACCCGTCCCCTAATCCTAACCCGTACGCTAACACTACCCTGCGCCCTCACACGCACGCTCCCCCTAAAGCGTTGCCGTACCCTCACCTGGACCCTAAACCGTCCCCGTCCCCTAACCCTAACCCTAGCCCGAACCCTAACCCTAACCCTTCCCCGAAGCCTGATCCTCACCCGTCCCCTAATCCTAACCCGTACGCTAACACTAACCCGCGCCCTCGCACGCACGCTCCCCCTAAAGCGTTGCCGTACCCTCACCTGGACCCTAAACCGTCCCCGTCCCCTAACCCTAACCCTAGCCCGAACCCTAACCCTAACCCTTCCCCGAAGCCTGAGCCTCACCCGTCCCCTAATCCTAACCCGTACGCTAACACTAACCCGCGCCCTCACACGCACGCTCCCCCTAAAGCGTTGCCGTACCCTCACCTGGACCCTAAACCGTCCCCGTCCCCTAACCCTAACCCTAGCCCGAACCCTAACCCTAACACTTCCCCGAAGCCTGACCCTCACCCGTCCCCTAATCCTAACCCGTACGCTAACACTAACCCGCGCCCTCACACGCACGCTCCCCCTAAAGCGTTGTCGTACCCTCACCTGGACCCTAAACCGTCCCTGTCCCCTAACCCTAACCCTAGCCCGAACCCTAACCCTAACCCTTCCCTGAAGCCTGACCCTCACCCGTCCCCTAATCCTAACCCGTACGCTAACACTAACGCGCGCCCTCACACGCACGCTCCCCCTAAAGCGTTGCCGTACCCTCACCTGGACCCTAAACCGTCCCCGTCCCCTAACCCTAACCCTAGCCCGAACCCTAACCCTAACCCTTCCCCGAAGCCTGACCCTCTCCCATCCCCTAATCCTAACCCGTACGCTAACACTAACCCGCGCCCTCACACGCACGGTCCCCCTAAAGCGTTGCCGTACCCTCACCTGGACCCTAAACCGTCCCCGGTCCTAACCCTAACCCTAGCCCGAACCCTAACCCTAACCCTTCCCAGAAGCCTGACCCTCCCCCGTCCCCTAATCCTAACCCGTACGCTAACACTAACCCGCGCCCTCACACGCACGCTCCCCCTAAAGCGTTGCCGTACCCTCACCTGGACCCTAAACTGTCCCCGGTCCTAACCCTAACCCTAGCCCGAACCCTAACCCTAACTCTTCCCCGAAGCCTGACCCTCACCCGTCCCCTAATCCTAACCCGTACGCTAACACTACCCCGCGCCCTCACACGCACGCTTCCCCTAAAGCGTTGCCGTACCCTCACCTGGACCCTAAACCGTCCCCGTCTCCTAACGCTAACCCTAACCCTTCCCCGAAGCCTGACCCTCACCCGTCCCCTAATCCTAACCCGTACGCTAACACTAACCTGTGCCCTCACACGCACGCTCCACCTAAAGCGTTGCCGTACCCTCACCTGGACCCTAAACCGTCCCCATCCCCTAACCCTAACCCTAGCCCGAACCCTAACCCTAACCCTTCCCCGAAGCCTGACCCTCACACGTCCCCTAATCCTAACCCGTACGCTAACACTAACCCGCGCCCTCACACGCACGCTCCCCCTAAAGCGTTGCCGTCCCCTCACCTGGACCCTAAACAGTCCCCGTCCCCTAAACCTAACCCTAGCCCGAACCCTAACCCTAACCCTTCCCCGAAGCCTGATCCTCACCCGTCCCCTAATCCTAACCCGTACGCTAACACTAACCCGCGCCCTCACACGCACGCTCCCCCTAAAGCGTTGCCGTACCCTCACCTGGACCCTAAACCGTCCCCGGTCCTAACCCTAACCCTAGCCCGAAACCTAACCCTAACCCTTCCCCGAAGCCTGACCCTCACCCGTACCCTAATCCTAACCCGTGCGCTAACACTAACCCGCGCCCTCACACGCACGCATCCCCTAAAGCGTTGCCGTACCCTCACCTGGACCCTAAACCGTCCCCATCCCCTAACCCTAACCCTAGCCCGAACCCTAACCCTAACCCTTCCCCGAAGCCTGACCCTCACACGTCCCCTAATCCTAACCCGTACGCTAACACTAACCCGCGCCCTCACACGCACGCTCCCCCTAAAGCGTTGCCGTACCCTCACCTGGACCCTACACCGTCCCCGTCCCCTAACCCTAACCCTAGCCCGAACCCTAACCCTAACCCTTCCCCAAAGCCTGACCCTCACCCGTCCCCTAATCCTAACCCGTACGCTAACACTAACCCGCGCCCTCACACGCACGCTCCCCCTAAAGCGTTGCCGTACCCCCACCGGGACCCTAAACCGTCCCCTTCCCCTAACCCTAACCCTAGCCCGAACCCTAACCCTAACCCTTCCCGAAGCATGACCCTCACCCGTCCCATAATCCTAACCCGAACGCTAACACTACCCCGCGCCCTCACACGCACGCTCCCCCTAAAGCATTGCCGTACACTCACCTGGAACCTAAACCGTCCCCGTCCCCTAACCCTAACCCTAGCCCGAACCCTAACCCTAACCCTTCCCCGAAGCCTGACCCTCCCCCGTCCCCTAATCCTAACCCGTACGCTAACACTAACCCGCGCCCTCACACGCACGCTCCCCCTAAAGCGTTGCCGTACCCTCACCTGGACCCTAAACCGTCCTCGGTCCTAACCCTAACCCTAGCCCGAAACCTAACCCTAACCCTTCCCCGAAGCCTGACCCTCACCCGTCCCCTAATCCTAACCCGTGCGCTAACACTAACCCACGCCCTCACACGCACCCTCCCCCTAAAGCGTTGCCGTATCCTCACCTGGACCCAAAACCGTCCCCGGTCCTAACCCTAACCCTAGCCCGAACCCTAACCCTACCCCTTCCCTGAAGCCTGACACTCACCCGTCCCCTAATCCTAACCCGTACGCTAACACTAACCCGCGCCCTCACACGCACGCTCCCCCTAAAGCGTTGCCGTACCCTCACCTGGACCCTAAACCGTCCCCATCCCCTAACCCTAACCCTAGCCCGAACCCTAACCCTAACCCTTCCCCGAAGCCTGACCCTCACACGTCCCCTAATCCTAACCCGTACGCTAACACTAACCCGCGCCCTCACACGCACGCTCCCCCTAAAGCGTTGCCGTACCCTCACCTGAACCCTAAACCGTCCCCGTCCCCTAACCCTAACCCTAGCCCGAACCCTAACCCTAACCCTTCCCCGAAGCCTGACCCTCACACGTACCCTAATCCTCACCCGTACGCTAAGACTAACCCGCGCCCTCACACGCTCGCTCTGCCTAAAGCGTTGCCGTACCCTCACCTTCACCCTAAACCGTCCCCGTCCCCTAACCCTAACCCTAGCCCGAAACCTAAACCTAACTCTTCCCCGAAGCCTGACCCTCCCCCGTCCCCTAATCCTAACCCGTACGCTAACACTAACCCGCGCCCTCACACGCACGCTCCCCCTAAAGCGTTGCCGTACCCTCACCTGGACCCTAAACCGTCCCCGTTCCTAACCCTAACCCTAGCCCGAACCCTAACCCTAACCCTTCCCCGAAGCCTGACCCTCACCCGTCCCCTAATCCTAACCCGTACGCTAACACTAACCCGCGCCCTCACACGCACGCTCCCCCTAAAGCGTTGCCGTACCCTCACCTGGACCCTAAACCGTCCCCATCCCCTAACCCTAACCCTAGCCCGAACCCTAACCCTAACCCTTCCCCGAAGCCTGACCCTCACACGTCCCCTAATCCTAACCCGTACGCTAACACTAACCCGTGCCCTCACACGCACGTTCCCCCTAAAGCGTTGCCGTACCCTCACCTGGACCCTAAACCGTCCCCGTCCCCTAACCCTAACCCTAGCTCGAACTCTAAACCTAACCCTTCCCCGAAGCCTGACCCTCACACGTCCCCTAATCCTCACCCGTACGCTAACACTAACACGCGTCCTCACACGCTCGCTCCGCCTAAAGCGTTGCCGTACCCTCACCTGTACCCTAAACCATCCCCGTCCCCTAACCCTAACTCTAGCCCGAACCCTAACCCTAACCCTTCCCCGAAGCCTGACCCTCACCCGTCCCCTAATCCTAACCCGTACGCTAACACTAACCCGCGCCCTCACACGCACGCTCCCCCTAAAGCGTTGCCGTACCCTCACCTGGACCCTAAACCGTCCCCGTCCCCTAACCCTATCCCTAGCCCGAACCCTAACCCTAACCCTTCCCCGAAGCCTGACCCTCACCCGTCCCCTAATCCTAACCCGTACGCTAACACTAACCCGCGCCCTCACACGCACGCTCCCCCTAAAGCGTTGCCGTACCCTCACCTGGACCCTAAACCGTCCCCATCCCCTAACCCTAACCCTAGCCCGAACCCTAACCCTACCCCTTCCCCGAAGCCTGACCCTCACCCGTCCCCTAATCCTAACCCGTACGCTAACACTAACCCGAGCCCTCACACGCACGCTCCCCCTAAAGCGTTGCCGTACCATCACCTGGACCCTAAACCGTCCCCGTCCCCTAACCCTAACCCTAGCCCGAACCCTAACCCTAACCCTTCCCCGAAGCCTGACCCTCACCCGTCCCCTAATCCTAACCCGTACGCTAACCCTAACCCGCGCCCTCACACGCACGCTCCCCCTAAAGCGTTGCCGTACCCTCACCTGGACCCGAAACCGTCCCCGTCCCCTAACCCTAACCCTAGCCCGAACCCTAACCCTAACCCTTCCCCGAAGCCTGACCCTCACACGTCCCCTAATCCTAACCCGTACGCTAACACTAACCCGTGCCCTCACACGCACGTTCCCCCTAAAGCGTTGCCGTACCCTCACCTGGACCCTAAACCGTCCCCGTCCCCTAACCCTAACCCTAGCTCGAACTCTAAACCTAACCCTTCCCCGAAGCCTGACCCTCACACGTCCCCTAATCCTCACCCGTACGCTAACACTAACACGCGTCCTCACACGCTCGCTCCGCCTAAAGCGTTGCCGTACCCTCACCTGTACCCTAAACCATCCCCGTCCCCTAACCCTAACTCTAGCCCGAACCCTAACCCTAACCCTTCCCCGAAGCCTGACCCTCACCCGTCCCCTAATCCTAACCCGTACGCTAACACTAACCCGCGCCCTCACACGCACGCTCCCCCTAAAGCGTTGCCATACCCTCACCTGGACCCTAAACCGTCCCCGTCCCCTAACCCTATCCCTAGCCCGAACCCTAACCCTAACCCTTCCCCGAAGCCTGACCCTCACCCGTCCCCTAATCCTAACCCGTACGCTAACACTAACCCGCGCCCTCACACGCACGCTCCCCCTAAAGCGTTGCCGTACCCTCACCTGGACCCTAAACCGTCCCCATCCCCTAACCCTAACCCTAGCCCGAACCCTAACCCTACCCCTTCCCCGAAGCCTGACCCTCACCCGTCCCCTAATCCTAACCCGTACGCTAACACTAACCCGAGCCCTCACACGCACGCTCCCCCTAAAGCGTTGCCGTACCATCACCTGGACCCTAAACCGTCCCCGTCCCCTAACCCTAACCCTAGCCCGAACCCTAACCCTAACCCTTCCCCGAAGCCTGACCCTCACCCGTCCCCTAATCCTAACCCGTACGCTAACCCTAACCCGCGCCCTCACACGCACGCTCCCCCTAAAGCGTTGCCGTACCCTCACCTGGACCCGAAACCGTCCCCGTCCCCTAACCCTAACCCTAGCCCGAACCATAACCCTAACCCTTCCCCGAAGCCTGACCCTCACCCGTCCCCTAATCCTAACCCGTACGCTAACACTAACCCGCGCCCTCACACGCACGCTCCCCCTAAAGCATTGCCGTACCCTCACCTGGACCCTAAACCGTCCCCGTCCCCTAACCCTAACCCTAGCCCGAACCGTAATCTTAACCCTTCCCTGAAGCCTGACCCTCACCCGTCCCCTAATCCTAACCCGTACGCTAACACTAACCCGCGCCCTCACACGCACGCTCCCCCTAAAGGGTTGCCGTACCCTCACCTGGACCCTAAACCGTCCCCGTCCCCTAACCCTAACCCTAGCCCGAACCCTAACCCTAACCCTTCCCCGAAGCCTGACCCTCACCCGTCCCCTAATCCTAACCCGTACGCTAACACTAACCCGTGCCCTCACACGCACGCTCCCCCTAAAGCGTTGCCGTACCCTCACCTGGACCCTAAACCGTCCCCATCCCCTAACCCTAACCCTAGCCCGAACCCTAACCCTACCCCTTCCCCGAAGCCTGACCCTCACTCGTCCCCTAATCCTAACCCGTACTCTAACACTAACCCGAGCCCTCACACGCACGCTCCCCCTAAAGCGTTGCCGTACCATCACCTGGACCCTAAACCGTCCCCGTCCCCTAACCCTAACCCTAGCCCGAACCCTTACCCTAACCCTTCCCCGAAGCCTGACCCTCACCCATCCCCTAATCCTAACCCGTACGCTAACCCTAACCCGCGCCCTCACACGCACGCTCCCCCTAAAGCGTTGCCGTACCCTCACCTGGACCCTAAACCGTCCCCGTCCCCTAACCCTAACCCTAGCCCGAACCCTAACCCTAACCCTTCCCCGAAGCCTGACCCTCACCCGTCCCCTAATCCTAACCCGTACGCTAACACTAACCCGTGCCCTCACACGCACGCTCCCCCTAAAGCGTTGCCGTACCCTCACCTGGACCCTAAACCGTCCCCGTCCCCTAACCCTAACCCTAGCCCGAACCCTAACCCTAACACTTCCCCGAAGCCTGACCCTCAGCCGTCCCCTTATCCTAACCCGTACGCTAACACTAACCCGCGCCCTACACGCACGCTCCCCCTAAAGCTTTGCCGTACCCTCACCTGGACCCTAAACCGTCCCCGTCCTCGTCCCCTAACCCTAGCCCGAACCCTAACCCTAACCCTTCCCCGAAGCCTGACCCTCACCCGTCCCCTAATCCTAACCCGTACGCTAACACTAACCGGCGGCGTCACATGCACGCTCCCCCTAAAGCGTTGCCGTACCCTCACCTGGACCCTAAACCGTCCCCGTCCCCTAACCCTAACCCTAGCCCGAACCATAACCCTAACCCTTCCCCGAAGCCTGACCCTCACCCGTCCCCTAATCCTAACCCGTACGCTAACACTAACCCGCGCCCTCACACGCACGCTCCCCCTAAAGCGTTGCCGTACCCTCACCTGGACCCTAAACCGTCCCCATCCCCTAACCCTAACCCTAGCCCGAACCCTAACCCTAACCCTTCCCCGAAGCCTGACCCTCACCCGTACCCTAATCCTAACCCGTACGCTAACACTAACCCACGCCCTCACACGCACGCTCCCCCTAAAGCGTTGCCGTCCCCTCACCTGGACCCTAAACCATCCCCGTCCCCTAACCCTAACCCTAGCATAACCCTAACCCTAACCCTTCCCAGAAGCCTGACCCTCACCCGTCCCCTAATCCTAACCCGTACGCTAACACTAACCCGCGCCCTCACACGCACGCTCCCCCTAAAGCGTTGCCGTACCCTCACCTGGACCCTAAACCGTCCCCGTCCCCTAACCCTAACCCTACCCCGAACCCTAACCATAACCCTTCCCCGAAGCCTGACCCTCACCCGTACCCTAATCCTAATCCGTACGCTAACACTAACCCGCCCATCACACGCACGCTCCCCCTAAAGCGTTGCCGTACCCTCACCTGGATTCTAAACCGTCCCTGTCCCCTAACCCTAACCCTACCCCGAGCCCTAACCCTAACCCTTCCCCGAAGCCTGACCCTCACCCGTCCCCTAATCCTAACCCGTACGCTAACACTAACCTGCGCCCTCACACGCACGCTCCCCCTAAAGTGTTGCCGTACCCTCACCTGGACCCTAAACCGTCCCCGTCCCCTAACCCTAACCCTAGCCGAACCCTAACCCTAACCCTTCCCCGAAGCCTGAACCTCACCCGTCCCCTAATCCTAACCCGTACGTTAACACTAAACCGCGCCCTCACACGCACGCTCCCCCTAAAGCGTTGCCGTACCCTCACCTGGACCCTAAACCGTCCCCGTCCCCTAACCCTAACCCTAGCCCAAACCCTAACCCTAACCCTTCCCCGAAGCGGGACCCTCACCCGTCCCCTAATCCTAACCCGTACGCTAACACTAACCCGCACCCTCACACGCACGCTCCCCCTAAAGCGTTGCCGTACCCTCACCTGGACCTTAAACCGTCCCCGTCCCCTAACCCTAACCCTAGCCCGAACGCTAACCCTAACCCTTCCCCGAAGCCTGACCCTCACCCGTACCCTAATCCTAACCCGTACGCTAACACTAACCCGCGCCCTCACACGCACGCTCCCCCTAAAGCGTTGCCGTACCCTCACCTGGACCCTAAACCGTCCCCGTCCCCTAACCCTAACCCTAGCCCGAACCCTAACCCTAACCCTTCCCCGAAGCCTGACCCTCACCCGTCCCCTAATCCTAACCCGTACGCTAACACTAACCTGCGCCCTCACACGCACGCTCCCCCTAAAGCTTTGCCGTACCCTCACCTGGACCCTAAACCGTCCCCGACCCCTAACCCTAACCCTAGCCCGAACCCTAACCCTAACCCTTCCCCGAAGCCTGACCCTCACCCGTCCCCTAATCCTAACCCGTACGCTAACACTAACCCGCACCCTCACACGCACGCTCCCCCTAAAGCGTTGCCGTACCCTCACCTGGACCCTAAACCGTTCCCATCCCCTAACCCTAACCCTAGCCCGAACCCTAACCCTAACCCTTCCCCGAAGCCTGACCCTCACCCGTCCCCTAATCCTAACGCGTACGCTAACACTAACCCGAGCCCTCACACGCACGCTCCCCCTAAAGCGTTGCCGTACCCTCACCTGGACCCGAAACCGTCCCCGTCCCCTAACCCTAACCCTAGCCCGAACCCTAACCCTAACCCTTCCCCGAAGCCTGACCCTCACCCGTCCCCTAATCCTAACCCGTACGCTAACACTAACCCACGCCCTCACACACACGCTCCCCCTAAAGCGTTGCCGTACCCTCACCTGGACCCGAAACCGGCCCCGTCCCCTAACCCTAACCCTAGCCCGAACCCTAACCCTAACCCTTCCCCGAAGCCTGACCCTCACCCGTCCCTTAATCCTAACCCGTACGCTAACACTAGCCCGCGCCCTCACACGCACGCTCCCCCTAAAGCGTTGCAGTACCCTCACCTGGACCCTAAACCGTCCCCGTCCCCTAACCCTAACCCTAGCCCGAACCCTAACCCTAACCCTTCCCCGAAGCCTGACCCTCACCCGTCCCCTAATCCTAACCCGTACGCTAACACTAGCCCGCGCCCTCACACGCACGCTCCCCCTAAAGCGTTGCCGTACCCTCACCTGGACCCTAAACCGTCCCCTAACCCTAACCCTAGCCCGAACCCTAACCCTAACCCTTCCCCGAAGCCTGACCCTCACCCGTCCCCTAATCCTAACCCGTACGCTAACACTAGCCCGCGCACTCACACGCACGCTCCCCCTAAAGCGTTGCCGTACCCTCACCTGGACCCTAAACCGTCACCGTCCCCTAACCCTAACCCTAGTCGAACCCTAACTCTAACGCTTCCCCGAAGCCTGACCCTCACCCGTCCCCTAATCCTAACCCGTACGCTAACACTAGCCCGCGCACTCACACGCACGCTCCCCCTAAAGCGTTGCCGTACTCTCACCTGGACCCTAAACCGTCCCCGTCCCCTAACCCTAACCCTAGCCCGAAACCTAACCCTAGCCCTTCCCCGAAGCCTGACCCTCATCCGTCCCCTAATCCTAACCCGTACGCTAACACTAACCCGCGCCCTCACACGCACGCTCCCCCTAAAGCGTTGCCGTACCCTCACCTGGACCCTAAACCGTCCCCGTCCCCTAACCCTAACCCTAGCCCGAACCCTAACCCTAACCCTTCCCCGAAGCCTGACCCTCACCCGTCCCCTAATCCTAACCCGTACGCTAACACTGACCCGCGCCCTCACACGCACGCTCCCCCTAAAGCGTTGCCGTACCCTCACCTGGACCCTAAACCGTCCCCGTCCCCTAACCCTAACCCTAGCCCGAACCCTAACCCTAACCCTTCCCCGAAGCCTGACCCTCACCCGTCCCCTAATCCTAACCCGTACGCTAACACTAACCCGTGCCCTCACACGCACGCTCCCCCTAAAGCGTTGCCGTACCTTCACCTGGACCCTAAACCGTCCCCGTTCCCTAACCCTAACCCTAGCCCGAACCCTAACCCTAACTCTTCCCCGAAGCCTGACCTTCACCCTTCCCCTAATCCTAACCCGTACGCTAACACTAACCCGCGCCCTCACACGCAGGCTCCCGCTAAAGCGTTGCCGTACCCTCACCTGGACCCTAAACCGTCCCCGGTCCTAACCCTAACCCTAGCCCGAACCCTAACCCTAACCCTTCCCCGAAGCCTGACACTCACCCGTCCCCTAATCCTAACCCGTACGCTAACACTAACCCGCGCCCTCACACGCACGCTCCCCCTAAAGCGTTGCCGTACCCTCACCTGGACCCTAAACCATCCCCGTCCCCTAACCCTAACCCTAGCCCGAACCCTAACCCTAACCCTTCCCCGAAGACTGACCCTCACCCGTCCCCTAATCCTAACCCGTACGCTAACACTACCCCGCACCCTCACATGCACGCTTCCCCTAAAGCACTGCCGTACCCTCACCTGGACCCTAAACCGTCCCCGTCCCCTAACCCTAACCCTAACCCTTCCCCGAAGCCTGACCCTCACCCGTCCCCTAATCCTAACCCGTACGCTAACACTAACCCGCGCCCTCACACGCACGCTCCCCCTAAAGCGTTGCCGTACCCTCACCTGGACCCTAAACTGTCCCCGGTCCTAACCCTAACCCTAGCCCGAACCCTAACCCTAACCCTTCCCCGAAGCCTGACCCTCACCCGTCCCCTAATCCTAACCCGTACGCTAACACTACCCCGTGCCCTCAGACGCACGCTTCCCCAAAAGCGTTGCCGTACCCTCACCTGGACCCTAAACCGTCCCCGTCCCCTAACCCTAACCCTAACCCTTCCCCGAAGCCTGACCCTCACCCGTCCCCTAATCCTAACCCGTACACTAACACTAACCCGCGCCCTCACACGCACGCTCCCCCTAAAGCGTTGCCGTACCCTCACCTGGACCCTAAACCGTCCCCATCCCCTAACCCTAACCCTAGCCCGAACCCTAACCCTAACCCTTCCCCGAAGCCTGACCCTCACCCGTCCCCTAATCCTAACCCGTACGCTAACACTAACCCGCGCCCTCACACGCACGCTCCCCCTAAAGCGTTGCCGTCCCCTCACCTGGACCCTAAACCGTCCCCATCCCCTAACCCTAACCCTAGCCCGAACCCTAACCCTAACTCTTCCCCGAAGCCTGACCCTCACCCGACCCTTAATCCTAACCCGTACACTAACACTCACCCGCGCCCTCACAAGCATGATCCCCCTAAAGCGTTGCCGTACCCTCAGCTGGACACTAAACTGTCCCCGTCCCCTAACCCTAACCCTACCCCGAACCCTAACCCTAACCCTTCCCCGAAGCCTGACCCGCACCCGTCCCCTAATCCTAAGCCGTAAATAACACTAACATGCGCTCTCACACGCACTCTCCCCCTAAAGCGTGGCCGTACCCTCACCTGGACCCTAAACCATCCCCGTCCCCTAGCCCTAACCCTAGCCCGAACCCTATCCCTAACCCTTCCCCGAAGCCTGACCCTCACCCGTCCCCTAATCCTAACCCGTACGCTAACACTAACCCGCGCCCTCACACGCACGCTCCCCCTAAAGCGTTGCCGTACCCTCACCTGGACCCTAAACCGTCCCCGTACCCTTACCCTAACCCTAGCCCGAACCCTAACCCTAACACTTCCCAGAAGCCTGACCCTCACCCGTCCCATAATCCTAACCCGTACGCTAACACTACCCTGCGCCCTCCGACGCACGCTCCCCCTAAAGCGTTGCCGTACCCTCACCTGAACCCTAAACCGTCCCCGTCCCCTAACCCTTACCCTAGCCCGAACCCTAACCCTAACCCTTCCCCGAAGCCTGACCCTCACCCGTCCCCTAATCCTGACCCGTACGCTAACACTAACCCGCGCCCTCACACGCACGCTCCCCCTAAAGCGTTGCCGTACCCTCACCTGGACACTAAACCGTCCCCGTCCCCTAACCCTAACCCTAGCCCGAACACTAACCCTAACCCTTCCCCGAAGCATGACCCTCGCCCGTCCCCTAATCCTAACCCGTACGCTAACACTAACCCACGCCCTCACACGCACACTCCCCCTAAAGCGTTGCCGTACCCTCACCTGGACCCTAAAACGTCCCCGTCCCCTAAGCCTAACCCTAGCCCGAACCCTAACCCTAACCCTTCCCCGAAGCCTGACCCTCACCCGTCCCCTAATCCTAACCCGTACGCTAACACTAACCCGCGCCCTCACACGCACGCTCCCGCTAAAGCGTTGCCGTACCCTCACCTGGACCCTAAACCGTCCCCGGTCCTAACCCTAACCCTAGCCCGAACCCTAACCCTAACCCTTCCCCGAAGCCTGACACTCACCCGTCCCCTAATCCTAACTCGTACACTAACACTAACCCGCGCCCTCACACGCACGCTCCCCGTAAAGCGTTGCCGTACCCTCACCTGGACCCTAAACCGTCCCCGTCCCCTAACCCTAACCCTAGCCCGAACCCTAACCCTAACCCTTCCCCGAAGCCTGACCCTCACCCGTCCCCTAATCCTAACCCGTACGCTAACACTACCCCGCGCCCTCACATGTACGCTTCCCCTAAAGCATTGCCGTACCCTCACCTGGACCCTAAACCGTCCCCGTCCCCTAACCCTAACCCTAACCCTTCCCCGAAGCCTGACCCTCACCCGTCCCCTAATCCTAACCCGTACGCTAACACTAACCCGCGCCCTCACATGCACGCTCCACCTAAAGCGTTGCCGTACCCTCACCTGGACCCTAAACCGTCCCCATCCCCTAACACTAACCCTAGCCCGAACCCTAACCCTAACCCTTCCCCGAAGCCTGACCCTCCCCCGTCCCCTAATCCTAACCCGTACGCTAACAGTAACCCGCGCCCTCACACGCACGCTCCCCCTAAAGCGTTGCTGTACCCTCACCTGGACCCTAAACTGTCCCCGGTCCTAACCCTAACCCTAGCCCGAACCCTAACCCTAACCCTTCCCTGAAGCCTGACCCTCACCCGTCCCCTAATCCTAACCCGTACGCTAACACTACCCCGTGCCCTCACACGCACGCTTCCCCAAAAGCGTTGCCGTACCCTCACCTGGACCCTAAACCGTCCCCGTCCCCTAACCCTAACCCTAACACTTCCCCGAAGCCTGACCCTCACCCGTCCCCTAATCCTAACCCGTACGCTAACACTAACACGCGCCCTCACACGCACGCTCCCCCTAAAGCGTTGCCGTACCCTCACCTGGATCCTAAACCGTCCCCATCCCCTAACCCTAACCCTAGCCCGAACCCTAACCCTAATCCTTCCCCGAAGTCTGACCCTCACCCGTCCCCTAATCCTAACCCGTACGCTAACACTAACCCGCGCCCTCACACGCACGCTCCCCCTAAAGCGTTGCCGTCCCCTCACCTGGACCCTAAACCGTCCCCGTCCCCTAACCCTAACCCTAGCCCGAACCCTAACCCTAACCCTTCCCCGAAGCCTGATCCTCACCCGTCCCCTAATCCTAACCCGTACGCTAACACTAACCCGCGCCCTCACACGCACACTCCCCCTAAAGCGTTGCCGTACCCTCACCTGGACCCTAAACCGTCCCCGTCCCCTAACCCTAACCCTAGCCCGAACCCTAACCCTAACCCTTCCCCGAAGCCTGAGCCTCACCCGTCCCCTAATCCTAACCCGTACGCTAACGCTAACCCGCGCCCTCACACGAACGCTCCCCCAAAAGTGTTGCCGTACCCTCACCTGGACCCTAAACCGTCCCCGTCCCCTAACCCTAACCCTAGCCCGAACCCTAACCCTAACACTTCCCCGAAGCCTGACCCTCACCCGTCCCCTAATCCTAACCCGTACGCTAACACTAACGCGCGCCCTCACACGCACGCTCCCCCTAAAGCGTTGCCGTACCCTCACCTGGACCCTAAACCGTCCCCGTCCCCTAACCCTAACCCTAGCCCGAACCCTAACCCTAACCCTTCCCCGAAGCCTGACCCTCTCCCATCCCCTAATCCTAACCCGTACGCTAACACTAACCCGCGCCCTCACACGCACGCTCCCCCTAAAGCGTTGCCGTACCCTCACCTGGACCCTAAACCGTCCCCGGTCCTAACCCTAACCCTAGCCCGAACCCTAACCCTAACCCTTCCCAGAAGCCTGACCCTCCCCCGTCCCCTAATCCTAACCCGTACGCTAACACTAACCCGCGCCCTCACACGCACGCTCCCCCTAAAGCGTTGCCGTACCCTCACCTGGACCCTAAACTGTCCCCGGTCCTAACCCTAACCCTAGCCTGAACCCTAACCCTAACCCTTCCCCGAAGCCTGACCCTCACCCGTCCCCTAATCCTAACCCGTACGCTAACACTACCCCGCGCCCTCACACGCACGCTTCCCCTAAAGCGTTGCCGTACCCTCACCTGGACCCTAAACCGTCCCCGTCTCCTAACGCTAACCCTAACCCTTCCCCGAAGCCTGACCCTCACCCGTCCCCTAATCCTAACCCGTACGCTAACACTAACCCGCGCCCTCACACGCACGCTCCCCCTAAAGCGTTGCCGTACCCTCACCTGGACCCTAAACCGTCCCCATCCCCTAACCCTAACCCTAGCCCGAACCCTAACCCTAACCCTTCCCCGAAGCCTGACCCGCACCCGTCCCCTAATCCTAAGCCGTAACTAACACTAACCCGCGCTCTCACACGCACTCTCCCCCTAAAGCGTGGCCGTACCCTCACCTGGACCCTAAACCATCCCCGTCCCCTAGCCCTAACCCTAGCCCGAACCCTATCCCTAACCCTTCCCCGAAGCCTGACCCTCACCCGTCCCCTAATCCTAACCCGTACGCTAACACTAACCCGCGCCCTCACACGCACGCTCCCCCTAAAGCGTTGCCGTACCCTCACTTGGACCCTAAACCGGCCCCGTCCGCTTACCCTAACCCTAGCCCGAACCCTAACCCTAACACTTCCCCGAAGCCTGACACTCACCCGTCCCATAATCCTAACCCGTACGCTAACACTAACCCGCGCCCTCACACGCACGCTCCCCCTAAAGCGTTGCCGTACACTCACCTGGACCCTAAACCGTCCCCGTCCCCTTACCCTAACCCTAGCCCGAACCCTAACCCTAACACTTCCCAGAAGCCTGACCCTCACCCGTCCCATAATCCTAACCCGTACGCTAACACTAACCCGCGCCCTCACACGCACGCTCCCGCTAAAGCGTTGCCGTACCCTCACCTGGACCCTAAACCGTCCCCGGTCCTAACCCTAACCCTAGCCCGAACCCTAACCCTAACCCTTCCCCGAAGCCTGACCCTCACCCGTCCCCTAATCCTAACCCGTACACTAACACTAACCCGCGCCCTCACACGCACGCTCCCCGTAAAGCGTTGCCGTACCCTCACCTGGACCCTAAACCGTCCCCGTCCCCTAACCCTAACCCTAGCCCGAACCCTAACCCTAACCCTTCCCCGAAGCCTGACCCTCACCCGTCCCCTAATCCTAACCCGTACGCTAACACTACCCCGCGCCCTCACATGTACGCTTCCCCTAAAGCATTGCCGTACCCTCACCTGGACCCTAAACCGTCCCCGTCCCCTAACCCTAACCCTAACCCTTCCCCGAAGCCTGACCCTCACCCGTCCCCTAATCCTAACCCGTACCCTAACACTAACCCGCGCCCTCACATGCACGCTCCACCTAAAGCGTTGCCGTACCCTCACCTGGACCCTAAACCGTCCCCATCCCCTAACCCTAACCCTAGCCCGTACCCTAACCCTAACCCTTCCCCGAAGCCTGACCCTCCCCCGTCCCCTAATCCTAACCCGTACGCTAACAGTAACCTGCGCCCTCACACGCACGCTCCCCCTAAAGCGTTGCTGTACCCTCACCTGGACCCTAAACTGTCCCCGGTCCTAACCCTAACCCTAGCCCGAACCCTAACCCTAACCCTTCCCCGAAGCCTGACCCTCACCCGTCCCCTAATCCTAACCCGTACGCTAACACTACCCCGTGCCCTCACACGCACGCTTCCCCAAAAGCGTTGCCGTACCCTCACCTGGACCCTAAACCGTCCCCGTCCCCTAACCCTAACCCTAACACTTTCCCGAAGCCTGACCCTCACCCGTCGCCTAATCCTAACCCGTACGCTAACACTAACCCGCGCCCTCACACGCACGCTCCCCCTAAAGCGTTGCCGTACCCTCACCTGGATCCTAAACCGTCCCCATCCCCTAACCCTAACCCTAGCCCGAACCCTAACCCTAATCCTTCCCCGAAGCCTGACCCTCACCCGTCCCCTAATCCTAACCCGTACGCTAACACTAACCCGCGCCCTCACACGCACGCTCCCCCTAAAGCGTTGCCGTCCCCTCACCTGGACCCTAAACCGTCCCCGTCCCCTAAACCTAACCCTAGCCCGAACCCTAACCCTAACCCTTCCCCGAAGCCTGACCCTCACCCGTCCCTTAATCCTAACCCGTACACTAACACTAACCCGCGCCCTCACAAGCATGCTCTCCCTAAAGCGTTGCCGTACCCTCACCTGGACACTAAACCGTCCCCGTCCCCTAACCCTAACCCTAGCCCGAACCCTAACCCTAACCCTTCCCCGAAGCCTGACCCGCACCCGTCCACTAATCCTAAGCCGTAACTAACAATAACCCGCGCTCTCACACGCAGTCTCCCCCTAAAGCGTGGCCGTACCCTCACCTGGACCCTAAACCATCCCCGTCCCCTAGCCCTAACCCTAGCCCGAACCCTATCCCTAACCCTTCCCCGAAGCCTGACCCTCACCCGTCCCCTAATCCTAACCCGTACGCTAACACTAACCCGCGCCCTCACACGCACGCTCCCCCTAAAGCGTTGCCGTACCCTCACCTGGACCCTAAACCGTCCCCGTCCGCTTACCCTAACCCTAGCCCGAACCCTAACCCTAACACTTCCCCGAAGCCTGACTCTCACCCGTCCCATAATCCTAACCCGTACGCTAACACTAACCCGCGCCCTCACACGCACGCTCCCCCTAAAGCGTTGCCGTACCCTCACCTGGACCCTAAACCGTCCCCGTCCCCTTACCCTAACCCTAGCCCGAACCCTAACCCTAACACTTCCCCGAAGCCTGACCCTCACCCGTCCCCTAATCCTAACCCGTACGCTAACACTACCCTGCGCCCTCACACGCACGCTCCCCCTAAAGCGTTGCCGTACCCTCACCTGGACCCTAAACCGTCCCCGTCCCCTAACCCTAACCCTAGCCCGAACCCTAACCCTAACCCTTCCCCGAAGCCTGATCCTCACCCGTCCCCTAATCCTAACCCGTACGCTAACACTAACCCGCGCCCTCGCACGCACGCTCCCCCTAAAGCGTTGCCGTACCCTCACCTGGACCCTAAACCGTCCCCGTCCCCTAACCCTAACCCTAGCCCGAACCCTAACCCTAACCCTTCCCCGAAGACTGACCCTCACCCGTCCCCTAATCCTAACCCGTACGCTAACACTACCCCGCGCCCTCACATGCACGCTTCCCCTAAAGCACTGCCGTACCCTCACCTGGACCCTAAACCGTCCCCGTCCCCTAACCCTAACCCTAACCCTTCCCCGAAGCCTGACCCTCACCCGTCCCCTAATCCTAACCCGTACGCTAACACTAACCCGCGCCCTCACACGCACGCTCCCCCTAAAGCGTTGCCGTACCCTCACCTGGACCCTAAACTGTCCCCGGTCCTAACCCTAACCCTAGCCCGAACCCTAACCCTAACCCTTCCCCGAAGCCTGACCCTCACCCGTCCCCTAATCCTAACCCGTACGCTAACACTACCCCGTGCCCTCAGACGCCCGCTTCCCCAAAAGCGTTGCCGTACCCTCACCTGGACCCTAAACCGTCCCCGTCCCCTAACCCTAACCCTAACCCTTCCCCGAAGCCTGACCCTCACCCGTCCCCTAATCCTAACCCGTACGCTAACACTAACCCGCGCCCTCACACGCACACTCCCCCTAAAGCGTTGCCGTACCCTCACCTGGACCCTAAACCGTCCCCATCCCCTAACCCTAACCCTAGCCCGAACCCTAACCCTAACCCTTCCCCGAAGCCTGACCCTCACCCGTCCCCTAATCCTAACCCGTACGCTAACACTAACCCGCGCCCTCACACGCACGCTCCCCCTAAAGCGTTGCCGTCCCCTCACCTGGACCCTAAACCGTCCCCATCCCCTAACCCTAACCCTAGCCCGAACCCTAACCCTAACTCTTCCCCGAAGCCTGACCCTCACCCGACCCTTAATCCTAACCCGTACACTAACACTCACCCGCGCCCTCACAAGCATGATCCCCCTAAAGCGTTGCCGTACCCTCAGCTGGACACTAAACTGTCCCCGTCCCCTAACCCTAACCCTACCCCGAACCCTAACCCTAACCCTTCCCCGAAGCCTGACCCGCACCCGTCCCCTAATCCTAAGCCGTAAATAACACTAACATGCGCTCTCACACGCACTCTCCCCCTAAAGCGTGGCCGTACCCTCACCTGGACCCTAAACCATCCCCGTCCCCTAGCCCTAACCCTAGCCCGAACCCTATCCCTAACCCTTCCCCGAAGCCTGACCCTCACCCGTCCCCTAATCCTAACCCGTACGCTAACACTAACCCGCGCCCTCACACGCACGCTCCCCCTAAAGCGTTGCCGTACCCTCACCTGTACCCTAAACCGTCCCCGTCCCCTTACCCTAACCCTAGCCCGAACCCTAACCCTAACACTTCCCAGAAGCCTGACCCTCACCCGTCCCATAATCCTAACCCGTACGCTAACACTACCCTGCGCCCTCCGACGCACGCTCCCCCTAAAGCGTTGCCGTACCCTCACCTGAACCCTAAACCGTCCCTGTCCCCTAACCCTTACCCTAGCCCGAACCCTAACCCTAACCCTTCCCCGAAGCCTGACCCTCACCCGTCCCCTAATCCTGACCCGTACGCTAACACTAACCCGCGCCCTCACACGCACGCTCCCCCTAAAGCGTTGCCGTACCCTCACCTGGACACTAAACCGTCCCCGTCCCCTAAGCCTAACCCTAGCCCGAACCCTAACCCTAACCCTTCCCCGAAGCCTGACCCTCACCCGTCCCCTAATCCTAACCCGTACGCTAACACTAACCCGCGCCCTCACACGCACGCTCCCGCTAAAGCGTTGCCGTACCCTCACCTGGACCCTAAACCGTCCCCGGTCCTAACCCTAACCCTAGCCCGAACCCTAACCCTAACCCTTCCCCGAAGCCTGACACTCACCCGTCCCCTAATCCTAACTCGTACACTAACACTAACCCGCGCCCTCACACGCACGCTCCCCGTAAAGCGTTGCCGTACCCTCACCTGGACCCTAAACCGTCCCCGTCCCCTAACCCTAACCCTAGCCCGAACCCTAACCCTAACCCTTCCCCGAAGCCTGACCCTCACCCGTCCCCTAATCCTAACCCGTACGCTAACACTACCCCGCGCCCTCACATGTACGCTTCCCCTAAAGCATTGCCGTACCCTCACCTGGACCCTAAACCGTCCCCGTCCCCTAACCCTAACCCTAGCCCGAACCCTAACCCTAACTCTTCCCCGAAGCCTGACCCTCACCCGACCCTTAATCCTAACCCGTACACTAACACTCACCCGCGCCCTCACAAGCATGATCCCCCTAAAGCGTTGCCGTACCCTCAGCTGGACACTAAACTGTCCCCGTCCCCTAACCCTAACCCTACCCCGAACCCTAACCCTAACCCTTCCCCGAAGCCTGACCCGCACCCGTCCCCTAATCCTAAGCCGTAAATAACACTAACATGCGCTCTCACACGCACTCTCCCCCTAAAGCGTGGCCGTACCCTCACCTGGACCCTAAACCATCCCCGTCCCCTAGCCCTAACCCTAGCCCGAACCCTATCCCTAACCCTTCCCCGAAGCCTGACCCTCACCCGTCCCCTAATCCTAACCCGTACGCTAACACTAACCCGCGCCCTCACACGCACGCTCCCCCTAAAGCGTTGCCGTACCCTCACCTGGACCCTAAACCGTCCCCGTACCCTTACCCTAACCCTAGCCCGAACCCTAACCCTAACACTTCCCAGAAGCCTGACCCTCACCCGTCCCATAATCCTAACCCGTACGCTAACACTACCCTGCGCCCTCCGACGCACGCTCCCCCTAAAGCGTTGCCGTACCCTCACCTGAACCCTAAACCGTCCCCGTCCCCTAACCCTTACCCTAGCCCGAACCCTAACCCTAACCCTTCCCCGAAGCCTGACCCTCACCCGTCCCCTAATCCTGACCCGTACGCTAACACTAACCCGCGCCCTCACACGCACGCTCCCCCTAAAGCGTTGCCGTACCCTCACCTGGACACTAAACCGTCCCCGTCCCCTAACCCTAACCCTAGCCCGAACACTAACCCTAACCCTTCCCCGAAGCATGACCCTCGCCCGTCCCCTAATCCTAACCCGTACGCTAACACTAACCCACGCCCTCACACGCACACTCCCCCTAAAGCGTTGCCGTACCCTCACCTGGACCCTAAAACGTCCCCGTCCCCTAAGCCTAACCCTAGCCCGAACCCTAACCCTAACCCTTCCCCGAAGCCTGACCCTCACCCGTCCCCTAATCCTAACCCGTACGCTAACACTAACCCGCGCCCTCACACGCACGCTCCCGCTAAAGCGTTGCCGTACCCTCACCTGGACCCTAAACCGTCCCCGGTCCTAACCCTAACCCTAGCCCGAACCCTAACCCTAACCCTTCCCCGAAGCCTGACACTCACCCGTCCCCTAATCCTAACTCGTACACTAACACTAACCCGCGCCCTCACACGCACGCTCCCCGTAAAGCGTTGCCGTACCCTCACCTGGACCCTAAACCGTCCCCGTCCCCTAACCCTAACCCTAGCCCGAACCCTAACCCTAACCCTTCCCCGAAGCCTGACCCTCACCCGTCCCCTAATCCTAACCCGTACGCTAACACTACCCCGCGCCCTCACATGTACGCTTCCCCTAAAGCATTGCCGTACCCTCACCTGGACCCTAAACCGTCCCCGTCCCCTAACCCTAACCCTAACCCTTCCCCGAAGCCTGACCCTCACCCGTCCCCTAATCCTAACCCGTACGCTAACACTAACCCGCGCCCTCACATGCACGCTCCACCTAAAGCGTTGCCGTACCCTCACCTGGACCCTAAACCGTCCCCATCCCCTAACACTAACCCTAGCCCGAACCCTAACCCTAACCCTTCCCCGAAGCCTGACCCTCCCCCGTCCCCTAATCCTAACCCGTACGCTAACAGTAACCCGCGCCCTCACACGCACGCTCCCCCTAAAGCGTTGCTGTACCCTCACCTGGACCCTAAACTGTCCCCGGTCCTAACCCTAACCCTAGCCCGAACCCTAACCCTAACCCTTCCCTGAAGCCTGACCCTCACCCGTCCCCTAATCCTAACCCGTACGCTAACACTACCCCGTGCCCTCACACGCACGCTTCCCCAAAAGCGTTGCCGTACCCTCACCTGGACCCTAAACCGTCCCCGTCCCCTAACCCTAACCCTAACACTTCCCCGAAGCCTGACCCTCACCCGTCCCCTAATCCTAACCCGTACGCTAACACTAACACGCGCCCTCACACGCACGCTCCCCCTAAAGCGTTGCCGTACCCTCACCTGGATCCTAAACCGTCCCCATCCCCTAACCCTAACCCTAGCCCGAACCCTAACCCTAATCCTTCCCCGAAGTCTGACCCTCACCCGTCCCCTAATCCTAACCCGTACGCTAACACTAACCCGCGCCCTCACACGCACGCTCCCCCTAAAGCGTTGCCGTCCCCTCACCTGGACCCTAAACCGTCCCCGTCCCCTAACCCTAACCCTAGCCCGAACCCTAACCCTAACCCTTCCCCGAAGCCTGATCCTCACCCGTCCCCTAATCCTAACCCGTACGCTAACACTAACCCGCGCCCTCACACGCACACTCCCCCTAAAGCGTTGCCGTACCCTCACCTGGACCCTAAACCGTCCCCGTCCCCTAACCCTAACCCTAGCCCGAACCCTAACCCTAACCCTTCCCCGAAGCCTGAGCCTCACCCGTCCCCTAATCCTAACCCGTACGCTAACGCTAACCCGCGCCCTCACACGAACGCTCCCCCAAAAGTGTTGCCGTACCCTCACCTGGACCCTAAACCGTCCCCGTCCCCTAACCCTAACCCTAGCCCGAACCCTAACCCTAACACTTCCCCGAAGCCTGACCCTCACCCGTCCCCTAATCCTAACCCGTACGCTAACACTAACGCGCGCCCTCACACGCACGCTCCCCCTAAAGCGTTGCCGTACCCTCACCTGGACCCTAAACCGTCCCCGTCCCCTAACCCTAACCCTAGCCCGAACCCTAACCCTAACCCTTCCCCGAAGCCTGACCCTCTCCCATCCCCTAATCCTAACCCGTACGCTAACACTAACCCGCGCCCTCACACGCACGCTCCCCCTAAAGCGTTGCCGTACCCTCACCTGGACCCTAAACCGTCCCCGGTCCTAACCCTAACCCTAGCCCGAACCCTAACCCTAACCCTTCCCAGAAGCCTGACCCTCCCCCGTCCCCTAATCCTAACCCGTACGCTAACACTAACCCGCGCCCTCACACGCACGCTCCCCCTAAAGCGTTGCCGTACCCTCACCTGGACCCTAAACTGTCCCCGGTCCTAACCCTAACCCTAGCCTGAACCCTAACCCTAACCCTTCCCCGAAGCCTGACCCTCACCCGTCCCCTAATCCTAACCCGTACGCTAACACTACCCCGCGCCCTCACACGCACGCTTCCCCTAAAGCGTTGCCGTACCCTCACCTGGACCCTAAACCGTCCCCGTCTCCTAACGCTAACCCTAACCCTTCCCCGAAGCCTGACCCTCACCCGTCCCCTAATCCTAACCCGTACGCTAACACTAACCCGCGCCCTCACACGCACGCTCCCCCTAAAGCGTTGCCGTACCCTCACCTGGACCCTAAACCGTCCCCATCCCCTAACCCTAACCCTAGCCCGAACCCTAACCCTAACCCTTCCCCGAAGCCTGACCCGCACCCGTCCCCTAATCCTAAGCCGTAACTAACACTAACCCGCGCTCTCACACGCACTCTCCCCCTAAAGCGTGGCCGTACCCTCACCTGGACCCTAAACCATCCCCGTCCCCTAGCCCTAACCCTAGCCCGAACCCTATCCCTAACCCTTCCCCGAAGCCTGACCCTCACCCGTCCCCTAATCCTAACCCGTACGCTAACACTAACCCGCGCCCTCACACGCACGCTCCCCCTAAAGCGTTGCCGTACCCTCACTTGGACCCTAAACCGGCCCCGTCCGCTTACCCTAACCCTAGCCCGAACCCTAACCCTAACACTTCCCCGAAGCCTGACACTCACCCGTCCCATAATCCTAACCCGTACGCTAACACTAACCCGCGCCCTCACACGCACGCTCCCCCTAAAGCGTTGCCGTACACTCACCTGGACCCTAAACCGTCCCCGTCCCCTTACCCTAACCCTAGCCCGAACCCTAACCCTAACACTTCCCAGAAGCCTGACCCTCACCCGTCCCATAATCCTAACCCGTACGCTAACACTAACCCGCGCCCTCACACGCACGCTCCCGCTAAAGCGTTGCCGTACCCTCACCTGGACCCTAAACCGTCCCCGGTCCTAACCCTAACCCTAGCCCGAACCCTAACCCTAACCCTTCCCCGAAGCCTGACCCTCACCCGTCCCCTAATCCTAACCCGTACACTAACACTAACCCGCGCCCTCACACGCACGCTCCCCGTAAAGCGTTGCCGTACCCTCACCTGGACCCTAAACCGTCCCCGTCCCCTAACCCTAACCCTAGCCCGAACCCTAACCCTAACCCTTCCCCGAAGCCTGACCCTCACCCGTCCCCTAATCCTAACCCGTACGCTAACACTACCCCGCGCCCTCACATGTACGCTTCCCCTAAAGCATTGCCGTACCCTCACCTGGACCCTAAACCGTCCCCGTCCCCTAACCCTAACCCTAACCCTTCCCCGAAGCCTGACCCTCACCCGTCCCCTAATCCTAACCCGTACCCTAACACTAACCCGCGCCCTCACATGCACGCTCCACCTAAAGCGTTGCCGTACCCTCACCTGGACCCTAAACCGTCCCCATCCCCTAACCCTAACCCTAGCCCGTACCCTAACCCTAACCCTTCCCCGAAGCCTGACCCTCCCCCGTCCCCTAATCCTAACCCGTACGCTAACAGTAACCTGCGCCCTCACACGCACGCTCCCCCTAAAGCGTTGCTGTACCCTCACCTGGACCCTAAACTGTCCCCGGTCCTAACCCTAACCCTAGCCCGAACCCTAACCCTAACCCTTCCCCGAAGCCTGACCCTCACCCGTCCCCTAATCCTAACCCGTACGCTAACACTACCCCGTGCCCTCACACGCACGCTTCCCCAAAAGCGTTGCCGTACCCTCACCTGGACCCTAAACCGTCCCCGTCCCCTAACCCTAACCCTAACACTTTCCCGAAGCCTGACCCTCACCCGTCCCCTAATCCTAACCCGTACGCTAACACTAACCCGCGCCCTCACACGCACGCTCCCCCTAAAGCGTTGCCGTACCCTCACCTGGATCCTAAACCGTCCCCATCCCCTAACCCTAACCCTAGCCCGAACCCTAACCCTAATCCTTCCCCGAAGCCTGACCCTCACCCGTCCCCTAATCCTAACCCGTACGCTAACACTAACCCGCGCCCTCACACGCACGCTCCCCCTAAAGCGTTGCCGTCCCCTCACCTGGACCCTAAACCGTCCCCGTCCCCTAAACCTAACCCTAGCCCGAACCCTAACCCTAACCCTTCCCCGAAGCCTGACCCTCACCCGTCCCTTAATCCTAACCCGTACACTAACACTAACCCGCGCCCTCACAAGCATGCTCTCCCTAAAGCGTTGCCGTACCCTCACCTGGACACTAAACCGTCCCCGTCCCCTAACCCTAACCCTAGCCCGAACCCTAACCCTAACCCTTCCCCGAAGCCTGACCCGCACCCGTCCACTAATCCTAAGCCGTAACTAACAATAACCCGCGCTCTCACACGCAGTCTCCCCCTAAAGCGTGGCCGTACCCTCACCTGGACCCTAAACCATCCCCGTCCCCTAGCCCTAACCCTAGCCCGAACCCTATCCCTAACCCTTCCCCGAAGCCTGACCCTCACCCGTCCCCTAATCCTAACCCGTACGCTAACACTAACCCGCGCCCTCACACGCACGCTCCCCCTAAAGCGTTGCCGTACCCTCACCTGGACCCTAAACCGTCCCCGTCCGCTTACCCTAACCCTAGCCCGAACCCTAACCCTAACACTTCCCCGAAGCCTGACTCTCACCCGTCCCATAATCCTAACCCGTACGCTAACACTAACCCGCGCCCTCACACGCACGCTCCCCCTAAAGCGTTGCCGTACCCTCACCTGGACCCTAAACCGTCCCCGTCCCCTTACCCTAACCCTAGCCCGAACCCTAACCCTAACACTTCCCCGAAGCCTGACCCTCACCCGTCCCCTAATCCTAACCCGTACGCTAACACTACCCTGCGCCCTCACACGCACGCTCCCCCTAAAGCGTTGCCGTACCCTCACCTGGACCCTAAACCGTCCCCGTCCCCTAACCCTAACCCTAGCCCGAACCCTAACCCTAACCCTTCCCCGAAGCCTGATCCTCACCCGTCCCCTAATCCTAACCCGTACGCTAACACTAACCCGCGCCCTCGCACGCACGCTCCCCCTAAAGCGTTGCCGTACCCTCACCTGGACCCTAAACCGTCCCCGTCCCCTAACCCTAACCCTAGCCCGAACCCTAACCCTAACCCTTCCCCGAAGACTGACCCTCACCCGTCCCCTAATCCTAACCCGTACGCTAACACTACCCCGCGCCCTCACATGCACGCTTCCCCTAAAGCACTGCCGTACCCTCACCTGGACCCTAAACCGTCCCCGTCCCCTAACCCTAACCCTAACCCTTCCCCGAAGCCTGACCCTCACCCGTCCCCTAATCCTAACCCGTACGCTAACACTAACCCGCGCCCTCACACGCACGCTCCCCCTAAAGCGTTGCCGTACCCTCACCTGGACCCTAAACTGTCCCCGGTCCTAACCCTAACCCTAGCCCGAACCCTAACCCTAACCCTTCCCCGAAGCCTGACCCTCACCCGTCCCCTAATCCTAACCCGTACGCTAACACTACCCCGTGCCCTCAGACGCCCGCTTCCCCAAAAGCGTTGCCGTACCCTCACCTGGACCCTAAACCGTCCCCGTCCCCTAACCCTAACCCTAACCCTTCCCCGAAGCCTGACCCTCACCCGTCCCCTAATCCTAACCCGTACGCTAACACTAACCCGCGCCCTCACACGCACGCTCCCCCTAAAGCGTTGCCGTACCCTCACCTGGACCCTAAACCGTCCCCATCCCCTAACCCTAACCCTAGCCCGAACCCTAACCCTAACCCTTCCCCGAAGCCTGACCCTCACCCGTCCCCTAATCCTAACCCGTACGCTAACACTAACCCGCGCCCTCACACGCACGCTCCCCCTAAAGCGTTGCCGTCCCCTCACCTGGACCCTAAACCGTCCCCATCCCCTAACCCTAACCCTAGCCCGAACCCTAACCCTAACTCTTCCCCGAAGCCTGACCCTCACCCGACCCTTAATCCTAACCCGTACACTAACACTCACCCGCGCCCTCACAAGCATGATCCCCCTAAAGCGTTGCCGTACCCTCAGCTGGACACTAAACTGTCCCCGTCCCCTAACCCTAACCCTACCCCGAACCCTAACCCTAACCCTTCCCCGAAGCCTGACCCGCACCCGTCCCCTAATCCTAAGCCGTAAATAACACTAACATGCGCTCTCACACGCACTCTCCCCCTAAAGCGTGGCCGTACCCTCACCTGGACCCTAAACCATCCCCGTCCCCTAGCCCTAACCCTAGCCCGAACCCTATCCCTAACCCTTCCCCGAAGCCTGACCCTCACCCGTCCCCTAATCCTAACCCGTACGCTAACACTAACCCGCGCCCTCACACGCACGCTCCCCCTAAAGCGTTGCCGTACCCTCACCTGTACCCTAAACCGTCCCCGTCCCCTTACCCTAACCCTAGCCCGAACCCTAACCCTAACACTTCCCAGAAGCCTGACCCTCACCCGTCCCATAATCCTAACCCGTACGCTAACACTACCCTGCGCCCTCCGACGCACGCTCCCCCTAAAGCGTTGCCGTACCCTCACCTGAACCCTAAACCGTCCCTGTCCCCTAACCCTTACCCTAGCCCGAACCCTAACCCTAACCCTTCCCCGAAGCCTGACCCTCACCCGTCCCCTAATCCTGACCCGTACGCTAACACTAACCCGCGCCCTCACACGCACGCTCCCCCTAAAGCGTTGCCGTACCCTCACCTGGACACTAAACCGTCCCCGTCCCCTAAGCCTAACCCTAGCCCGAACCCTAACCCTAACCCTTCCCCGAAGCCTGACCCTCACCCGTCCCCTAATCCTAACCCGTACGCTAACACTAACCCGCGCCCTCACACGCACGCTCCCGCTAAAGCGTTGCCGTACCCTCACCTGGACCCTAAACCGTCCCCGGTCCTAACCCTAACCCTAGCCCGAACCCTAACCCTAACCCTTCCCCGAAGCCTGACACTCACCCGTCCCCTAATCCTAACTCGTACACTAACACTAACCCGCGCCCTCACACGCACGCTCCCCGTAAAGCGTTGCCGTACCCTCACCTGGACCCTAAACCGTCCCCGTCCCCTAACCCTAACCCTAGCCCGAACCCTAACCCTAACCCTTCCCCGAAGCCTGACCCTCACCCGTCCCCTAATCCTAACCCGTACGCTAACACTACCCCGCGCCCTCACATGTACGCTTCCCCTAAAGCATTGCCGTACCCTCACCTGGACCCTAAACCGTCCCCGTCCCCTAACCCTAACCCTAACCCTTCCCCGAAGCCTGACCCTCACCCGTCCCCTAATCCTAACCCGTACGCTAACACTAACCCGCGCCCTCACATGCACGCTCCACCTAAAGCGTTGCCGTACCCTCACCTGGACCCTAAACCGTCCCCATCCCCTAACACTAACCCTAGCCCGAACCCTAACCCTAACCCTTCCCCGAAGCCTGACCCTCCCCCGTCCCCTAATCCTAACCCGTACGCTAACAGTAACCCACGCCCTCACACGCACGCTCCCCCTAAAGCGTTGCTGTACCCTCACCTGGACCCTAAACTGTCCCCGGTCCTAACCCTAACCCTAGCCCGAACCCTAACCCTAACCCTTCCCTGAAGCCTGACCCTCACCCGTCCCCTAATCCTAACCCGTACGCTAACACTACCCCGTGCCCTCACACGCACGCTTCCCCAAAAGCGTTGCCGTACCCTCACCTGGACCCTAAACCGTCCCCGTCCCCTAACCCTAACCCTAACACTTCCCCGAAGCCTGACCCTCACCCGTCCCCTAATCCTAACCCGTACGCTAACACTAACACGCGCCCTCACACGCACGCTCCCCCTAAAGCGTTGCCATACCCTCACCTGGATCCTAAACCGTCCCCATCCCCTAACCCTAACCCTAGCCCGAACCCTAACCCTAATCCTTCCCCGAAGTCTGACCCTCACCCGTCCCCTAATCCTAACCCGTACGCTAACACTAACCCGCGCCCTCACACGCACGCTCCCCCTAAAGCGTTGCCGTCCCCTCACCTGGACCCTAAACCGTCCCCGTCCCCTAACCCTAACCCTAGCCCGAACCCTAACCCTAACCCTTCCCCGAAGCCTGATCCTCACCCGTCCCCTAATCCTAACCCGTACGCTAACACTAACCCGCGCCCTCACACGCACACTCCCCCTAAAGCGTTGCCGTACCCTCACCTGGACCCTAAACCGTCCCCGTCCCCTAACCCTAACCCTAGCCCGAACCCTAACCCTAACCCTTCCCCGAAGCCTGACCCTCACCCGTCCCCTAATCCTAACCCGTACGCTAACACTAACCCGCGCCCTCACACGAACGCTCCCCCAAAAGCGTTGCCGTACCCTCACCTGGACCCTAAACCGTCCCCGTCCCCTAACCCTAACCCTAGCCCGAACCCTAACCCTAACACTTCCCCGAAGCCTGACCCTCACCCGTCCCCTAATCCTAACCCGTACGCTAACACTAACCCGCGCCCTCACACGCACGCTCCCCCTAAAGCGTTGCCGTACCCTCACCTGGACCCTAAACCGTCCCTGTCCCCTAACCCTAACCCTAGCCCGAACCCTAACCCTAACCCTACCCTGAAGCCTGACCCTCACCCGTCCCCTAATCCTAACCCGTACGCTAACACTAACGCGCGCCCTCACACGCACGCTCCCCCTAAAGCGTTGCCGTACCCTCACCTGGACCCTAAACCGTCCCCGTCCCCTAACCCTAACCCTAGCCCGAACCCTAACCCTAACCCTTCCCCGAAGCCTGACCCTCTCCCATCCCCTAATCCTAACCCGTACGCTAACACTAACCCGCGCCCTCACACGCACGCTCCCCCTAAAGCGTTGCCGTACCCTCACCTGGACCCTAAACCGTCCCCGGTCCTAACCCTAACCCTAGCCCGAACCCTAACCCTAACCCTTCCCAGAAGCCTGACCCTCCCCCGTCCCCTAATCCTAACCCGTACGCTAACACTAACCCGCGCCCTCACACGCACGCTCCCCCTAAAGCGTTGCCGTACCCTCACCTGGACCCTAAACTGTCCCCGGTCCTAACCCTAACACTAGCCTGAACCCTAACCCTAACCCTTCCCCGAAGCCTGACCCTCACCCGTCCCCTAATCCTAACCCGTACGCTAACACTACCCCGCGCCCTCACACGCACGCTTCCCCTAAAGCGTTGCCGTACCCTCACCTGGACCCTAAACCGTCCCCGTCTCCTAACGCTAACCCTAACCCTTCCCCGAAGCCTGACCCTCACCCGTCCCCTAATCCTAACCCGTACGCTAACACTAACCCGCGCCCTCACACGCACGCTCCCCCTAAAGCGTTGCCGTACCCTCACCTGGACCCTAAACCGTCCCCATCCCCTAACCCTAACCCTAGCCCGAACCCTAACCCTAACCCTTCCCCGAAGCCTGACCCGCACCCGTCCCCTAATCCTAAGCCGTAACTAACACTAACCCGCGCTCTCACACGCACTCTCCCCCTAAAGCGTGGCCGTACCCTCACCTGGACCCTAAACCATCCCCGTCCCCTAGCCCTAACCCTAGCCCGAACCCTATCCCTAACCCTTCCCCGAAGCCTGACCCTCACCCGTCCCCTAATCCTAACCCGTACGCTAACACTAACCCGCGCCCTCACACGCACGCTCCCCCTAAAGCGTTGCCGTACCCTCACCTGGACCCTAAACCGTCCCCGTCCGCTTACCCTAACCCTAGCCCGAACCCTAACCCTAACACTTCCCCGAAGCCTGACCCTCACCCGTCCCATAATCCTAACCCGTACGCTAACACTAACCCGCGCCCTCACACGCACGCTCCCCCTAAAGCGTTGCCGTACACTCACCTGGACCCTAAACCGTCCCCGTCCCCTTACCCTAACCCTAGCCCGAACCCTAACCCTAACACTTCCCAGAAGCCTGACCCTCACCCGTCCCATAATCCTAACCCGTACGCTAACACTAACCCGCGCCCTCACACGCACGCTCCCGCTAAAGCGTTGCCGTACCCTCACCTGGACCCTAAACCGTCCCCGGTCCTAACCCTAACCCTAGCCCGAACCCTAACCCTAACCCTTCCCCGAAGCCTGACCCTCACCCGTCCCCTAATCCTAACCCGTACACTAACACTAACCCGCGCCCTCACACGCACGCTCCCCGTAAAGCGTTGCCGTACCCTCACCTGGACCCTAAACCGTCCCCGTCCCCTAACCCTAACCCTAGCCCGAACCCTAACCCTAACCCTTCCCCGAAGCCTGACCCTCACCCGTCCCCTAATCCTAACCCGTACGCTAACACTACCCCGCGCCCTCACATGTACGCTTCCCCTAAAGCATTGCCGTACCCTCACCTGGACCCTAAACCGTCCCCGTCCCCTAACCCTAACCCTAACCCTTCCCCGAAGCCTGACCCTCACCCGTCCCCTAATCCTAACCCGTACCCTAACACTAACCCGCGCCCTCACATGCACGCTCCACCTAAAGCGTTGCCGTACCCTCACCTGGACCCTAAACCGTCCCCATCCCCTAACCCTAACCCTAGCCCGTACCCTAACCCTAACCCTTCCCCGAAGCCTGACCCTCCCCCGTCCCCTAATCCTAACCCGTACGCTAACAGTAACCTGCGCCCTCACACGCACGCTCCCCCTAAAGCGTTGCTGTACCCTCACCTGGACCCTAAACTGTCCCCGGTCCTAACCCTAACCCTAGCCCGAACCCTAACCCTAACCCTTCCCCGAAGCCTGACCCTCACCCGTCCCCTAATCCTAACCCGTACGCTAACACTACCCCGTGCCCTCACACGCACGCTTCCCCAAAAGCGTTGCCGTACCCTCACCTGGACCCTAAACCGTCCCCGTCCCCTAACCCTAACCCTAACACCTTCCCGAAGCCTGACCCTCACCCGTCCCCTAATCCTAACCCGTACGCTAACACTAACCCGCGCCCTCACACGCACGCTCCCCCTAAAGCGTTGCCGTACCCTCACCTGGATCCTAAACCGTCCCCATCCCCTAACCCTAACCCTAGCCCGAACCCTAACCCTAATCCTTCCCCGAAGCCTGACCCTCACCCGTCCCCTAATCCTAACCCGTACGCTAACACTAACCCGCGCCCTCACACGCACGCTCCCCCTAAAGCGTTGCCGTCCCCTCACCTGGACCCTAAACCGTCCCCGTCCCCTAAACCTAACCCTAGCCCGAACCCTAACCCTAACCCTTCCCCGAAGCCTGACCCTCACCCGTCCCTTAATCCTAACCCGTACACTAACACTAACCCGCGCCCTCACAAGCATGCTCTCCCTAAAGCGTTGCCGTACCCTCACCTGGACACTAAACCGTCCCCGTCCCCTAACCCTAACCCTAGCCCGAACCCTAACCCTAACCCTTCCCCGAAGCCTGACCCGCACCCGTCCACTAATCCTAAGCCGTAACTAACAATAACCCGCGCTCTCACACGCACTCTCCCCCTAAAGCGTGGCCGTACCCTCACCTGGACCCTAAACCATCCCCGTCCCCTAGCCCTAACCCTAGCCCGAACCCTATCCCTAACCCTTCCCCGAAGCCTGACCCTCACCCGTCCCCTAATCCTAACCCGTACGCTAACACTAACCCGCGCCCTCACACGCACGCTCCCCCTAAAGCGTTGCCGTACCCTCACCTGGACCCTAAACCGTCCCCGTCCGCTTACCCTAACCCTAGCCCGAACCCTAACCCTAACACTTCCCCGAAGCCTGACTCTCACCCGTCCCATAATCCTAACCCGTACGCTAACACTAACCCGCGCCCTCACACGCACGCTCCCCCTAAAGCGTTGCCGTACCCTCACCTGGACCCTAAACCGTCCCCGTCCCCTTACCCTAACCCTAGCCCGAACCCTAACCCTAACACTTCCCCGAAGCCTGACCCTCACCCGTCCCCTAATCCTAACCCGTACGCTAACACTACCCTGCGCCCTCACACGCACGCTCCCCCTAAAGCGTTGCCGTACCCTCACCTGGACCCTAAACCGTCCCCGTCCCCTAACCCTAACCCTAGCCCGAACCCTAACCCTAACCCTTCCCCGAAGCCTGATCCTCACCCGTCCCCTAATCCTAACCCGTACGCTAACACTAACCCGCGCCCTCGCACGCACGCTCCCCCTAAAGCGTTGCCGTACCCTCACCTGGACCCTAAACCGTCCCCGTCCCCTAACCCTAACCCTAGCCCGAACCCTAACCCTAACCCTTCCCCGAAGCCTGAGCCTCACCCGTCCCCTAATCCTAACCCGTACGCTAACACTAACCCGCGCCCTCACACGCACGCTCCCCCTAAAGCGTTGCCGTACCCTCACCTGGACCCTAAACCGTCCCCGTCCCCTAACCCTAACCCTAGCCCGAACCCTAACCCTAACACTTCCCCGAAGCCTGACCCTCACCCGTCCCCTAATCCTAACCCGTACGCTAACACTAACCCGCGCCCTCACACGCACGCTCCCCCTAAAGCGTTGTCGTACCCTCACCTGGACCCTAAACCGTCCCTGTCCCCTAACCCTAACCCTAGCCCGAACCCTAACCCTAACCCTTCCCTGAAGCCTGACCCTCACCCGTCCCCTAATCCTAACCCGTACGCTAACACTAACGCGCGCCCTCACACGCACGCTCCCCCTAAAGCGTTGCCGTACCCTCACCTGGACCCTAAACCGTCCCCGTCCCCTAACCCTAACCCTAGCCCGAACCCTAACCCTAACCCTTCCCCGAAGCCTGACCCTCTCCCATCCCCTAATCCTAACCCGTACGCTAACACTAACCCGCGCCCTCACACGCACGGTCCCCCTAAAGCGTTGCCGTACCCTCACCTGGACCCTAAACCGTCCCCGGTCCTAACCCTAACCCTAGCCCGAACCCTAACCCTAACCCTTCCCAGAAGCCTGACCCTCCCCCGTCCCCTAATCCTAACCCGTACGCTAACACTAACCCGCGCCCTCACACGCACGCTCCCCCTAAAGCGTTGCCGTACCCTCACCTGGACCCTAAACTGTCCCCGGTCCTAACCCTAACCCTAGCCCGAACCCTAACCCTAACTCTTCCCCGAAGCCTGACCCTCACCCGTCCCCTAATCCTAACCCGTACGCTAACACTACCCCGCGCCCTCACACGCACGCTTCCCCTAAAGCGTTGCCGTACCCTCACCTGGACCCTAAACCGTCCCCGTCTCCTAACGCTAACCCTAACCCTTCCCCGAAGCCTGACCCTCACCCGTCCCCTAATCCTAACCCGTACGCTAACACTAACCTGTGCCCTCACACGCACGCTACACCTAAAGCGTTGCCGTACCCTCACCTGGACCCTAAACCGTCCCCATCCCCTAACCCTAACCCTAGCCCGAACCCTAACCCTAACCCTTCCCCGAAGCCTGACCCTCACACGTCCCCTAATCCTAACCCGTACGCTAACACTAACCCGCGCCCTCACACGCACGCTCCCCCTAAAGCGTTGCCGTCCCCTCACCTGGACCCTAAACAGTCCCCGTCCCCTAAACCTAACCCTAGCCCGAACCCTAACCCTAACCCTTCCCCGAAGCCTGATCCTCACCCGTCCCCTAAACCTAACACGTACGCTAACACTAACCCGCGCCCTCACACGCACGCTCCCCCTAAAGCGTTGCCGTACCCTCACCTGGACCCTAAACCGTCCCCGTCCCCTAACCCTAACCCTAGCCCAAACCCTAACCCTAACCCTTCCCCGAAGCCTGAGCCTCACCCGTCCCCTAATCCTAACCCGTACGCTAACACTAACCCGCGCCCTCACACGCACGCTCCCCCTAAAGCGTTGCCGTACCCTCACCTGGACCCTAAACCGTCCCCGTCCCCTAACCCTAACCCTAGCCCGAACCCTAACCCTAACCCTTCCCCGAAGCCTGACCCTCACCCGTCCCCTAATCCTAACCCGTACGCTAACACTAACCCGCGCCCTCACACGCACGCTCCCCCTAAAGCGTTGCCGTACCCTCACCTGGACCCTAAACCGTCCCCGGTCCTAACCCTAACCCTAGCCCGAAACCTAACCCTAACCCTTCCCCGAAGCCTGACCCTCACACGTACCCTAATCCTAACCCGTGCGCTAACACTAACCCGCGCCCTCACACGCACGCACCCCCTAAAGCGTTGCCGTACCCTCACCTGGACCCTAAACCGTCCCCATCCCCTAACCCTAACCCTAGCCCGAACCCTAACCCTAACCCTTCCCCGAAGCCTGACCCTCACACGTCCCCTAATCCTAACCCGTACGCTAACACTAACCCGCGCCCTCACACGCACGCTCCCCCTAAAGTGTTGCCGTACCCTCACCTGGACCCTACACCGTCCCCGTCCCCTAACCCTAACCCTAGCCCGAACCCTAACCCTAACCCTTCCCCGAAGCCTGACCCTCACCCGTCCCCTAATCCTAACCCGTACGCTAACACTAACCCGCGCCCTCACACGCACGCTCCCCCTAAAGCGTTGCCGTACCCCCACCGGGACCCTAAACCGTCCCCTTCCCCTAACCCTAACCCTAGCCCGAACCCTAACCCTAACCCTTCCCGAAGCATGACCCTCACCCGTCCCATAATCCTAACCCGTACGCTAACACTACCCCGCGCCCTCACACGCACGCTCCCCCTAAAGCATTGCCGTACACTCACCTGGACCCTAAACCGTCCCCGTCCCCTAACCCTAACCCTAGCCCGAACCCTAACCCTAACCCTTCCCCGAAGCCTGACCCTCCCCCGTCCCCTAATCCTAACCCGTACGCTAACACTAACCCGCGCCCTCACACGCACGCTCCCCCTAAAGCGTTGCCGTACCCTCACCTGGACCCTAAACCGTCCTCGGTCCTAACCCTAACCCTAGCCCGAAACCTAACCCTAACCCTTCCCCGAAGCCTGACCCTCACCCGTCCCCTAATCCTAACCCGTGCGCTAACACTAACCCACGCCCTCACACGCACGCTCCCCCTAAAGCGTTGCCGTATCCTCACCTGGACCCTAAACTGTCCCCGGTCCTAACCCTAACCCTAGCCCGAACCGTAACCCTACCCCTTCCCTGAAGCCTGACACTCACCCGTCCCCTAATCCTAACCCGTACGCTAACACTAACCCGCGACCTCACACGCACGCTCCCCCTAAAGCGTTGCTGTACCCTCACCTGGACCCTAAACCGTCCCCATCCCCTAACCCTAACCCTAGCCCGAACCCTAACCCTAACCCTTCCCCGAAGCCTGACCCTCACACGTCCCCTAATCCTAACCCGTACGCTAACACTAACCCGCGCCCTCACACGCACGCTCCCCCTAAAGCGTTGCCGTACCCTCACCTGAACCCTAAACCGTCCCCGTCCCCTAACCCTAACCCTAGCCCGAACCCTAACCCTAACCCTTCCCCGAAGCCTGACCCTCACACGTACCCTAATCCTCACCCGTACGCTAAGACTAACCCGCGCCCTCACACGCTCGCTCTGCCTAAAGCGTTGCCGTACCCTCACCTGGACCCTAAACCGTCCCCGTCCCCTAACCCTAACCCTAGCCCGAACCCTAACCCTAACTCTTCCCCGAAGCCTGACCCTCCCCCGTCCCCTAATCCTAACCCGTACGCTAACACTAACCCGCGCCCTCACACGCACGCTCCCCCTAAAGCGTTGCCGTACCCTCACCTGGACCCTAAACCGTCCCCGTTCCTAACCCTAACCCTAGCCCGAACCCTAACCCTAACCCTTCCCCGAAGCCTGACCCTCACCCGTCCCCTAATCCTAACCCGTACGCTAACACTAACCCGCGCCCTCACACGCACGCTCCCCCTAAAGCGTTGCCGTACCCTCACCTGGACCCTAAACCGTCCCCATCCCCTAACCCTAACCCTAGCCCGAACCCTAACCCTAACCCTTCCCCGAAGCCTGACCCTCACACGTCCCCTAATCCTAACCCGTACGCTAACACTAACCCGTGCCCTCACACGCACGTTCCCCCTAAAGCGTTGCCGTACCCTCACCTGGACCCTAAACCGTCCCCGTCCCCTAACCCTAACCCTAGCTCGAACTCTAAACCTAACCCTTCCCCGAAGCCTGACCCTCACACGTCCCCTAATCCTCACCCGTACGCTAACACTAACACGCGTCCTCACACGCTCGCTCCGCCTAAAGCGTTGCCGTACCCTCACCTGTACCCTAAACCATCCCCGTCCCCTAACCCTAACTCTAGCCCGAACCCTAACCCTAACCCTTCCCCGAAGCCTGACCCTCACCCGTCCCCTAATCCTAACCCGTACGCTAACACTAACCCGCGCCCTCACACGCACGCTCCCCCTAAAGCGTTGCCGTACCCTCACCTGGACCCTAAACCGTCCCCGTCCCCTAACCCTAACCCTAGACCGAAACATAACCCTAACCCTTCCCCGAAGCCTGACCCTCACCCGTCCCCTAATCCTAACCTGTACGCTAACACTACCCCGCGCCCTCACACGCACGCTTCCCCTAAAGCGTTGCCGTACCCTCACCTGGACCCTAAACCGTCCCCGTCCCCTAACCCTAACCCTAACCCTTCCCCGAAGCCTCACCCTCACCCGTCCCCTAATCCTCACCCGTACGCTAAGACTAACCCGCGCCCTCACACGCTCGCTCTGCCTAAAGCGTTGCCGTACCCTCACCTGGACCCTAAACCGTCCCCGTCCCCTAACCCTAACCCTAGCCCGAACCCTAACCCTAACTCTTCCCCGAAGCCTGACCCTCCCCCGTCCCCTAATCCTAACCCGTACGCTAACACTAACCCGCGCCCTCACACGCACGCTCCCCCTAAAGCGTTGCCGTACCCTCACCTGGACCCTAAACCGTCCCCGTTCCTAACCCTAACCCTAGCCCGAACCCTAACCCTAACCCTTCCCCGAAGCCTGACCCTCACCCGTCCCCTAATCCTAACCCGTACGCTAACACTAACCCGCGCCCTCACACGCACGCTCCCCCTAAAGCGTTGCCGTACCCTCACCTGGACCCTAAACCGTCCCCATCCCCTAACCCTAACCCTAGCCCGAACCCTAACCCTAACCCTTCCCCGAAGCCTGACCCTCACACGTCCCCTAATCCTAACCCGTACGCTAACACTAACCCGTGCCCTCACACGCACGTTCCCCCTAAAGCGTTGCCGTACCCTCACCTGGACCCTAAACCGTCCCCGTCCCCTAACCCTAACCCTAGCTCGAACTCTAAACCTAACCCTTCCCCGAAGCCTGACCCTCACACGTCCCCTAATCCTCACCCGTACGCTAACACTAACACGCGTCCTCACACGCTCGCTCCGCCTAAAGCGTTGCCGTACCCTCACCTGTACCCTAAACCATCCCCGTCCCCTAACCCTAACTCTAGCCCGAACCCTAACCCTAACCCTTCCCCGAAGCCTGACCCTCACCCGTCCCCTAATCCTAACCCGTACGCTAACACTAACCCGCGCCCTCACACGCACGCTCCCCCTAAAGCGTTGCCGTACCCTCACCTGGACCCTAAACCGTCCCCGTCCCCTAACCCTAACCCTAGACCGAAACATAACCCTAACCCTTCCCCGAAGCCTGACCCTCACCCGTCCCCTAATCCTAACCTGTACGCTAACACTACCCCGCGCCCTCACACGCACGCTTCCCCTAAAGCGTTGCCGTACCCTCACCTGGACCCTAAACCGTCCCCGTCCCCTAACCCTAACCCTAACCCTTCCCCGAAGCCTCACCCTCACCCGTCCCCTAATCCTAACCCGTACGCTAACACTAACCCGCGCCCTCACACGCACACTCCCCCAAAAGCGTTGCCGTACCCTCACCTGGACCCTAAACCGTCCCCGTCCCCTAACCCTAACCCTAGCCCGAACCCTAACCCTAACCCTTCCCCGAAGCCTGACCCTCACCCGTCCCCTAATCCTAACCCGTACGCTAACACTAACCCGCGCACTCACAGGCACGCTCCCCATAAAGCGTTGCCGTACCCTCACCTGGACCCTAAACCGGCCCCGTCACCTAACCCTAACCCTAGCCCGAACACTAACCCTAACCCTTCCCCGAAGCATGACCCTCACCCGTCCCCTAATCCTAACTTGTATGCTAACACTAACCCGCACCCTCACACGCACGTTCCCCTAAAGCGTTGCTGTACCCTCACCTGGACCCTAAACCATCCCCGTCCCCTAACCCTAACCCTAGCCCGAACCCTAACCCTAACACTTCCCTGAAGCCTGACCCTCACCCGTCCCCTAATCCTAACCCGTACGCTAACACTAACCCGCGCCCTCACACGCACGCTCCCCCTAAAGCATTGCCGTACCCTCACCTGGACCCTAAACCGTCCCCGTCCCCTAACCCTAACCCTAGCCCGAACCCTAACCCTAACTTTTCCCCGAAGCCTGACCCTCACCCGTCCCCTAATCTTAACCCGTACGCTAACACTAACCCGCGCCGTCACACACACGCTCCCCCTAAAGCATTGCCGTACCCTCACATGGACCCTAAACCGTCCCCGTCCCCTAACACTAACCCTAGACTGAACCCTAACCCTAACCCTTCCCCGAAGCCTGACCCTCACCCGTCCCCTAATCCTAACCCGTACGCTAACACTAACCCGCGCCCTCACACGCACGCTCCCCCTAAAGCGTTGCCGTACCCTCACCTGGACCCTAAACCGTCCCCGTCCCCTAACCCTAACCCTAGCCCGAACCCTAACCCTAATCCTTCCCCGAAGCCTGACCCGCACCCGTCCCCTAATCCTAAGCCGTAACTAACACTAACCCGCGCTCTCACACGCACTCTCCCCCTAAAGCGTGGCCGTACCCTCACCTGGACCCTAAACCATCCCCGTCCCCTAGCCCTAACCCTAGCCCGAACCCTATCCCTAACCCTTCCCCGAAGCCTGACCCTCACCCGTCCCCTAATCCTAACCCGTACGCTAACACTAACCCGCGCCCTCACACGCACGCTCCCCCTAAAGCGTTGCCGTACCCTCACCTGGACCCTAAACCGTCCCCGTCCGCTTACCCTAACCCTAGCCCGAACCCTAACCCTAACACTTCCCCGAAGCCTGACCCTCACCCGTCCCATAATCCTAACCCGTACGCTAACACTAACCCGCGCCCTCACACGCACGCTCCCCCTAAAGCGTTGCCGTACCCTCACCTGGACCCTAAACCGTCCCCGTCCCCTTACCCTAACCCTAGCCCGAACCCTAACCCTAACACTTCCCAGAAGCCTGACCCTCACCCGTCCCATAATCCTAACCCGTACGCTAACACTAACCCGCGCCCTCACACGCACGCTCCCGCTAAAGCGTTGCCGTACCCTCACCTGGACCCTAAACCGTCCCCGGTCCTAACCCTAACCCTAGCCCGAACCCTAACCCTAACCCTTCCCCGAAGCCTGACCCTCACCCGTCCCCTAATCCTAACCCGTACACTAACACTAACCCGCGCCCTCACACGCACGCTCCCCGTAAAGCGTTGCCGTACCCTCACCTGGACCCTAAACCGTCCCCGTCCCCTAACCCTAACCCTAGCCCGAACCCTAACCCTAACCCTTCCCCGAAGCCTGACCCTCACCCGTCCCCTAATCCTAACCCGTACGCTAACACTACCCCGCGCCCTCACATGTACGCTTCCCCTAAAGCATTGCCGTACCCTCACCTGGACCCTAAACCGTCCCCGTCCCCTAACCCTAACCCTAACCCTTCCCCGAAGCCTGACCCTCACCCGTCCCCTAATCCTAACCCGTACCCTAACACTAACCCGCGCCCTCACATGCACGCTCCACCTAAAGCGTTGCCGTACCCTCACCTGGACCCTAAACCGTCCCCATCCCCTAACCCTAACCCTAGCCCGTACCCTAACCCTAACCCTTCCCCGAAGCCTGACCCTCCCCCGTCCCCTAATCCTAACCCGTACGCTAACAGTAACCTGCGCCCTCACACGCACGCTCCCCCTAAAGCGTTGCTGTACCCTCACCTGGACCCTAAACCGTCCCCGTCCCCTAACCCTAACCCTAACACTTTCCCGAAGCCTGACCCTCACCCGTCCCCTAATCCTAACCCGTACGCTAACACTAACCCGCGCCCTCACACGCACGCTCCCCCTAAAGCGTTGCCGTACCCTCACCTGGATCCTAAACCGTCCCCATCCCCTAACCCTAACCCTAGCCCGAACCCTAACCCTAATCCTTCCCCGAAGCCTGACCCTCACCCGTCCCCTAATCCTAACCCGTACGCTAACACTAACCCGCGCCCTCACACGCACGCTCCCCCTAAAGCGTTGCCGTCCCCTCACCTGGACCCTAAACCGTCCCCGTCCCCTAAACCTAACCCTAGCCCGAACCCTAACCCTAACCCTTCCCCGAAGCCTGACCCTCACCCGTCCCTTAATCCTAACCCGTACACTAACACTAACCCGCGCCCTCACAAGCATGCTCTCCCTAAAGCGTTGCCGTACCCTCACCTGGACACTAAACCGTCCCCGTCCCCTAACCCTAACCCTAGCCCGAACCCTAACCCTAACCCTTCCCCGAAGCCTGACCCGCACCCGTCCACTAATCCTAAGCCGTAACTAACAATAACCCGCGCTCTCACACGCACTCTCCCCCTAAAGCGTGGCCGTACCCTCACCTGGACCCTAAACCATCCCCGTCCCCTAGCCCTAACCCTAGCCCGAACCCTATCCCTAACCCTTCCCCGAAGCCTGACCCTCACCCGTCCCCTAATCCTAACCCGTACGCTAACACTAACCCGCGCCCTCACACGCACGCTCCCCCTAAAGCGTTGCCGTACCCTCACCTGGACCCTAAACCGTCCCCGTCCGCTTACCCTAACCCTAGCCCGAACCCTAACCCTAACACTTCCCCGAAGCCTGACTCTCACCCGTCCCATAATCCTAACCCGTACGCTAACACTAACCCGCGCCCTCACACGCACGCTCCCCCTAAAGCGTTGCCGTACCCTCACCTGGACCCTAAACCGTCCCCGTCCCCTTACCCTAACCCTAGCCCGAACCCTAACCCTAACACTTCCCCGAAGCCTGACCCTCACCCGTCCCCTAATCCTAACCCGTACGCTAACACTACCCTGCGCCCTCACACGCACGCTCCCCCTAAAGCGTTGCCGTACCCTCACCTGGACCCTAAACCGTCCCCGTCCCCTAACCCTAACCCTAGCCCGAACCCTAACCCTAACCCTTCCCCGAAGCCTGATCCTCACCCGTCCCCTAATCCTAACCCGTACGCTAACACTAACCCGCGCCCTCGCACGCATGCTCCCCCTAAAGCGTTGCCGTACCCTCACCTGGACCCTAAACCGTCCCCGTCCCCTAACCCTAACCCTAGCCCGAACCCTAACCCTAACCCTTCCCCGAAGCCTGAGCCTCACCCGTCCCCTAATCCTAACCCGTACGCTAACACTAACCCGCGCCCTCACACGCACGCTCCCCCTAAAGCGTTGCCGTACCCTCACCTGGACCCTAAACCGTCCCCGTCCCCTAACCCTAACCCTAGCCCGAACCCTAACCCTAACACTTCCCCAAAGCCTGACCCTCACCCGTCCCCTAATCCTAACCCGTACGCTAACACTAACCCGCGCCCTCACACGCACGCTCCCCCTAAAGCGTTGTCGTACCCTCACCTGGACCCTAAACCGTCCCTGTCCCCTAACCCTAACCCTAGCCCGAACCCTAACCCTAACCCTTCCCTGAAGCCTGACCCTCACCCGTCCCCTAATCCTAACCCGTACGCTAACACTAACGCGCACCCTCACACGCACGCTCCCCCTAAAGCGTTGCCGTACCCTCACCTGGACCCTAAACCGTCCCCGTCCCCTAACCCTAACCCTAGCCCGAACCCTAACCCTAACCCTTCCCCGAAGCCTGACCCTCTCCCATCCCCTAATCCTAACCCGTACGCTAACACTAACCCGCGCCCTCACACGCACGGTCCCCCTAAAGCGTTGCCGTACCCTCACCTGGACCCTAAACCGTCCCCGGTCCTAACCCTAACCCTAGCCCGAACCCTAACCCTAACCCTTCCCAGAAGCCTGACCCTCCCCCGTCCCCTAATCCTAACCCGTACGCTAACACTAACCCGCGCCCTCACACGCACGCTCCCCCTAAAGCGTTGCCGTACCCTCACCTGGACCCTAAACTGTCCCCGGTCCTAACCCTAACCCTAGCCCGAACCCTAACCCTAACTCTTCCCCGAAGCCTGACCCTCACCCGTCCCCTAATCCTAACCCGTACGCTAACACTACCCCGCGCCCTCACACGCACGCTTCCCCTAAAGCGTTGCCGTACCCTCACCTGGACCCTAAACCGTCCCCGTCTCCTAACGCTAACCCTAACCCTTCCCCGAAGCCTGACCCTCACCCGTCCCCTAATCCTAACCCGTACGCTAACACTAACCTGTGCCCTCACACGCACGCTCCACCTAAAGCGTTGCCGTACCCTCACCTGGACCCTAAACCGTCCCCATCCCCTAACCCTAACCCTAGCCCGAACCCTAACCCTAACCCTTCCCCGAAGCCTGACCCTCACACGTCCCCTAATCCTAACCCGTACGCTAACACTAACCCGCGCCCTCACACGCACGCTCCCCCTAAAGCGTTGCCGTCCCCTCACCTGGACCCTAAACCGTCCCCGTCCCCTAAACCTAACCCTAGCCCGAACCCTAACCCTAACCCTTCCCCGAAGCCTGAGCCTCACCCGTCCCCTAATCCTAACCCGTACGCTAACACTAACCCGCGCCCTCACACGCACGCTCCCCCTAAAGCGTTGCCGTACCCTCACCTGGACCCTAAACCGTCCCCGTCCCCTAACCCTAACCCTAGCCCGAACCCTAACCCTAACACTTCCCCAAAGCCTGACCCTCACCCGTCCCCTAATCCTAACCCGTACGCTAACACTAACCCGCGCCCTCACACGCACGCTCCCCCTAAAGCGTTGTCGTACCCTCACCTGGACCCTAAACCGTCCCTGTCCCCTAACCCTAACCCTAGCCCGAACCCTAACCCTAACCCTTCCCTGAAGCCTGACCCTCACCCGTCCCCTAATCCTAACCCGTACGCTAACACTAACGCGCGCCCTCACACGCACGCTCCCCCTAAAGCGTTGCCGTACCCTCACCTGGACCCTAAACCGTCCCCGTCCCCTAACCCTAACCCTAGCCCGAACCCTAACCCTAACCCTTCCCCGAAGCCTGACCCTCTCCCATCCCCTAATCCTAACCCGTACGCTAACACTAACCCGCGCCCTCACACGCACGGTCCCCCTAAAGCGTTGCCGTACCCTCACCTGGACCCTAAACCGTCCCCGGTCCTAACCCTAACCCTAGCCCGAACCCTAACCCTAACCCTTCCCAGAAGCCTGACCCTCCCCCATCCCCTAATCCTAACCCGTACGCTAACACTAACCCGCGCCCTCACACGCACGCTCCCCCTAAAGCGTTGCCGTACCCTCACCTGGACCCTAAACTGTCCCCGGTCCTAACCCTAACCCTAGCCCGAACCCTAACCCTAACTCTTCCCCGAAGCCTGACCCTCACCCGTCCCCTAATCCTAACCCGTACGCTAACACTACCCCGTGCCCTCACACGCACGCTTCCCCTAAAGCGTTGCCGTACCCTCACCTGGACCCTAAACCGTCCCCGTCTCCTAACGCTAACCCTAACCCTTCCCCGAAGCCTGACCCTCACCCGTCCCCTAATCCTAACCCGTACGCTAACACTAACCTGTGCCCTCACACGCACGCTCCACCTAAAGCGTTGCCGTACCCTCACCTGGACCCTAAACCGTCCCCATCCCCTAACCCTAACCATAGCCCGAACCCTAACCCTAACCCTTCCCCGAAGCCTGACCCTCACACGTCCCCTAATCCTAACCCGTACGCTAACACTAACCCGCGCCCTCACACGCACGCTCCCCCTAAAGCGTTGCCGTCCCCTCACCTGGACCCTAAACAGTCCCCGTCCCCTAAACCTAACCCTAGCCCGAACCCTAACCCTAACCCTTCCCCGAAGCCTGATCCTCACCCGTCCCCTAAACCTAACACGTACGCTAACACTAACCCGCGCCCTCACACGCACGCTCCCCCTAAAGCGTTGCCGTACCCTCACCTGGACCCTAAACCGTCCCCGTCCCCTAACCCTAACCCTAGCCCAAACCCTAACCCTAACCCTTCCCCGAAGCCTGAGCCTCACCCGTCCCCTAATCCTAACCCGTACGCTAACACTAACCCGCGCCCTCACACGCACGCTCCCCCTAAAGCGTTGCCGTACCCTCACCTGGACCCTAAACCGTCCCCGTCCCCTAACCCTAACCCTAGCCCGAACCCTAACCCTAACCCTTCCCCGAAGCCTGACCCTCACCCGTCCCCTAATCCTAACCCGTACGCTAACACTAACCCGCGCCCTCACACGCACGCTCCCCCTAAAGCGTTGCCGTACCCTCACCTGGACCCTAAACCGTCCCCGGTCCTAACCCTAACCCTAGCCCGAAACCTAACCCTAACCCTTCCCCGAAGCCTGACCCTCACCCGTACCCTAATCCTAACCCGTGCGCTAACACTAACCCGCGCCCTCACACGCACGCACCCCCTAAAGCGTTGCCGTACCCTCACCTGGACCCTAAACCGTCCCCATCCCCTAACCCTAACCCTAGCCCGAACCCTAACCCTAACCCTTCCCCGAAGCCTGACCCTCACACGTCCCCTAATCCTAACCCGTACGCTAACACTAACCCGCGCCCTCACACGCACGCTCCCCCTAAAGCTTTGCCGTACCCTCACCTGGACCCTACACCGTCCCCGTCCCCTAACCCTAACCCTAGCCCGAACCCTAACCCTAACCCTTCCCGAAGCCTGACCCTCACCCGTCCCCTAATCCTAACCCGTACGCTAACACTAACCCGCGCCCTCACACGCACGCTCCCCCTAAAGCGTTGCCGTACCCCCACCGGGACCCTAAACCGTCCCCTTCCCCTAACCCTAACCCTAGCCCGAACCCTAACCCTAACCCTTCCCGAAGCATGACCCTCACCCGTCCCATAATCCTAACCCGTACGCTAACACTACCCCGCGCCCTCACACGCACGCTCCCCCTAAAGCATTGCCGTACACTCACCTGGACCCTAAACCGTCCCCGTCCCCTAACCCTAACCCTAGCCCGAACCCTAACCCTAACCCTTCCCCGAAGCCTGACCCTCCCCCGTCCCCTAATCCTAACCCGTACGCTAACACTAACCCGCGCGCTCACACGCACGCTCCCCCTAAAGCGTTGCCGTACCCTCACCTGGACCCTAAACCGTCCTCGGTCCTAACCCTAACCCTAGCCCGAAACCTAACCCTAACCCTTCCCCGAAGCCTGACCCTCACCCGTCCCCTAATCCTAACCCGTGCGCTAACACTAACCCACGCCCTCACACGCACGCTCCCCCTAAAGCGTTGCCGTATCCTCACCTGGACCCTAAACCGTCCCCGGTCCTAACCCTAACCCTAGCCCGAACCCTAACCCTACCCCTTCCCTGAAGCCTGACACTCACCCGTCCCCTAATCCTAACCCGTACGCTAACACTAACCCGCGCCCTCACACGCACGCTCCCCCTAAAGCGTTGCCGTAACCTCACCTGGACCCTAAACCGTCCCCATCCCCTAACCCTAACCCTAGCCCGAACCCTAACCCTAACCCTTCCCCGAAGCCTGACCCTCACACGTCCCCTAATCCTAACCCGTACGCTAACACTAACCCGCGCCCTCACACGCACGCTCCCCCTAAAGCGTTGCCGTACCCTCACCTGAACCCTAAACCGTCCCCGTCCCCTAACCCTAACCCTAGCCCGAACCCTAACCCTAACCCTTCCCCGAAGCCTGACCCTCACACGTACCCTAATCCTCACCCGTACGCTAAGACTAACCCGCGCCCTCACACGCTCGCTCTGCCTAAAGCGTTGCCGTACCCTCACCTGGACCCTAAACCGTCCCCGTCCCCTAACCCTAACCCTAGCCCGAACCCTAACCCTAACTCTTCCCCGAAGCCTGACCCTCCCCCGTCCCCTAATCCTAACCCGTACGCTAACACTAACGCGCGCCCTCACACGCACGCTCCCCCTAAAGCGTTGCCGTACCCTCACCTGGACCCTAAACCGTCCCCGTTCCTAACCCTAACCCTAGCCCGAACCCTAACCCTAACCCTTCCCCGAAGCCTGACCCTCACCCGTCCCCTAATCCTAACCCGTACGCTAACACTAACCCGCGCCCTCACACGCACGCTCCCCCTAAAGCGTTGCCGTACCCTCACCTGGACCCTAAACCGTCCCCATCCCCTAACCCTAACCCTAGCCCGAACCCTAACCCTAACCCTTCCCCGAAGCCTGACCCTCACACGTCCCCTAATCCTAACCCGTACGCTAACACTAACCCGTGCCCTCACACGCACGTTCCCCCTAAAGCGTTGCCGTACCCTCACCTGGACCCTAAACCGTCCCCGTCCCCTAACCCTAACCCTAGCTCGAACTCTAAACCTAACCCTTCCCCGAAGCCTGACCCTCACACGTCCCCTAATCCTCACCCGTACGCTAACACTAACACGCGTCCTCACACGCTCGCTCCGCCTAAAGCGTTGCCGTACCCTCACCTGTACCCTAAACCATCCCCGTCCCCTAACCCTAACTCTAGCCCGAACCCTAACCCTAACCCTTCCCCGAAGCCTGACCCTCACCCGTCCCCTAATCCTAACCCGTACGCTAACACTAACCCGCGCCCTCACACGCACGCTCCCCCTAAAGCGTTGCCGTACCCTCACCTGGACCCTAAACCGTCCCCGTCCCCTAACCCTAACCCTAGACCGAAACATAACCCTAACCCTTCCCCGAAGCCTGACCCTCACCCGTCCCCTAATCCTAACCTGTACGCTAACACTACCCCGCGCCCTCACACGCACGCTTCCCCTAAAGCGTTGCCGTACCCTCACCTGGACCCTAAACCGTCCCCGTCCCCTAACCCTAACCCTAACCCTTCCCCGAAGCCTCACCCTCACCCGTCCCCTAATCCTAACCCGTACGCTAACACTAACCCGCGCCCTCACACGCACACTCCCCCAAAAGCGTTGCCGTACCCTCACCTGGACCCTAAACCGTCCCCGTCCCCTAACCCTAACCCTAGCCCGAACCCTAACCCTAACCCTTCCCCAAAGCCTGACCCTCACCCGTCCCCTAATCCTAACCCGTACGCTAACACTAACCCGCGCCCTCACACGCACGCTCCCCCTAAAGCGTTACCGTACCCACACCTGGACCCTAAACCGTCCCCGTCCCCTAACCCTAACCCTAGCCCGAACCCTAACCCTAACACTTCCCCGAAGCCTGACCCTCACCCGTCCCCTAATCCTAACCCATACGCTAACACTAACCCCCGCCATCACACGCACGCTCCCCCTAAAGCGTTGCCGTACCCTCACCTGGACTCTAAACCGTTCCCGTCCCCTAACCCTAACCCTAGCCCGAACCCTAACCCTAACCCTTCCCCGAAGCCTGACCCTCACCCGTCCCCTAAACCTAACACGTACGCTAACACTAACCCTCGCCCTCACACGCACGCTCCCCTTAAAGCGTTGCCGTACTCTTACCTGGACCCTAAACCGTCCCCATCCCCTAACCCTAACCCTAGCCCGAACCCTAACCCTAACCCTTCCCCAAAGCCTGACCCTCAACCGTCCCCTAATCCTAACCCGTACGCTAACACTACCCCGCGCCCTCACACGCACGCTCCCCATAAAACGTTGCCGTACCCTCACCTGGACCCTAAACCGGCCCCGTCACCTAACCCTAACCCTAGCCCGAACCATAACCCTAACCCTTCCCCGAAGCCTGACCCTCACCCGTCCCCTAATCCTAACCCGTACGCTAACACTAACCCGCGCACTCACAGGCACGCTCCCCATAAAGCGTTGCCGTACCCTCACCTGGACCCTAAACCGGCCCCGTCACCTAACCCTAACCCTAGCCCGAACACTAACCCTAACCCTTCCCCGAAGCATGACCCTCACCCGTCCCCTAATCCTAACTTGTATGCTAACACTAACCCGCACCCTCACACGCACGCTCCCCCTAAAGCGTTGCTGTACCCTCACCTGGACCCTAAACCATCCCCAGCCCTAACCCTAACCCTAGCCCGAACCCTAACCCTAACACTTCCCTGAAGCCTGACCCTCACCCGTCCCCTAATCCTAACCCGTACGCTAACACTAACCCGCGCCCTCACACGCACGCTCCCCCTAAAGCATTGCCGTACCCTCACCTGGACACTAAACCGTCCCCGTCCCCTAACCCTAACCCTAGCCCGAACCCTAACCCTAACTTTTCCCCGAAGCCTGACCCTCACCCGTCCCCTAATCTTAACCCGTACGCTAACACTAACCCGCGCCGTCACACACACGCTCCCCCTAAAGCATTGCCGTACCCTCACATGGACCCTAAACCGTCCCCGTCCCCTAACACTAAACCTAGACTGAACCCTAACCCTAACCCTTCCCCGAAGCCTGACCCTCACCCGTCCCCTAATCCTAACCCGTACGCTAACACTAACCCGCGCCCTCACACGCACGCTCCCCCTAAAGCGTTGCCGTACCCTCACCTGGACCCTAAACCGTCCCCGTCCCCTAACCCTAACCCTAGCCCGAACCCTAACCCTAATCCTTCCCCGAAGCCTGATCCTCACCCGTCCCCTAATCCTAACTCGTACGCTAACACTAACCCGCGCCCTCACACGCACGCTCCCCATAAAGCATTGCCGTACCCTCACCTGGACCCTAAACCGTCCCCGTCCCCTAACCCTAACCCTAGCCCGAACCCTAACCCTAACCCTTCCCCGAAGCCTGAGCCTCACCCGTCCCCTAATCCTAACCCGTACGCTAACACTAACCCGCGCCCTCACACGCACGCTCCCCCTAAAGCGTTGCCATACCCTCACCTGGACCCTAAACCGTCCCCGTCCCCTAACCCTAACCCTAGCCCGAACCCTAACCCTAACACTTCCCCGAAGCCTGACCCTCCCCCGTCCCCTAATCCTAACCCGTACGCTAACACTAACCCGCGCCCTCACACGCACGCTCCCCCTAAAGCGTTGCCGTACCCTCACCTGGACCCTAAACTGTCCCCGGTCCTAACCCTAACCCTAGCCCGAACCCTAACCCTAACCCTTCCCCGAAGCCTGACCCTCACCCGTCCCCTAATCCTAACCCGTACGCTAACACTACCCCGCGCCCTCACACGCACGCTTCCCCTAAAGCGTTGCCGTACCCTCACCTGGACCCTAAACCGTCCCCGTCTCCTAACCCTAACCCTAACCCTTCCCCGAAGCCTGACCCTCACCCGTCCCCTAATCCTAACCCGTACGCTAACACTAAGCTGCGCCCTCACACGCACGCTCCCCCTAAAGCGTTGCCGTACCCTCACCTGGACCCTAAACCGTCCCCATCCCCTAACCCTAACCCTAGTCCGAACCCTAACCCTAACCCTTCCCCGAAGCCTGACCCTCACACGTCCCCTAATCCTAACCCGTACGCTAACACTAACCCGCGCCCTCACACGCACGCTCCCCCTAAAGCGTTGCCGTCCCCTCACCTGGACCCTAAACCGTCCCCGTCCCCTAACCCTAACCCTAGCCCGAACCCTAACCCTAACCCTTCCCCGAAGCCTGACCCTCACCCGTCCCCTAATCCTAACCCGTACACTAACACTAACCCGCGCCCTCACAAGCATGCTCCCCCTAAAGCGTTGCCGTACCCTCACCTGTACACTAAACCGTCCCCGTCCCCTAACCCTAACCCTAGCCCGAACCCTAACCCTAACCCTTACCCGAAGCCTGACCGGCACCCGTCCCCTAATCCTAAGCCGTAACTAACAATAACCCGCGCTCTCACACGCACTCTCCCCCTAAAGCGTGGCCGTACCCTCACCTGGACCCTAAACCATCCCCGTCCCCTAGCACTAACCCTAGCCCGAACCCTATCCCTAACCCTTCCCCGAAGCCTGACCCTCACCCGTCCCCTAATCCTAACCCGTACGCTAACACTAACCCACGCCCTCACACGCACGCTCCCCCTAAAGCGTTGCCGTACCCTCACCTGGACCCTAAACCGTCCCCGTCCGCTTACCCTAACCCTAGCCCGAACCCTAACCCTAACACTTCCCCGAAGCCTGACCCTCACCCGTCCCATAATCCTAACCCGTACGCTAACACTAACCCGCGCCCTCACACGCACGCTCCCCCTAAAGCGTTGCCGTACCCTCACCTGGACCCGAAACCGTCCCCGTCCCCTAACCCTAACCCTAGCCCGAACCCTAACCCTAACCCTTCCCCGAAGCCTGACACTCACCCGTCCCCTAATCCTGACCCGTACGCTAACACTAACCCGCGCCCTCACACGCACGCTCCCCATAAAGCGTTGCCGTACCCTCACCTGGACCCTAAACCGTCCCCATCCCCTAACCCTAACCCTAGCCCGAACCCTAACCCTAACCCTTCCCCGAAGCCTGACCCTCACCGGTCCCCTAATCCTAACCCGTACGCTAACACTAACCCGCGCCCTCACACGCACCCTCCCCCTAAAGCGTTGCCGTACCCTCACCTGGACCCTAAACCGTCCCCGTCCCCTAACCCTAACCCTAGCCCGAACCATAACCCTAACTCTTCCCCGAAGCCTGACCCTCACCCGTCCCCTAATCCTAACCCGTACGCTAACACTAACCCGTGCCCTCACACGCACACTCCCCCTAAAGTGTTGCCGTACCCACACCTGAACCCTAAACCGTCCCCATCCCGTAACCCTAACCCTAGCCCGAACCCTAACCCTAACCCTTCCGCGAAGCCTGACCCTCACCCGTCCCCTAATCCTAACCCGTACGCTAACACTAACCCGCGCCCTCACACGCACGCTCCCCCTAAAGCGTTGCCGTACCCTCACCTGGACCCTAAACCGTCCCCGTCCCCTAACCCTAACCCTAGCCCGAACCCTAACCATAACCCTTCCCCGAAGCCTGACCCTCACCCGTCCCCTAATCCTAACCCGTACGCTAACACTAACCCGCACCCTCACACGCACGCTCCCCCTAAAGCGTTGCCGTACCATCACCTGGACCCTAAACCGTCCCCGTCCCCTAACCCTAACCCTAGCCCGAACCCTAACCCTAACCCTTCCCCGAAGCCTGACCCTCACACGTCCCCTAATCCTAACCCGTACGCTAACACTAACCCGCGCCCTCACACGCACGCTCCCCCTAAAGCGTTGCCGTACCCTCACCTGGACCCTAAACCGTCCCCGTCCCCTAACCCTAACCCTAGCCCGAACCCTAACCCTAACACTTCCCTGAAGCCTGACCCTCACCCGTCCCCTAATCCTAAGCCGTACGCTAACACTATCGCGCGCCCTCACACGCACGCTCCCCCTAAAGCGTTGCCGTACCCTCACCTGGACCCTAAACCGTCCCCGTCCCCTAACCCTAAACCTAGCCCGAACCCTAACCCTAACCCTTCCCCGAAGCCTGACCCTCACCCGTCCCCTAATCCTAACCCGTACGCCAACACTAACCCGCGCCCTCACACGCACGCTCCCCCTAAAGCGTTGCCGTACCCTCACCTGGACCCTAAACCGTCCCCGTCCCCTAACCCTAACCCTAGCCGAACCCTAACCCTAACCCTTCCCTGAAGCCTGACCCTCACCCGTCCCCTAATCCTAACCCGTACGCTAACACTATCCCGCGCCCTCACACGCACACTCCCCCTAAAGCGTTGCCGTACCCTCACCTGGACCCTAAACCGTCCCCGTCCCCTAACCCTAACCCTAGCCGAACCCTAGCCCTAACACTTCCCCGAAGCCTGACCCTCACCCGTCCCCTAATCCTAACCCGTACGCTAACACTAACCCGCGCCCTCACACGCACGCTCCCCCTAAAGCGTTGCCATACCCTCACCTGGACCCTAAACCGTCCCCGTCCCCTAACCCTACACCTAGCCCGAACCCTAACCCTAACCCTTCCCCGAAGCCTGACCCTCACCCGTCCCCTAATCCTAACCCGTACGCTAACGCTAACCCGCGCCCTCACATGCATGCTCCCCCTTAAGCGTTGCCGTACCCTCACCTGGACCCTAAACCGTCCCCGTCCCCTAACCCTAACCCTAGCCCGAACCCTAACCCTAACCCTTCCCCGAAGCCTGACCCACACCTGTCCCGTAATCCTAACCCGTACGCTAACACTAACCCACGCACTCACACGCACGCTCCCCCTAAAGCGTTGCCATACCCTCACCTGGACCCTAAACCGTCCCCGTCCCCTAACCCTAACCCTAGCCCGAACCATAACCCTAACCCTTCCCCGAAGCCTGACCCTCACCCGTCCCAATATCCTAACCCATACGCTAACACTAACCCGCGCCCTCACACGCACGCTCCCCCTAAAGCGTTGCCGTACCCTCACCTGGACCCTAAACCGTCCCCGTCCCCTAACCCTAACCCTACCCCGAACCATAACCCTAACCCTTCCCCGAAGCCTAACCCTCACCCGTCCCCGAATCCTAACCCGTACGCTAACACTAACCCGCGCCCTCACACGCACGCTCCCCCTAAAGCGTTGCCGTACCCTCACCTGGACCCTAAACCGTCCCCATCCCCTAACCCTAACCCTAGCCCGAACCCTAACCCTAACCCTTTCCCGAAGCCTGACCCTCACCCGTCCCCTAATCCTAACCCGTACGCTAACCCTAACCCGCGCCCTCACACGCACGCTCCCCCTAAAGCGTTGCCGTACCCTCACCTGGACCCGAAACCGTCCCCGTTCCCTAACCCTAACCATAGCCCGAACCCTAACCCTAACCCTTCCCCGAAGCCTGACCCTCACCCGTCCCCTAATCCTAACCTGTACGCTAACACTAACCCGTGCCCTCACACGCACGCTCCCCCTAAAGCATTGCCGTACGCTCACCTGGACCCTAAACCGTCCCCGTCCCCTAACCCTAACCCTAGCCCGAACCGTAACCCTAACCCTTCCCTGAAGCCTGACACTCACCCGTCCCCTAATCCTAACGCGTACGCTAACACTAACCCGCGCCCTCACACGCACGCTCCCCCTAAAGGGTTGCCGTACCCTCACCTGGACCCTAAACCGTCCCCGTCCCCTAACCCTAACCCTAGCCCGAACCCTAACCCTAACCCTTCCCCGTAGCCTGACCCTCACCCGTCCCCTAATCCTAAACCGTACGCTAACACTAACCCGTGCCCTCACACGCACGCTCCCCCTAAAGCGTTGCCGTACCCTCACCTGGACCCTAAACCGTCCCCGTCCCCTAACCCTAACCCTAGCCCGAACCCTAACCCTAACACTTCCCCGAAGCCTGACCCTCAGCCGTCCCCTTATCCTAACCCGTACGCTAACACTAACCCGCGCCCTACACGCCCGCTCCCCCTAAAGCTTTGCCGTACCCTCACCTGGACCCTAAACCGTCCCCGTCCTCGTCCCCTAACCCTAGCCTGAACCCTAACCCTAACCCTTCCCCGAAGCCTGACCCTCACCCGTCCCCTAATCCTAACCCGTACGCTAACACTAACCGGCGGCGTCACATGCACGCTCCCCTTAAAGCGTTGCCGTACCCTCACCTGGACCCTAAACCGTCCCCGTCCCCTAACCCTAACCCTAGCCCGAACCATAACCCTAACCCTTCCCCGCAGCCTGACCCTCACCCGTCCCCTAATCCTAACCCGTACGCTAACACTAACCCGCGCCCTCACACGCACGCTCCCGCTAAAGCGTTGCCGTACCCTCACCTGGACCCTAAACCGTCCCCGGTCCTAACCCTAACCCTAGCCCGAACCCTAACCCTAACCCTTCCCCGAAGCCTGACCCTCACCCGTCCCCTAATCCTAACCCGTACGCTAACACTAGCCCGCGCCCTCACACACACGCTCCCCCTAAAGCGTTGCCGTACCCTCACCTGGACCCTAAACCGTCCCCTAACCCTAACCCTAGCCCGAACCCTAACCCTAACCCTTCCCCGAAGCCTGACCCTCACCCGTCCCCTAATCCTAACCCGTACGCTAACACTAACCCGCGCCCTCACACGCACGCTCCCCCTAAAGCGTTGCCGTACCCTCACCTGGACCCTAAACCGTCCCCGTCCCCTAACCCTAACCCTAGCCCGAACCCTAACCCTAACCCTTCCCCGAAGCCTGACCCTCACCCGTCCCCTAATCCTAACCCGTACGCTAACACTAACCCGTGCCCTCACACGCACGCTCCCCCTAAAGCGTTGCCGTACCCTCACCTGGACCCTAAACCGTCCCCGTCCCCTAACCCTAACCCTAGCCCGAACCCTAACCCTAACTCTTCCCCGAAGCCTGACCCTCACCCGTCCCCTAATCCTAACCCGTACGCTAACACTAACCCGCGCCCTCACACGCACGCTCCCGCTAAAGCGTTGCCGTACCCTCACCTGGACTCTAAACCGTCCCCGGTCCTAACCCTAACCCTAGCCCGAACCCTAACCCTAACCCTTCCCCGAAGCCTGACCCTCACCCGTCCCCTAATCCTAACCCGTACGCTAACACTAACCCGCACCCTCACACGCACGCTCCCCCTAAAGCGTTGCCGTACCCTCACCTGGACCCTAAACCGTCCCCGTCCCCTAACCCTAACCCTAGGCCGAACCCTAACCCTAACCCTTCCCCGAAGCCTGACCCTCACCCGTCCCCTAATCCTAACCTGTACTCTAACACTAGCCCGCGCCCTCACACGCACGCTCCCCCTAAAGCGTTGCCGTACCCTCACCTGGACCCTAAACCGTCCCCTAACCCTAACCCTAGCCCGAACCCTAACCCTAACCCTTCCCCGAAGCCTGACCCTCACCCGTCCCCTAATCCTAACCCGAACGCTAACACTAACCCACGCCCTCACACGCACGCTCCCCCTAAAGCATTGCCGTACGCTCACCTGGACCCTAAACCGTCCCCGTCCCCTAACCCTAACCCTAGCCCGAACCCTAACCCTAACCCTTCCCCGAAGCCTGACCCTCACCCGTCCCCTAAACCTAACCCGTACGCTAACACTAACCCGCGCCCTCACACGCACGCTCCCCCTAAAGCGTTGCCGTACCCTCACCTGGACCCTAAACCGTCCCCGTCCCCTAACCCTAACCCTAGCCCGAACCCTAACCCTAACCCTTCCCCGAAGCATGACCCTCACCCGTCCCCTAATCCTAACCCGTACGCTAACACTAACCCGCGCCCTCACATGCACGCTCCCCCTAAAGCGTTGCCGTACCCTCACCTGGACCCTAAACCGTCCCCGTCCCCTAACCCTAACCCTAGCCCGAAACCTAACCCTAGCCCTTCCCCGAAGCCTGACCCTCACCCGTCCCCTAATCCTTACCCGTAGGCTAACACTAACCCGCGCCCTACACGCACGCACCCCCTAAAGCTTTGCCGTACCCTCACCTGGACCCTAAACCGTCCCCGTCCCCGTCCCCTAACCCTAGCCCGAACCCTAACCCTAACCCTTCCCCGAAGCCTGACCCTCACCCGTCCCCTAATCCTAACCCGTACGCTAACACTAACCCGCGCCCTCACACGCACGCTCCTCCTAAAGCGTTGCCGTACCCTCACCTGGACCGTAAACCGTCCCCGTCCCCTAACCCTAACCCTAGCCCGAACCCTAACCCTAACCCTTCCCCGAAGCCTGACCCTCACCCGTCCCCTAATCCTAACCCGTACGCTAACACTAACCCGCGCCCTCACACGCACGCTCCCCCTAAAGCGTTGCCGTACCCTCACCTGGACCCTAAACCGTCCCCATCCCCTAACCCTAACCCTAGCCCGAACCCTAACCCTAACCCTTCCCCGAAGCCTGACCCTCACCGGTCCCCTAATCCTAACCCGTACGCTAACACTAACCCGCGCCCTCACACGCACCCTCCCCCTAAAGCGTTGCCGTACCCTCACCTGGACCCTAAACCGTCCCCGTACCCTAACCCTAACCCTAGCCCGAACCCTAACCCTAACTCTTTCCCGAAGCCTGACCCTCACCCGTCCCCTAATCCTAACCCGTACGCTAACACTAACCCGTGCCCTCACACGCACACTCCCCCTAAAGTGTTGCCGTACCCACACCTGGACCCTAAACCGTCCCCATCCCGTAACCCTAACCCTAGCCCGAACCCTAACCCTAACCCTTCCGCGAAGCCTGACCCTCACCCGTCCCCTAATCCTAACCCGTACGCTAACACTAACCCGCGCCCTCACACGCACGCTCCCCCTAAAGCGTTGCCGTACCCTCACCTGGACCCTAAACCGTCCCCGTCCCCTAACCCTAACCCTAGCCCGAACCCTAACCCTAACCCTTCCCCGAAGCCTGACCCTCACCCGTCCCCTAATCCTAACCCGTACGCTAACACTAACCCGCGCCCTCACACGCACGCTCCCCCTAAAGCGTTGCCGTACCCTCACCTGGACCCTAAACCGTCCCCGTCCCCTAACCCGAACCCTAGCCCGAACCCTAACCCTAACACTTCCCTGAAGCCTGACCCTCACCTGTCCCCTAATCCTAACCCGTACGCTAACACTAACCCACGCACTCACACGCACGCTCCCCCTAAAGCGTTGCCATACCCTCACCTGGACCCTAAACCGTCCCCGTCCCCTAACCCTAACCCTAGCCCGAACCATAACCCTAACCCTTCCCCGAAGCCTGACCCTCACCCGTCCCAATATCCTAACCCATACGCTAACACTAACCCGCGCCCTCACACGCACGCTCCCCCTAAAGCGTTGCCGTACCCTCACCTGGACCCTAAACCGTCCCCGTCCCCTAACCCTAACCCTACCCCGAACCATAACCCTAACCCTTCCCCGAAGCCTAACCCTCACCCGTCCCCTAATCCTAACCCATACGCTAACACTAACCCGCGCCCTCACACGCACGCTCCCCCTAAAGCGTTGCCGTACCCTCACCTGGACCCTAAACCGTCCCCATCCCCTAACCCTAACCCTAGCCCGAACCCTAACCCTAACCCTTTCCCGAAGCCTGACCCTCACCCGTCCCCTAATCCTAACCCGTACGCTAACCCTAACCCGCGCTCTCACACGCACGCTCCCCCTAAAGCGTTGCCGTACCCTCACCTGGACCCGAAACCGTCCCCGTCCCCTAACCCTAACCATAGCCCGAACCCTAACCCTAACCCTTCCCCGAAGCCTGACCCTCACCCGTCCCCTAATCCTAACCCGTACGCTAACACTAACCCGCGCCCTCACACGCACGCTCCCCCTAAAGCATTGCCGTACCCTCACCTGGACCCTAAACCGTCCCCGTCCCCTAACCCTAACCCTAGCCCGAACCGTAACCCTAACCCTTCCCTGAAGCCTGACCCTCACCCGTCCCCTAATCCTAACGCGTACGCTAACACTAACCCGCGCCCTCACACGCACGCTCCTCCTAAAGGGTTGCCGTACCCTCACCTGGACCCTAAACCGTCCCCGTCCCCTAACCCTAACCCTAGCCCGAACCCTAACCCTAACCCTTCCCCGAAGCCTGACCCTCACCCGTCCCCTAATCCTAAACCGTACGCTAACACTAACCCGTGCCCTCACACGCACGCTCCCCCTAAAGCGTTGCCGTACCCTCACCTGGACCCTAAACCGTACCCGTCCCCTAACCCTAACCCTAGCCCGAACCGTAACCCTAACACTTCCCCGAAGCCTGACCCTCAGCCGTCCCCTTATCCTAACCCGTACGATAACACTAACCCGCGCCCTACACGCACGCTCCCCCTAAAGCTTTGCCGTACCCTCACCTGGACCCTAAACCGTCCCCGTCCTCGTCCCCTAACCCTAGCCCGAACCCTAACCCTAACCCTTCCCCGAAGCCTGACCCTCACCCGTCCCCTAATCCTAACCCGTACGCTAACACTAACCGGCGGCGTCACATGCACGCTCCCCTTAAAGCGTTGCCGTACCCTCACCTGGACCCTAAACCGTCCCTGTCCCCTAACCCTAACCCTAGCCCGAACCATAACCCTAACCCTTCCCCGCAGCCTGACCCTCACCCGTCCCCTAATCCTAACCCGTACGCTAACACTAACCCGCGCCCTCACACGCACGCTCCCGCTAAAGCGTTGCCGTACCCTCACCTGGACCCTAAACCGTCCCCGGTCCTAACCCTAACCCTAGCCCGAACCCTAACCCTAACCCTTCCCCGAAGCCTGACCCTCACCCATCCCCTAATCCTAACCCGTACGCTAACACTAGCCCGCGCCCTCACACGCACGCTCCCCCTAAAGCGTTGCCGTACCCTCACCTGGACCCTAAACCGTCCCCTAACCCTAACCCTAGCCCGAACCCTAACCCTAACCCTTCCCCGAAGCCTGACCCTCACCCGTCCCCTAATCCTAACCCGTACGCTAACACTAACCCGCGCCCTCACACGCACGCTCCCCCTAAAGCGTTGCCGTACCCTCACCTGGACCCTAAACCGTCCCCGTCCCCTAACCCTAACCCTAGCCCGAACCCTAATCCTAACCCTTCCCCGAAGCCTGACCCTCACCCGTCCCCTAATCCTAACCCGTACGCTAACACTAACCCGTGCCCTCACACGCACGCTCCCCCTAAAGCGTTGCCGTACCCTCACCTGGACCCTAAACCGTCCCCGTCCCCTAACCCTAACCCTAGCCCGAACCCTAACCCTAACTCTTCCCCGAAGCCTGACCCTCACCCGTCCCCTAATCCTAACCCGTACGCTAACACTAACCCGCGCCCTCACACGCACGCTCCCGCTAAAGCGTTGCCGTACCCTCACCTGGACCCTAAACCGTCCCCGGTCCTAACCCTAACCCTAGCCCGAACCCTAACCCTAACCCTTCCCCGAAGCCTGACCCTCACCCGTCCCCTAATCCTAACCCGTACGCTAACACTAACCCGCACCCTCACACGCACGCTCCCCCTAAAGCGTTGCCGTACCCTCACCTGGACACTAAACCCTCCCCGTCCCCTAACCCTAACCCTAGCCCGAACCCTAACCCTAACCCTTCCCCGAAGCCTGACCCTCACCCGTCCCCTAATCCTAACCTGTACGCTAACACTAGCCCGCGCCCTCACACGCACGCTCCCCCTAAAGCGTTGCCGTACCCTCACCTGGACCCTAAACCATCCCCTAACCCTAACCCTAGCCCGAACCCTAACCCTAACCCTTCCCCGAAGCCTGACCCTCACCCGTCCCCTAAACCTAACCCGTACGCTAACACTAACCCGCGCCCTCACACGCACGCTCCCCCTAAAGCGTTGCCGTACCCTCACCTGGACACTAAACCCTCCCCGTCCCCTAACCCTAACCCTAGCCCGAACCCTAACCCTAACCCTTCCCCGAAGCCTGACCCTCACCCGTCCCCTAATCCTAACCTGTACGCTAACACTAGCCCGCGCCCTCACACGCACGCTCCCCCTAAAGCGTTGCCGTACCCTCACCTGGACCCTAAACCATCCCCTAACCCTAACCCTAGCCCGAACCCTAACCCTAACCCTTCCCCGAAGCCTGACCCTCACCCGTCCCCTAAACCTAACCCGTACGCTAACACTAACCCGCGCCCTCACACGCACGCTCCCCCTAAAGCGTTGCCGTACCCTCACCTGGACCCTAAACCGTCCCCGTCCCCTAACCCTAACCCTAGCCCGAACCCTAACCCTAACCCTTCCCCGAAGCATGACCCTCACCCGTCCCCTAATCCTAACCCGTACGCTAACACTAACCCGCGCCCTCACATGCACGCTCCCCCTAAAGCGTTGCCGTACCCTCACCTGGACCCTAAACCGTCCCCGTCCCCTAACCCTAACCCTAGCCCGAACCCTAACCCTAACCCTAACCCTTCCCCGAAGCCTGACCCTCACCCGTCCCCTAATCCTAACCCGTACGTTAACACTAACCCGTGCCCTCACACGCACGCTCCCCCTAAAGCGTTGCCGTACCCTCACCTGGACCCTAAACCGTCCCCGTTCCCTAACCCTAATCCTAGCCCGAACCCTAACCCTAACTCTTCCCCGAAGCCTGACCCTCACCCGTCCCCTAATCCTAACCCGTACGCTAACACTAACCCGCGCCCTCACACGCACGGTCCCGCTAAAGCGTTGCCGTACCCTCACCTGGACCCTAAACCGTCCCCGGTTCTAACCCTAACCCTAGCCCGAACCCTAACCCTAACCCTTCCCCGAAGCCTGACCCTCACCCGTCCCCTAATCCTAACCCGTACGCTAACACTACCCCGCCCCCTCACATGCACGCTTCCCCTAAAGCACTGCCGTACCCTCACCTGGACCCTAAACCGTCCCCGTCCCCTAACCCTAACCCTAACCCTTCCCCGAAGCCTGACCCTCACCCGTCCCCTAATCCTAACCCGTACGCTAACACTAACCCGCGCCCTCACATGCACGCTCCCCCTAAAGCGTTGCCGTACCCTCACCTGGACCCTAAACCGTCCCCATCCCCTAACCCTAACCCTAGCCCGAACCCTAACCCTAACCCTTCCCCGAAACCTGACCCTCACCCGTCCCCTAATCCTAACCCGTACGCTAACACTAACCCGCGCCCTCACACGCACGCTCCCCCTAAAGCGTTGCCGTACCCTCACCTGGACCCTAAACTGTCCCCGGTCCTAACCCTAACCCTAGCCCGAACCCTAACCCTAACCCTTCCCCGAAGCCTGACCCTCACCCGTCCCCTAATCCTAACCCGTACGCTAACACTACCCCGTGCCCTCACACGCACGCTTCCCCAAAAGCGTTGCCGTACCCTCACCTGGACCCTAAACCGTCTCCATCCCCTAACCCTAACCCTAACCCTTCCCCGAAGCCTGACCCTCACCCGTACCCTAATCCTAACCCGTACGCTAACACTAACCCGCGCCCTCACACGCACGCTCCCCCTAAAGCGTTGCCGTACCCTCACCTGGACCCTAAACCGTCCCCATCCCCTAACCCTAACCCTAGCCCGAACCCTAACCCTAACCCTTCCCTGAAGCCTGACCCTCACCCGTCCCCTAATCCTAACCCGTACGCTAACACTAACCCGTGCCCTCACACGCACGCTCCCCCTAAAGCGTTGCCGTCCCCTCACCTGGACCCTAAACCGTCCCCGTCCCCTAACCCTAAGCCTAGCCCGAACCCTAACCCTAACCCTTCCCCGAAGCCTGACCCTCACCCGACCCTTAATCCTAACCCGTACACTAACACTCACCCGCGCCCTCACAAGCATGCTCCCCCTAAAGCGTTGCCGTACCCTCACCTGGACACTAAACCGTCCCCGTCCCCTAACCCTAACCCTAGCCCGAACCCTAACCCTTCCCCGAAGCCTGACCCGCACCCGTCCCCTAATCCTAAGCCGTAACTAACACTAACCCGCGCTCTCACACGCACTCTCCCCCTAAAGCGTGGCCGTACCCTCACCTGGACCCTAAACCATCCCCGTCCCCTAGCCCTAACCTTAGCCCGAACCCTATCCCTAACCCTTCCCCGAAGTCTGACCCTCACCCGTCCCCTAATCCTAACCCGTACGCTAAGACTAACCCGCGCCCTCACACGCACGCTCCCCCTAAAGCGTTGCCGTACCCTCACCTGGACCCTAAACCGTCCCCGTCCGCTTACCCTAACCCTAGCCCGAACCCTAACCCTAACACTTCCCCGAAGCCTGACCCTCACCCGTCCCATAATCCTAACCCGTACGCTAACACTAACCCGCGCCCTCACACGCACGCTCCCCCTAAAGCGTTGCCGTACCCTCACCTGGACCCTAAACCGTCCCCGTCCCCTTACCCTAACCCTAGCCCGAACCCTAACCCTAACATTTCCCAGAAGCCTGACCCTCACCGTCCCATAATCCTAACCCGTACGCTAACACTACCCTGCGCCCTCCCACGCACGCTCCCCCAAAGCGTTGCCGTACCCTCACCTGGACCCTAAACCGTCCCCATCCCCTAACCCTTACCCTAGCCCGAACCCTACCCCTAACCCTTCCCCGAAGCCTGACCCTCACCCGTCCCCTAATCCTGACCCGTACGCTAACACTAACCCGCGCCCTCACACGCACGCTCCCCCTAAAGCGTTGCCGTACCCTCACCTGGACACTAAACCGTCCCCGTCCCCTAACCCTAACCCTAGCCCGAACACTAACCCTAACCCTTCCCCGAAGCATGACCCTCGCCCGTCCCCTAATCCTAACCCGTACGCTAACACTAACCCACGCCCTCACACGCACACTCCCCCTAAAGCGTTGCCGTACCCTCACCTGGACCCTAAAACGTCCCCGTCCCCTAACCCTAACCCTAGCCCGAACCCTAACCCTAACCCTTCCCCGAAGCCTGACCCTCCCCCGTCCCCTAATCCTAACCCGTACGCTAACACTAACCCGCGCCCTCACACGCACGCTCCCCCTAAAGCGTTGTCGTACCCTCACCTTGACCCTAAACCGTCCCTGTCCCCTAACCCTAACCCTAGCCCGAACCCTAACCCTAACCCTTCGCTGAAGCCTGACCCTCACCCGTCCCTTAATCCTAACCCGTACGCTAACACTAACGCGCGCCCTCACACGCACGCTCCCCCTAAAGCGTTGCCGTACCCTCACCTGGACCCTAAACCGTCCCCGTCCCCTAACCCTAACCCTAGCCCGAACCCTAACCCTAACACTTCCCAGAAGCCTGACCCTCACCCGTCCCATAATCCTAACCCGTACGCTAACACTACCCTGCGCCCTACCACGCACGCTCCCCCTAAAGCGTTGCCGTACCCTCACCTGGACCCTAAACCGTCCCCGTCCCCTAACCCTTACCCTAGCCCGAACCCTAACCCTAACCCTTCCCCGAAGCCTGACCCTCACCCGTCCCCTAATCCTGACCCGTACGCTAACACTAACCCGCGCCCTCACACGCACGCTCCCCCTAAAGCGTTGCCGTACCCTCACCTGGACACTAAACCGTCCCCGTCCCCTAACCCTAACCCTAGCCCGAACACTAACCCTAACCCTTCCCCGAAGCATGACCCTCGCCCGTCCCCTAATCCTAACCCGTACGCTAACACTAACCCACGCCCTCACACGCATACTCCCCCTAAAGCGTTGCCGTACCCTCACCTGGACCCTAAAACGTCCCCGTCCCCTAAGCCTAACCCTAGCCCGAACCCTATCCCTAACCCTTCCCCGAAGCCGGACCCTCACCCGTCCCTTAATCCTAACCCGTACACTAACACTAACCCGCGCCCTCACACGCACGCTCCCCCTAAAGCGTTGCCGTACCCTCACCTGGACACTAAACCGTCCCCGTCACCTAACCCTAACCCTAGCCTGAACCCTAACCCTAACCCTTCCCCGAAGCCTGACCCTCACCCGTCCCCTAATCCTAACCCGTACGCTAACACTAAACCGCGCCCTCACACGCACGCTCCCCCTAAAGCGTTGCCGTACCCTCACCTGGACCCTAAACCGTCCCCGTCCCCTAACCCTAACCCTAGCCCGAACCCTAACCCTAACCCTTCCCCGAAGCCTTACCCTCACCCGTCCCCTAATCCTAACCCGTACGCTAACACTAACCCGCGCCCTCACACGCACGCTCCCCCTAAAGCGTTGCCGTACCCTCACCTGGACCCTAAACCGTCCCCGTCCGCTAACCCTAACCCTAGCCCGAACCCTAACCCTAACACTTCCCCGAAGCCTGACCCTCACCCGTCCCCTAATCCTAACCCGTACGCTAACACTAACCCGCGCCCTCACACGCACGCTCCCCTTAAAGCGTTGTCGTACCCTCACCTGGACCCTAAACCGTCCCTGTCCCCTAACCCTAACCCTAGCCCGAACCCTAACTCTAACCCTTCCCTGAAGCCTGACCCTCACCCGTCCCCTAATCCTAACCCGTACGCTAACACTAACGCGCGCCCTCACACGCACGCTCCCCCTAAAGCGTTGCCGTACCCTCACCTGGACCCTAAACCGTCCCCGTCCCCTAACCCTAACCCTAGCCCAAACCCTAACCCTAACCCTTCCCCGAAGCCTGACCCTCTCCCATCCCCTAATCCTAACCCGTACGCTAACACTAACCCGTGCCCTCACACGCACGCTTCCACTAATGCGTTGCCGTACCCTCACCTGGACCCTAAACCGTCCCCGGTCCTAACCATAACCCTAGCCCGAACCCTAACCCTAACCCTTCCCAGAAGCCTGACCCTCCCCCGTCCCCTAATCCTAACCCGTACGCTAACACTAACCCGCGCCCTCACACGCACGCTCCCCCTAAAGCGTTGCCGTCCCCTCACCTGGACCCTAAACCGTCCCCGTCCTCTAAACCTAACACTAGCCCGAACCCTAACCCTAACCCTTCCCCGAAGCCTAACACTAACCCTTCCCCGAAGCCTGACCCGCACCCGTCCACTAATCCTAAGCCGTAACTAACACTAACCCGCGCCCTCACAAGCATGCTCCCCCTAAAGCGTTGCCGTACCCTCACCTGGACACTAAACCGTCCCCGTCCCCTAACCCTAACCCTAGCCCGAACCCTAACCCTAACACTTCCCCGAAGCCTGACCCTCACCCGTCCCATAATCCTAACCCGTACGCTAACACTAACCCGCGCCCTCACACGCACGCTCCCCCTAAAGCGTTGCCGTACCCTCACCTGGACCCTAAACCGTCCCCGTCCCCTTACCCTAACCCTAGCCCGAACCCTAACCCTAACACTTCCCCGAAGCCTGACCCTCACCCGTCCCATAATCCTAACCCGTACGCTAACACTACCCTGCGCCCTCACACGCACGCTCCCCCTAAAGCGTTGCCGTACCCTCACCTGGACCCTAAACCGTCCCCGTCCCCTAACCCTAACCCTAGCCCGAACCCTAACCCTAACCCTTCCCCGAAGCCTGACTCTCACCCGTCCCCTAATCCTGACCCGTACGCTAACACTAACCCGCGCCCTCACACGCACGCTCCCCCTAAAGCGTTGCCGTACCCTCACCTGGACCCTAAACTGTCCCCGGTCCTAACCCTAACCCTAGCCCGAACCCTAACCCTAACCCTTCCCCGAAGCCTGACCCTTACCCGTTCCCTAATCCTAACCCGTACGCTAACACTACCCCGCGCCCTCACACGCACGCTTCCCCTAAAGCGTTGCCGTACCCTCACCTGGACCCTAAACCGTCCCCGTCTCCTAACCCTAACCCTAACCCTTCCCCGAAGCCTGACCCTCACCCGTCCCCTAATCCTAACCCGTACGCTAACACTAACCTGCGCCCTCACACGCACGCTCCCCCTAAAGCGTTGCCGTACCCTCACCTGGACCCTAAACCGTCCCCATCCCCTAACCCTAACCCTAGCCCGAACCCTAACCCTAACCCTTCCCCGAAGCCTGACCCTCACACGTCCCCTAATCCTAACCCGTACGCTAACACTAACCCGCGCCCTCACACGAACGCTCCCCCTAAAGCGTTGCCGTCCCCTCACCTGGACCCTAAACCGTCCCCGTCCCCTAAACCTAACCCTAGCCCGAACCCTAACCCTAACCCTTCCCCGAAGCCTGACCCTCACCCGTCCCTTAATCCTAACCCGTACACTAACACTAACCCGCGCCCTCACAAGCATGCTCCCCCTAAAGCGTTGCCGTACCCTCACCTGGACACTAAACCGTCCCCGTCCCCTAACCCTAACCCTAGCCCGAACCCTAACCCTAACCCTTCCCCGAAGCCTGACCCGCACCCGTCCACTAATCCTAAGCCGTAACTAACAATAACCCGCGCTCTCACACGCACCCTCCCCCTAAAGCGTTGCCGTACCCTCACCTGGACACTAAACCGTCCCCGTCCCCTAACCCTAACCCTAGCCCGAACACTAACCCTAACCCTTCCCCGAAGCATGACCCTCGCCCGTCCCCTAATCCTAACCCGTACGCTAACACTAACCCACGCCCTCACACGCACGCTCCCCCTAAAGCGTTGCCGTACCCTCACCTGGACCCTAAACCGTCCCCGTCCCCTACCCTAACCCTAGCCCGAACCCTAACCCTAACCCTTCCCCGAAGCCTGACCCTCACCCGTCCCCTAATCCTAACCCGTACGCTAACACTAACCCGCGCCCTCACACGCACGCTCCCCTAAAGCGTTGCCGTACCCTCACCTGGACCCTAAACCGTCCCCGTCCCCTAACCCAAACCCTAGCCCGAACCCTAACCCTAACCCTTCCCCGAAGCCTGACCCTCACCTGTCCCATAATCCTAACCCGTATGCTAACACTACCCCGCGCCCTCACACGCACGCTCCCCCTAAAGCGTTGCCGTACACTCACGTGGACCCTAAACCGTCCCCGTCCCCTAACCCTAACCCTAGCCCGAACCCTAAACCTAACCCTTCCCCGAAGCCTGACCCTCCCCCGTCCCCTAATCCTAACCCGTACGCTAACACTAACCCGCGCCCTCACACGCACGCTCCCCCTAAAGCGTTGCCGTACCCTCACCTGGACCCTAAACCGTCCCCGGTCCTAACCCTAACCCTAGCCCGAAACCTAACCCTAACCCTTCCCCGAAGCCTGACCCTCACCCGTCCCCTAATCCTAACCCGTGCGCTAACATAACCCGCGCCCTCACACGCACGCACCCCCTAAAGCGTTGCCGTACCCTCACCTGGACCCTAAACCGTCCCCATCCCCTAACCCTAACCCTAGCCCGAACCCTAACCCTAACCCTTCCCGAAGCATGACCCTCACCCGTCCCATAATCCTAACCCGTACGCTAACACTACCCCGCGCCCTCACACGCACGCTCCCCCTAAAGCATTGCCGTACACTCACCTGGACCCTAAACCGTCCCCGTCCCCTAACCCTAACCCTAGCCCGAACCGTAACCCTAACCCTTCCCCGAAGCCTGACCCTCCCCCGTCCCCTAATCCTAACCCGTACGCTAACACTAACCCGCGCCCTCACACGCACGCTCCCCCTAAAGCGTTGCCGTCCCCTCACCTGGACCCTAAACCGTCCCCGGTCCTAACCCTAACCCTAGCCCGAACCCTAACCCTAACCCTTACCCGAAGCCTGACCCTCCCCCGTCCCCTAATCCTAACCCGTACGCTAACACTAACCCGCGCCCTCACACGCACGCTCCCCCTAAAGCGTTGCCGTCCCCTCACCTGGACCCTAAACCGTCCCCGGTCTTCACCCTAACCCTAGCCCGAACCCTAACCCTAACCCTTCCCCGAAGCCTGACCCTCCCCCGTCCCCTAATCCTAACCCGTACGCTAACACTAACCCGCGCCCTCACACGCACGCTCCCCCTAAAGCGTTGCCGTCCCCTCACCTGGACCCTAAACCGTCCCCGGTCCTAACCCTAACCCTAGCCCGAACCCTAACCCTAACCCTTACCCGAAGCCTGACCCTCCCCCGTCCCCTAATCCTAACCCGTACGCTAACACTAACCCGCGCCCTCACACGCACGCTCCCCCTAAAGCGTTGCCGTACCCTCACCTGGACCCTAAACTGTCCCCGGTCCTAACCCTAACCCTAGCCCGAACCCTAACCCTAACCCTTCCCCGAAGCCTGACCCTCACCCGTCCCCTAATCCTAACCCGTACGCTAACACTACCCCGTGCCCTCACACGCACGCTTCCCCTAAAGCGTTGCCGTACCCTCACCTGGACCCTAAACCGTCCCCGTCTCCTAACCCTAACCTTAACCCTTCCCCGAAGCCTGACCCTCACCCGTCCCCTAATCCTAACCTGTACGCTAACACTACCCCGCGCCCTCACACGCACGCTCCCCCTAAAGCGTTGCCGTACCCTCACCTGGACCCTAAACCGTCCCCATCCCCTAACCCTAACCCTAGCCCGAACCCTAACCCTAACCCTTCCCCGAAGCCTGACCCTCACACGTCCCCTAATCCTAACCCGTACGCTAACACTAACCCGCGCCCTCACACGCACGCTCCCCCTAAAGCGTTGCCGTCCCCTCACCTGGACCCTAAACCGTCCCCGTCCCCTAACCCTAACCCTAGCCCGAACCCTAACCCTAACCCTTCCCCGAAGCCTGACCCTCACCCGTCCCTTAATCCTAACCCGTACACTAACACTAACCCGCGCCCTCACAAGCATGCTCCCCCTAAAGCGTTGCCGTACCCTCACCTGGACACTAAACCGTCCCCGTCCCCCAACCCTAACCCTAGCCCGAACCCTAACCCTAACCCTTCCCCGAAGCCTGACCCGCACCCGTCCCCTAATCCTAAGCCGTAACTAACAATAACCCGCGCTCTCACACGCACTCTCCCCCTAAAGCGTGGCCATACCCTCACCTGGACCCTAAACCATCCCCGTCCCCTAGCACTAACCCTAGCCCGAACCCTATCCCTAACCCTTCCCCGAAGCCTGACCCTCACCCGTCCCCTAATCCTAACCCGTACGCTAACACTAACCCGCGCCCTCACACGCACGCTCCCCCTAAAGCGTTGCCGTACCCTCACCTGGACCCTAAACCGTCCCCGTCCCCTTACCCTAACCCTAGCCCGAACCGTAACCCTAACCCTTCCCCGAAGCATGACCCTCACCCGTCCCATAATCCTAACCCGTACGCTAACACTATCCCGCGCCCTCACACGCACGCTCCCGCTAAAGCGTTGCCGTAAACTCACCTGGAACCTAAACCGTCCCCGTCCCCTAACCCTAACCCTAGCCCGAACCCTAACCCTAACTCTTCCCCGAAGCCTGACCCTCCCCCGTCCCCTAATCCTAACCCGTACGCTAACACTAACCCGCGCCCTCACACGCACGCTCCCCCTAAAGCGTTGCCGTACCCTCACCTGGATCCTAAACCGTCCCCGGTCCTAACCCTAACCCTAGCCCGAAACCTAACCCTAACCCTTCCCCGAAGCCTGACCCTCACCCGTCCCCTAATCCTAACCCGTACGCTAACACTAACCCACGCACTCACACGCACGCTCCCCCTAAAGCGTTGCCGTCCCCTCACCTGGACCCTAAACCGTCCCCGTCCCCTAACCCTAGCCCGAACCCTAACCCTAACACTTCCCCGAAGCCTGACCCTCACCCGTCCCTTAATCCTAACCCGTACACTAACACTAACCCGCGCCCTCACAAGCATGCTCCCCCTAAAGCGTTGCCGTACCCTCACCTGGACACTAAACCGTCCCCGTCCCCTAACCCTAACCCTAGCCCGAACCCTAACCCTAACCCTTCCCCGAAGCCTGACCCGCACCCGTCCCCTAATCCTAAGCCGTAACTAACAATAACCCGCGCTCTCACACGCACTCTCCCCCTAAAGCGTGGCCGTACCCTCACCTGGACCCTAAACCATCCCCGTCCCCTAGCACTAACCCTAGCCCGAACCCTATCCCTAACCCTTCCCCGAAGCCTGACCCTCACCCGTCCCCTAATCCTAACCCGTACGCTAACACTAACCCGCGCCCTCACACGCACGCTCCCCCTAAAGCGTTTCCATACCCTCACCTGGACACTAAACCGTCCCCGTCCGCTTACCCTAACCCTAGCCAGAACCCTAACCCTAACACTTCCCCGAAGCCAGACCCTCACCCGTCCCCTAATCCTGACCCGTACGCTAACACTAACCCGCGCCCTCACACGCACGCTCCCCCTAAAGCGTTGCCGTACCCTCACCTGGACCCTAAACCGTCCCCGTCCCCTAACCCTAACCCTAGCCCGAACCCTAACCCTAACCCTTCCCCGAAGCCTGACCCTCACCCGTCCCCTAATCCTAACCCGTACGCTAACACTAACCCGCGCCCTCACACGCACGCTCCCCCTAAAGCGTTGCCGTACCCTCACCTGGACCCTAAACCGTCCCCGTCCCCTAACCCTAACCCTAGCCCGAACCCTAACCCTAACCCTTCCCCGAAGCATGACCCTCACCCGTCCCATAATCCTAACCCGTACGCTAACACTACCCCGCGCCCTCACACGCACGCTCCCCCTAAAGCGTTGCCGTACCCTCACCTGGACCCTAAACCATCCCCGTCCCCTAACCCTAACTCTAGTCCGAACCCTAACCCTAACCCTTCCCCGAAGCCTGACCCTCACCCGTCCCCTAATCCTAACCCGTACGCTAACACTAACCCGCGCCCTCACACGCACGCTCCCCCTAAAGCGTTGCCGTACCCTCACCTGGACCCTAAACCGTCCCCGTCCCCTAACCCTAACCCTAGCCCGAACCCTAACCCTAACCCTTCCCCGAAGCCTGACCCTCACCCGTCCCCTAATCCTAACCCGTACGCTAACACTAACCCGCGCCCTCACACGCACGCTCCCCCTAAAGCGTTGCCGTACCCTCACCTGGACCCTAAACCGTCCCCGTCCCCTAACCCTAACCCTAACCCTTCCCCGAAGCCTGACCCTCACCCGTCCCCTAATCCTAACCCGTACGCTAACACTAACCCGCGCCCTCACACGCACACTCCCCCTAAAGCGTTGCCGTACCCTCACCTGGACCCTAAACCGTCCCCGTCCCCTAACCCTAACCCTAGCCCGAACCCTAACCCTAACCCTTCCCCGAAGCCTGACCCTCACCCGTCCCCTAATCCTAACTTGTATGCTAACACTAACCCGCACCCTCACACGCACGCTCCCCCTAAAGCGTTGCTGTACCCTCACCTGGACCCTAAACCATCCCCGTCCCCTAACCCTAACCCTAGCCCGAACACTAACCCTAACCCTTCCCTGAAGCCTGACCCTCACCCGTCCCCTAATCCTAACCCGTACGCTAACACTAACCCGCGCCCTCACACGCACGCTCCCCCTAAAGCATTGCCGTACCCTCACCTGGACCCTAAACCGTCCCCGTCCCCTAACCCTAACCCTAGCCCGAACCCTAACCCTAACCCTTCCCCGAAGTCTGACCCTCACCCGTCCCCTAATCTTAACCCGTACGCTAACACTAACCCGCGCCGTCACACGCACGCTCCCCCTAAAGCATTGCCATACCCTCACCTGGACCCTAAACCGTCCCCGTCCCCTAACACTAACCCTAGACTGAACCCTAACCCTAACCCTTCCCCGAAGCCTGACCCTCACCCGTCCCCTAATGCTAACCCGTACGCTAACACTAACCCGCGCCCTCACACGCACGCTCCCCCTAAAGCGTTGCCGTACCCTCACCTGGACCCTAAACCGTCCCCATCCCCTAACCCTAACCGTAGCCCGAACCCTAACCCTAACCCTTCCCCGAAGCCTGACCCTCACCCGTCCCCTAATCCTAACCCGCACGCTAACACTAACCCGCGCCCTCACATGCACGCTCCCCCTAAAGCGTTGCCGTACCCTCACCTGGACCCTAAACCGTCCCCGTCCCCGTCCCCTAACCCTAGCCCGAACCCTAACCCTAACCCTTCCCCGAAGCCTGACCCTCACCCGTCCCCTAATCCTAACCCGTACACTAACACTACCCCGCGCCCTCACACGCACGCTCCCCCTAAAGCGTTGCCGTACCCTCACCTGGACCCTAAACCGTCCCCGTCACCTAACCCTAACCCTAGCCCGAACCCTAACTTTAAACCTTCCCCGAAGCATGACCCTCACCCGTCCCCTAATCCTAAGCCATACGCTAACACTAACCCGCGCCCTCACACACACGCTCCCCCTAAAGCTTTGCCGTACCCTCACCTGGACCCTAAACCTTCCCCGTCCCCTAACCCTAACCCTAGCCCGAATCCTAACCCTAACCCTTCCCCGAAGCCTGACCCTCACCCGTCCCCTAATCCTAACCCGTATGCTAACACTCACCCGCGCCCTCACACGCACGCTACCCCTAAAGCGTTGACGTACCCTCACCTGGACCCTAAACCATCCCCGTCACCTAACCCTAACCCTAGCCCGAACCCTAACCCTAACCCTTCCCTGAAGCATGACCCTCACCCGTCCCCTAATCCTAACCCGTACGCTAACACTACCCCGCGCCCTCACAAGCACGCTCCCCCTAAAGCGTTGCCGTACCCTCACCTGGACCCTAAACCATCCCCGTCCCCTAACCCTAAGCCTAGCCCGAACCCTAACCCTAACCCTTCCCCGAAGCCTGACCCTCACCCGTCCCCTATTCCTAACCCGTACGCTAACACTAACGCGCGCCCTCACACGCACGCTCCCCCTAAACCATTGCCGTACCCTCACCTGGACCCTAAACCGTCCCCGTCCCCTAACCCTAACCCTAGCCCGAACCCTAACCCTAACCCTTCCCCGAAGCCTGACCCTCACCCGTCCCCTAATCTTAACCCGTACGCTAACACTAACCCGCGCCGTCACACGCACGCTCCCCCTAAAGCATTGCCGTACCCTCACCTGGACCCTAAACCGTCCCCGTCCCCTAACACTAACCCTAGACTGAACCCTAACCCTAACCCTTCCCCGAAGCCTGACCCTCACCCGTCCCCTAATCCTAACCCGTACGCTAACACTAACCCGCGCCCTCACACGCACGCTCCCCCTAAAGCGTTGCCGTACCCTCACCTGGACCCTAAACCGTCCCCATCCCCTAACCCTAACCCTAGCCCGAACCCTAAACCTAACCCTTCCCCGAAGCCTGACCCTCACCCGTCCCCTAATCCTAACCCGTACGCTAACACTAACCCGCGCTCTCACAGGCACGCTCCCCCTAAAGCGTTGCTGTACCCTCACCTGGACCCTAAACCGTCCCTGTCCCGTAACCCTAACCCTAGCCCGAACCCTAACCCTAACCCTTCCCCGAAGCCTGACCCTCACCCGTCCTCTAATCCTAACCCGCACGCTAACACTAACCCGCGCCCTCACATGCAAGCTCCCCCTAAAGCGTTGCCGTACCCTCACCTGGACCCTAAACCGTCCCCGTCCCCTAACTCTAACCCTAGCCCGAACACTAACCCTAACCCTTCCCCGAAGCCTGACCCTCCCCCGTCCCCTAATCCTAACCCCTACGCTAACACTACCCCGTGCCCTCACACGCACTCTCCCCCTAAAGCGTTACCGTACCCTCACCTGGACCCTAAACCGTCCCCGTCACCTAACTCTAACCCTAGCCCGAACCCTAACCCTAACCCTTCCCCGAAGCCTGACACTCACCCGTCCCCTAATCCTAACCCGTACGCTAACACTAACCCGCGCCCTCACACGCACGCTCCCCCTAAAGCGTTGCCGTACCCTCACCTGGACCCTAAACCGTCCCCGTCACCTAACCCTAACCCTAGCCCGAACCCTAACCCTAATCCTTCCCCGAAGCATGACCCTCAACCGTCCCCTAATCCTAACCCGTACGCTAACACTACCCCGCGCCCTCACACGCACGCTCCCCCTAAAGCGTTGCCGTACCCTCACCTGGACCCTAAACCGTCCCCGTCCCCTAACGCTAACTCTAGCCCGAACCCTAACCCTAACCCTTCCCCGAAACCTGACCCTCACCCGTCCCCTAATCCTAACCCGTACGCTAACACTAACCCGCACCCTCACACGCACGCTCCCCCTAAAGCGTTGCCGTACCCTCACCTTGACCCTCAACCGTCCCCGTCCCCTAACCCTAACCCTAGCCCGAACCCTAACCCTAAACCTTCCCCGAAGCCTGACCCTCACCCGTCCCCTAATCCTAACCCGTACGCTAACACTAACCCACGCCCTCACATGCACGCTCCCCCTAAAGCGTTGCCGTACCCTCACCTGGACCCTAAACCCTCCCCGTCCCCTAACCCTAACCCTAGCCCGAACCCTAACCGTAACCCTTCCCCGAAGCCTGACCCTCACCCGTCCCCTAATCCTAACCCGTACACTAACACTAACCCGCGCCCTCACACGCACTCTCCCCCTAAAGCGTTGCCGTACCCTCACCTGGACCCTAAACCGTCCCCGACACCTAACTCTAACCCTAGCCCGAACCCTAACCCTAACCCTTCCCCGAAGCCTGACCCTCACCCGTCCCCTAATCCTAACCCGTACGCTAACACTACCCCACGCCCTCACACGCACGCTCCCCCTAAAGCGTTGCCGTACCCTCACCTGAACCCTAAACCGTCCCCGTCACCTAAACCTAACCCTAGCCCGAACCCTAACCCTAATCCTTCCCCGAAGCATGACCCTCAACCGTCCCCTAATCCTAACCCGTACGCTAACACTACCCCGCGCCCTCACACGCACGCTCCCCCTAAAGCGTTGCCGTACCCTCACCTGGACCCTAAACCGTCCCCGTCCCCTAACCCTAACTCTAGCCCGAACCCTAACCCTAACCCTTCCCCGAAACATGACCCTCACCCGTCCCCTAATCCTAACCCGTACGCTAACACTAACCCGCGCCCTCACACGCAGGCTCCCCCTAAAGCGTTGCCGTACCCTCACCTTGACCCTCAACCGTCCCCGTCCCCTAACCCTATCCCTAGCCCGAACCCTAACCCTAAACCTTCCCCGAAGCCTGACCCTCACCCGTCCCCTAATCCTAACCCGTACGCTAACACTAACCCGCGCCCTCACATGCACGCTCCCCCTAAAGCGTTGCCGTACCCTCACCTGGACTCTAAACCGTCCCCGTCCCCTAACCCTAACCCTAGCCCGAACCCTAACCCTAACCCTTCCCCGAAGCCTGACCCTCACCCGTCCCCTAATCCTAACCCGTACGCTAACACTAACCCGCGCCCTCACACGCACGCTCCCCCTAAAGCGTTGCCGTACCCTCACCTGGACCCTAAACCATCCCCATCCCCTAACCCTAACTCTAGCCCGAACCCTAACCCTAACCCTTCCCCGAAGCCTGACCCTCACCCGTCCCCTAATCCTAACCCGTACGCTAACACTAACCCGCGCCCTCACACGCACGCTCCCCCTAAAGCGTTGCCGTACCCTCACCTGGACCCTAAACCGTCCCCGTCCCCTAACCCTAACCCTAGCCCGAACCCTAACACTAACCCTTCCCCGAAACCTGACCCTCACCCGTCCCCTATTCCTAACACGTACGCTAACACTAACCCGCGCCCTCACACGCAGGCTCCCCCTAAAGCGTTGCCGTACCGTCACCTGGACCCTCAACCGTCCCCTTCCCCTAACCCTAACCCTAGCCCGAACCCTAACCCTAAAACTTCCCCGAAGCCTGACACTCACCCGTCCCCTAATCCTAACCCGTACGCTAACACTAACCCGCGCCATAACATGCACGCTCCCCCTAAAGCGTTGCCGTACCCTCACCTGGACCCTAAACCGTCCCCGTCCCCTAACCCTAACCCTAGCCCGAACCCTAACCCTAACCCTTCCCCGAAGCCTGACCCTCACCCGTCCCCTAATCCTAACCCGTACGCTAACACTAACCCGCGCCCTCACACGCACGCTCCCCCTAAAGCGTTGCCGTACCCTCTCCTGGACCCTAAACCGTCCCCGTCCCCTAACCCTAACCCAGCCCGAACCCTAACCCTAACCCTTCCCCGAAGCCTGACCGTCACCCGTCCCCTAATCCTAACCCGTACGCTAACACTACCCCGCGCCCTCACACGCACGCTTCCCCTAAAGCGTTGCCGTACCCTCACCTGGACCCTAAACCGTCCCCGTCCCCTAACCCTAACCCTAACCCTTCCCCAAAGCCTGACCCTCACCCGTCCCCTAATCCTAACCCGTACGCTAACACTACCCCGCGCCCTTACATGCACGCTACCCATAAAGCGTTGCCGTACCCTCACCTGGACCCTAAACCGGCCCCGTCTCCTAACCCTAACCCTAGCCCGAACCCTAACCCTAACCCTTCCCCGAAGCAAGACCCTCACCCGTCCCCTAATCCTAACTTGTATGTTAACACTAACCCGTGCCCTCACACGCACGCTCCCACTAAAGCGTTGCCGTACCCTCACCTGGACCCTAAACCGTCCCCGTCCCCTAACCCTAACCCTAGCCCGAACCCTAACCCTAACCCTTCCCCGAAGCATGACCCTCACCCGTCCCCTAATCCTAACCCGTACGCTAACACTAACCTGCGCCCTCACACGCACGCTCCCCCTAAAGCGTTGCCGTACCCTCACCTGGACCCTTAACCGTCCCCGTCCCCTAACCCTAACCCTAGCCCGAACCCTAACCCTAACCCTTCCGCGAAGCCTGACCCTCAACCGTCCCCTAATCCTAACCCGTACGCTAACACTACCCCGCGCCCTCACACGCACGCTCCCCCTAAAGCGTTGCCGTACCCTCACCTGGACCCTAAACCGTCCCCGTCCTCTAACCCTAACCCTAGCCCGAACCCTAACTCTAACCCTTCCCCGAAGCCTGACCCTCACCCGTCACCTAATCCTAACCCGTACGCTAACACTAACCCGCGCCCTCACACGCACGCTCCCCCTAAAGCGTTGCCGTACGCTCACCTGGACCCTAAACCGTCCCCGTCCCCTAACCCTAACCCTAGCCCGAACCCTAACCCTAACCCTTCCCCGAAGCCTGACCCTCACCCGTCCCCTAATCCTAACCCGTACGCTAACACTAACCCACGCCCTCACATGCACGCTCCCCCTAAAGCGTTGCTGTACCCTCACCTGGACCCTAAACCGTCCCCGTCCCCTAACCCTAACCCTAGCCCGAACCCTAACCCTAACCGTTCCCCGAAGCCTGACCCTCACCCGTCCCCTAATCCTAACCCGTACGCTAACACTAACCCGCGCCCTCACACGCACGCTCACCCTAAAGCGTTGCCATAACCTCACCTGGACCCTAAACCGTCCCCATCCCCTAACCCTAACCCTAGCCCGAACCCTAACCCTAACCCTTCCCCGAAGCCTGACCCTCACCCGTCCCCTAATCCTAACCCGTACGCTAACACTACCCCGCGCCCTCACACGCACGCTCCCCCTAAAGCGTTGCCGTACCCTCACCTGGACCCTAAACCGTCCCCGTCACCTAACCCTAACCCTAGCCCGAACCCTAACCCTAACCCTTCCCAGAAGCATGACCCTCACCCGTCCCCTAATCCTAACCCGTACGCTAACACTAACACACGCCCTCACACGCATGATCCCCCTAAAGCGTTGCCGTACCCTCACCTGGACCCTAAACCATCCCCGTCCTCTAACCCTAACCCTAGCCCGAACCCTAACCCTAACCCTTCCCCGAAGCCTGACCCTCACCCGTCACCTAATCCTAACCCGTACGCTAACACTAAGCCGCGCCCTCACACGCATGCTCCCCCTAAAGCGTTGCCCTACCCTCACCTGGACCCTAAACCGTCCCCGTCCCCTAACCCTAACCCTAGCCCGAACCCTAACCCTAACACTTCCCCGAAGCCTGACCCTCACCCGTCCCCTAATCCTAACCCGTACGCTAACACTAACCCACGCCCTCACACGCACGCTCCCCCTAAAGCGTTGCTGTACGCTCACCTGGACCCTACACCGTCCCCGTCCCCTAACCCTAACCCTAGCCCGAACCCTAACCCTAACCCTTCCCCGAAGCCTGACCCTCACCCGTCCCCTAATCCTAACCCGTACGCTAACACTAACCCGCGTCCTCACACCCACGCTCCCCCTAAAGCGTTGCCGTACCCTCACCTGGACCCTAAACCGTCCCCGTCCCCTAACCCTAACCCTAGCCCTAACCCTAACCGTAACCCTTCCCCGAAGCCTGACCCTCACCCGTCCCCTAATCCTAACCCGTACGCTAACACTAACCCGCGCCCTCACACGCACGCTCCCCCTAAAGCGTTGCCGTACCCTCACCTGGACCCTAAACCGTCCCCGTCCCCTAACCCTAACCCTAGCCCGAACCCTAACCCTAACCCTTCCCCGAAGCCTGACCCTCACCCGTCCCATAATCCTAACCCGCACGCTAACACTAACCCGCGCCCTCACACGCACGCTCCCCCTAAAGCGTTGCCGTACCCTCACCTGGACCCTAAACCGTCCCCGTCCCCTAACCCTAACCCTAGCCCGAACACTAACCCTAACCCTTCCCCGAAGCCTGACCCTCACCCGTCCCCTAATCCTAACCCGTACGCTAACACTAACCCGCGCCCTCACACGTACGCTCCCCCTAAAGCGTTGCCGTACCCTCACCTGGACCCTAAACCGTCCCCGTCCCCTAACCCTAACCCTAGCCCGAACCCTAACCCTAACCCTTCCCCGAAGCCTGACCCTCACCCGTCCCCTAATCCTAACCCGTACGCTAACACTAACGCGCGCCCTCACACGCACGCTCCCCCTAAAGCATTGCCGTACCCTCACCTGGACCCTAAACCGTCCCCGTCCCCTAAACCTAACCCTAGCCCGAACCCTAACCCTAACACTTCCCCGAAGCCTGACCCTCACCCGTCCCCTAATCTTAACCCGTACGCTAACACTAACCCGCGCCCTGACACGCACGCTCCCCCTAAAGCGTTGCCGTACCCTCACTTGGACCCTAAACCGTCCCCGTCCCCTAACGCTAACCCTAGACTGAACCCTAACCCTAACCCTTCCCCGAAGCCTGACCCTCACCCGTCCCCTAATCCTAACCCGTACGCTAACACTACCCCGAGCCCTCACACGCACGCTCCCCCTAAAGCGTTGCCATACCCTCACCTGGACCCTAAACCGTCCCCGTCCCCTAACCCTAACCCTAGCCCGAACCCTAACCCTAACGCTTCCCCGAAGCCTGACCCTCACCCGTCCCCTAATCCTAACACGTACGCTAACACTAACACGCGCCCTCACACCCACGCTCCCCCTAAAACTTTGCCGTACCCTCACCTGGACCCTAAACCGTCCCCGTCCCCTAAACCTATCCCTAGCCCGAACCCTAACCCTAACCCTTCCCCGAAGCCTGACCCTCACCCGTCCCCTAATCCTAACCCGTACGCTAACACTAACCCGCGCCCTCACACGCACGCTCCCCCTAAAGCATTGCCGTACCCTCACCTGGACCCTAAACCGTCCCCGTCCCCTAACCCTAACCCTAGCCCGAACCCTTACCCTAACCCTTCCCCAAAGCCTGACCCTCACCCGTCCCCTAATCCTAACCCGTACGCTAACACTAACCCGCGCCCTCACACGCACGCTCCCCCTAAAGCTTTGCCGTACCCTCACCTGGACCCTAAACCGTCCCCGTCCCCTAACCCTAACCCTAGCCCGAACCCTAACCCTAACCCTTCCCCGAAGCCTGACCCTCACCCGTCCCCTAATCTTAACCCATACGCTAACACTAACCCGCGCCCTCACACGCACGCTCCACCTAAAGCGTTGCCGTACCCTCCACTGGACCCTAAACCGTCCCCGTCCCCTAACCCTAACCCTAACCCGAACCCTAACCCTAAACCTTCCCCGAAACCTGACCCTCACCCGTCCCCTAATCCTAACCCGTACGCTAACACTAACACACGCCCTCACACGCATGCTCCCCCTAAAGCGTTGCCGTAGCCTCACCTGGACCCTAAACCATCCCCATCCTCTAACCCTAACCCTAGCCCAAACCCTAACCCTAACCCTTCCCCGAAGCCTGACCCTCACCCGTCACCTAATCCTAACCCGTACGCTAACACTAACCCGCGCCCTCACACCCACGCTCCCCCTAAAGCGTTGCTGTACCCTCATCTGGACCCTAAACCGTCCCCGTCCCCTAACCGTAACCCTAGCCCGAACACTAACCCTAACCCTTCCCCGAAGCCTGACCCTCACCCGTCCCCTAATCCTAACCCGTACGCTAACACTAACCCGCGCCCTCACACGCACGCTCCCCCTAAAGCGTTGCCGTACCCTCACCTGGACCCTAAACCGTCCCCGTCCCCTAACCCTAACCCTAGCCCGAACCCTAACCCTAACCCTTCCCCGAAGCCTGACCCTCACCCGTCCCATAATCCTAACCCGCAGGCTAACACTAACCCGCGCCCTCACACGCACACTCCCCCTAAAGCGTTGCCGTACCCTCACCTGGACCCTAAACCGTCCCCGTCCCCTAACCCTAACCCTAGCCCGAACACTAACCCTAACCCTTCCCCGAAGCCTGACCCTCACCCGTCCCCTAATCCTAACCCGTACGCTAACACTAACCCGCGCCCTCACACGTACGCTCTCCCTAAAGCGTTGCCGTACCCTCACCTGGACCCTAAACCGTCCCCGTCCCCTAACCCTAGCCCGAACCCTAACCCTAACCCTTCCCCGAAGCCTGACCCTCACCCGTCCCCTAATCCTAACCCGTACGCTAACACTAACGCGAGCCCTCACATGCACGCTCCCCCTAAAGCATTGCCGTACCCTCACCTGGACCCTAAACCGTCCCCGTTCCCTAACCCTAACCCTAGCCCGAACCCTAACCCTAACCCTTCCCCGAAGCCTGACCCTCACCCGTCCCCTAATCTTAACCCGTACGCTAACACTAACCAGCGCCCTGACACGCACGCTCCCCCTAAAGCGTTGCCGTACCCTCACCTGGACCCTAAACCGTCCCCGTCCCCTAACGCTAACCCTAGACTGAACCCTAACCCTAACCCTTCCCCGAAGCCTGACCCTCACCCGTCCCCTAATCCTAACCCGTACGCTAACACTACCCCGCGTCCTCACACGCACGCTCCCCCTAAAGCGTTGCCGTACCCTCACCTGGACCCTAAACCGTCCCCGTCCCCTAACCCTAACCCTAGCCCGAACCCTAACCCTAACCCTTCCCCGAAGCCTGACCCTCACCCGTCCCCTAATCCTAACCCGTACGCTAACACTAACCCGCGCCCTCACACGCACGCTCACCCTAAAGCGTTGCCATAACCTCACCTGGACCCTAAACCGTCCCCGTCCCCTAACCCTAACCCTAGCCCGAACCCTAACCCTAACCCTTCCCCGAAGCCTGACCCTCACCCGTCCCCTAATCCTAACCCGTACGCTAACACTAACCCGCGCCCTCACACCCACGCTCCCCCTAAAGCGTTGCCGTACCCTCACCTGGACCCTAAACCGTCCCCGTCCCCTAACCCTAACCCTAGCCCTAACCCTAACCGTAACCCTTCCCCGAAGCCTGACCCTCACCCGTCCCCTAATCCTAACCCGTACGCTAACACTAACCCGCGCCCTCACACGCACGCTCCCCCTAAAGCGTTGCCGTACCCTCACCTGGACCCTAAACCGTCCCCGTCCCCTAACCCTAACCCTAGCCCGAACCCTAACCCTAACCCTTCCCCGAAGCCTGACCCTCACCCGTCCCATAATCCTAACCCGCACGCTAACACTAACCCGCGCCCTCACACGCACGCTCCCCCTAAAGCGTTGCCGTACCCTCACCTGGACCCTAAACCGTCCCCGTCCCCTAACCCTAACCCTAGCCCGAACACTAACCCTAACCCTTCCCCGAAGCCTGACCCTCACCCGTCCCCTAATCCTAACCCGTACGCTAACACTAACCCGCGCCCTCACACGTACGCTCCCCCTAAAGCGTTGCCGTACCCTCACCTGGACCCTAAACCGTCCCCGTCCCCTAACCCTAACCCTAGCCCGAACCCTAACCCTAACCCTTCCCCGAAGCCTGACCCTCACCCGTCCCCTAATCCTAACCCGTACGCTAACACTAACGCGCGCCCTCACACGCACGCTCCCCCTAAAGCATTGCCGTACCCTCACCTGGACCCTAAACCGTCCCCGTCCCCTAAACCTAACCCTAGCCCGAACCCTAACCCTAACACTTCCCCGAAGCCTGACCCTCACCCGTCCCCTAATCTTAACCCGTACGCTAACACTAACCCGCGCCCTGACACGCACGCTCCCCCTAAAGCGTTGCCGTACCCTCACTTGGACCCTAAACCGTCCCCGTCCCCTAACGCTAACCCTAGACTGAACCCTAACCCTAACCCTTCCCCGAAGCCTGACCCTCACCCGTCCCCTAATCCTAACCCGTACGCTAACACTACCCCGAGCCCTCACACGCACGCTCCCCCTAAAGCGTTGCCATACCCTCACCTGGACCCTAAACCGTCCCCGTCCCCTAACCCTAACCCTAGCCCGAACCCTAACCCTAACGCTTCCCCGAAGCCTGACCCTCACCCGTCCCCTAATCCTAACACGTACGCTAACACTAACACGCGCCCTCACACCCACGCTCCCCCTAAAACGTTGCCGTACCCTCACCTGGACCCTAAACCGTCCCCGTCCCCTAAACCTATCCCTAGCCCGAACCCTAACCCTAACCCTTCCCCGAAGCCTGACCCTCACCCGTCCCCTAATCCTAACCCGTACGCTAACACTAACCCGCGCCCTCACACGCACGCTCCCCCTAAAGCATTGCCGTACCCTCACCTGGACCCTAAACCGTCCCCGTCCCCTAACCCTAACCCTAGCCCGAACCCTTACCCTAACCCTTCCCCAAAGCCTGACCCTCACCCGTCCCCTAATCCTAACCCGTACGCTAACACTAACCCGCGCCCTCACACGCACGCTCCCCCTAAAGCTTTGCCGTACCCTCACCTGGACCCTAAACCGTCCCCGTCCCCTAACCCTAACCCTAGCCCGAACCCTAACCCTAACCCTTCCCCGAAGCCTGACCCTCACCCGTCCCCTAATCTTAACCCGTACGCTAACACTAACCCGCGCCCTCACACGCACGCTCCACCTAAAGCGTTGCCGTACCCTCCACTGGACCCTAAACCGTCCCCGTCCCCTAACCCTAACCCTAACCCGAACCCTAACCCTAAACCTTCCCCGAAACCTGACCCTCACCCGTCCCCTAATCCTAACCCGTACGCTAACACTAACACACGCCCTCACACGCATGCTCCCCCTAAAGCGTTGCCGTAGCCTCACCTGGACCCTAAACCATCCCCATCCTCTAACCCTAACCCTAGCCCGAACCCTAACCCTAACCCTTCCCCGAAGCCTGACCCTCACCCGTCACCTAATCCTAACCCGTACGCTAACACTAACCCGCGCCCTCACACCCACGCTCCCCCTAAAGCGTTGCTGTACCCTCATCTGGACCCTAAACCGTCCCCGTCCCCTAACCCTAACCCTAGCCCGAACACTAACCCTAACCCTTCCCCGAAGCCTGACCCTCACCCGTCCCCTAATCCTAACCCGTACGCTAACACTAACCCGCGCCCTCACACGCACGCTCCCCCTAAAGCGTTGCCGTACCCTCACCTGGACCCTAAACCGTCCCCGTCCCCTAACCCTAACCCTAGCCCGAACCCTAACCCTAACCCTTCCCCGAAGCCTGACCCTCACCCGTCCCATAATCCTAACCCGCACGCTAACACTAACCCGCGCCCTCACACGCACACTCCCCCTAAAGCGTTGCCGTACCCTCACCTGGACCCTAAACCATCCCCGTCCCCTAACCCTAACCCTAGCCCGAACACTAACCCTAACCCTTCCCCGAAGCCTGACCCTCACCCGTCCCCTAATCCTAACCCGTACGCTAACACTAACCCGCGCCCTCACACGTACGCTCTCCCTAAAGCGTTGCCGTACCCTCACCTGGACCCTAAACCGTCCCCGTCCCCTAACCCTAGCCCGAACCCTAACCCTAACCCTTCCCCGAAGCCTGACCCTCACCCGTCCCCTAATCCTAACCCGTACGCTAACACTAACGCGAGCCCTCACATGCACGCTCCCCCTAAAGCATTGCCGTACCCTCACCTGGACCCTAAACCGTCCCCGTCCCCTAACCCTAACCCTAGCCCGAACCCTAACCCTAACCCTTCCCCGAAGCCTGACCCTCACCCGTCCCCTAATCTTAACCCGTACGCTAACACTAACCAGCGCCCTGACACGCACGCTCCCCCTAAAGCGTTGCCGTACCCTCACCTGGACCCTAAACCGTCCCCGTCCCCTAACGCTAACCCTAGACTGAACCCTAACCCTAACCCTTCCCCGAAGCCTGACCCTCACCCGTCCCCTAATCCTAACCCGTACGCTAACACTACCCCGCGTCCTCACACGCACGCTCCCCCTAAAGCGTTGCCGTACCCTCACCTGGACCCTAAACCGTCCCCGTCCCCTAACCCTAACCCTAGCCCGAACCCTAACCCTAACCCTTCCCCGAAGCCTGACCCTCACCCGTCCCCTAATCCTAACCCGTACGCTAACACTAACCCGTGCCCTCACACGCACGCTCCCCCTAAAGCGTTGCCGTACCCTCACCTGGACCCTAAACCGTCCCCGTCCCCTAACCCTAACCCTAGACCGAACCCTAACCCTAACGCTTCCCCGAAGCCTGACCCTCACCCGTCCCCTAATCCTAACCCGTACGCTAACACTAACCCGCGCCCTCACATGCACGCTCCCCCTAAAGCGTTGCTGTACCCTCACCTGGACCCTAAACCATCCCCGTCCCCTAACCCTAACCCTAGCCCGAACCCTAACCCTAACGCTTCCCCGAAGCCTGACCCTCACCCGTCCCCTAATCCTAACCCGTACGCTAACACTAACCCGCGCCCTCACACGCACGCTCCCCCTAAAGCTTTGCCGTACCCTCACCTGGACCCTAAACCGTCCCCGTCCCCTAACTCTAACCCTAGCCCGAACCCTAACCCTAACCCTTCCCCGAAGCCTGACCCTCACCCGTCCCCTAATCTTAACCCGTACGCTAACACTAACCCGCGCCCTCACACGCACGCTCCACCTAAAGCGTTGCCGTACCCTCCACTGGACCCTAAACCGTCCCCGTCCCCTAACCCTAACCCTAACCCGAACCCTAACCCTAAACCTTCCCCGAAACCTGACCCTCACCCGTCCCCTAATCCTAACCCGTACGCTAACACTAACACACGCCCTCACACGCATGCTCCTCCTAAAGCGTTGCCGTAGCCTCACCTGGACCCTAAACCATCCCCATCCTCTAACCCTAACCCTAGCCCGAACCCTAACCCTAACCCTTCCCCGAAGCCTGACCCTCACCCGTCACCTAATCCTAACCCGTACGCTAACACTAACCCGCGCCCTCACACCCACGCTCCCCCTAAAGCGTTGCTGTACCCTCATCTGGACCCTAAACCGTCCCCGTCCCCTAACCCTAACCCTAGCCCGAACACTAACCCTAACCCTTCCCCGAAGCCTGACCCTCACCCGTCCCCTAATCCTAACCCGTACGCTAACACTAACCCGCGCCCTCACACGCACGCTCCCCCTAAAGCGTTGCCGTACCCTCACCTGGACCCTAAACCGTCCCCGTCCCCTAACCCTAACCCTAGCCCGAACCCTAACCCTAACCCTTCCCCGAAGCCTGACCCTCACCCGTCCCATAATCCTAACCCGCACGCTAACACTAACCCGCGCCCTCACACGCACACTCCCCCTAAAGCGTTGCCGTACCCTCACCTGGACCCTAAACCATCCCCGTCCCCTAACCCTAACCCTAGCCCGAACACTAACCCTAACCCTTCCCCGAAGCCTGACCCTCACCCGTCCCCTAATCCTAACCCGTACGCTAACACTAACCCGCGCCCTCACACGTACGCTCTCCCTAAAGCGTTGCCGTACCCTCACCTGGACCCTAAACCGTCCCCGTCCCCTAACCCTAGCCCGAACCCTAACCCTAACCCTTCCCCGAAGCCTGACCCTCACCCGTCCCCTAATCCTAACCCGTACGCTAACACTAACGCGAGCCCTCACATGCACGCTCCCCCTAAAGCATTGCCGTACCCTCACCTGGACCCTAAACCGTCCCCGTCCCCTAACCCTAACCCTAGCCCGAACCCTAACCCTAACCCTTCCCCGAAGCCTGACCCTCACCCGTCCCCTAATCTTAACCCGTACGCTAACACTAACCAGCGCCCTGACACGCACGCTCCCCCTAAAGCGTTGCCGTACCCTCACCTGGACCCTAAACCGTCCCCGTCCCCTAACGCTAACCCTAGACTGAACCCTAACCCTAACCCTTCCCCGAAGCCTGACCCTCACCCGTCCCCTAATCCTAACCCGTACGCTAACACTACCCCGCGTCCTCACACGCACGCTCCCCCTAAAGCGTTGCCGTACCCTCACCTGGACCCTAAACCGTCCCCGTCCCCTAACCCTAACCCTAGCCCGAACCCTAACCCTAACCCTTCCCCGAAGCCTGACCCTCACCCGTCCCCTAATCCTAACCCGTACGCTAACACTAACCCGTGCCCTCACACGCACGCTCCCCCTAAAGCGTTGCCGTACCCTCACCTGGACCCTAAACCGTCCCCGTCCCCTAACCCTAACCCTAGACCGAACCCTAACCCTAACGCTTCCCCGAAGCCTGACCCTCACCCGTCCCCTAATCCTAACCCGTACGCTAACACTAACCCGCGCCCTCACATGCACGCTCCCCCTAAAGCGTTGCTGTACCCTCACCTGGACCCTAAACCATCCCCGTCCCCTAACCCTAACCCTAGCCCGAACCCTAACCCTAACGCTTCCCCGAAGCCTGACCCTCACCCGTCCCCTAATCCTAACCCGTACGCTAACACTAACCCGCGCCCTCACACGCACGCTCCCCCTAAAGCTTTGCCGTACCCTCACCTGGACCCTAAACCGTCCCCGTCCCCTAACTCTAACCCTAGCCCGAACCCTAACCCTAACCCTTCCCCGAAGCCTGACCCTCACCCGTCCCCTAATCTTAACCCGTACGCTAACACTAACCCGCGCCCTCACACGCACGCTCCACCTAAAGCGTTGCCGTACCCTCCACTGGACCCTAAACCGTCCCCGTCCCCTAACCCTAACCCTAACCCGAACCCTAACCCTAAACCTTCCCCGAAACCTGACCCTCACCCGTCCCCTAATCCTAACCCGTACGCTAACACTAACACACGCCCTCACACGCATGCTCCTCCTAAAGCGTTGCCGTAGCCTCACCTGGACCCTAAACCATCCCCATCCTCTAACCCTAACCCTAGCCCGAACCCTAACCCTAACCCTTCCCCGAAGCCTGACCCTCACCCGTCACCTAATCCTAACCCGTACGCTAACACTAACCCGCGCCCTCACACCCACGCTCCCCCTAAAGCGTTGCTGTACCCTCATCTGGACCCTAAACCGTCCCCGTCCCCTAACCCTAACCCTAGCCCGAACACTAACCCTAACCCTTCCCCGAAGCCTGACCCTCACCCGTCCCCTAATCCTAACCCGTACGCTAACACTAACCCGCGCCCTCACACGCACGCTCCCCCTAAAGCGTTGCCGTACCCTCACCTGGACCCTAAACCGTCCCCGTCCCCTAACCCTAACCCTAGCCCGAACCCTAACCCTAACCCTTCCCCGAAGCCTGACCCTCACCCGTCCCATAATCCTAACCCGCACGCTAACACTAACCCGCGCCCTCACACGCACACTCCCCCTAAAGCGTTGCCGTACCCTCACCTGGACCCTAAACCGTCCCCGTCCCCTAACCCTAACCCTAGCCCGAACACTAACCCTAACCCTTCCCCGAAGCCTGACCCTCACCCGTCCCCTAATCCTAACCCGTACGCTAACACTAACCCGCGCCCTCACACGTACGCTCTCCCTAAAGCGTTGCCGTACCCTCACCTGGACCCTAAACCGTCCCCGTCCCCTAACCCTAGCCCGAACCCTAACCCTAACCCTTCCCCGAAGCCTGACCCTCACCCGTCCCCTAATCCTAACCCGTACGCTAACACTAACGCGAGCCCTCACATGCACGCTCCCCCTAAAGCATTGCCGTACCCTCACCTGGACCCTAAACCGTCCCCGTCCCCTAACCCTAACCCTAGCCCGAACCCTAACCCTAACCCTTCCCCGAAGCCTGACCCTCACCCGTCCCCTAATCTTAACCCGTACGCTAACACTAACCAGCGCCCTGACACGCACGCTCCCCCTAAAGCGTTGCCGTACCCTCACCTGGACCCTAAACCGTCCCCGTCCCCTAACGCTAACCCTAGACTGAACCCTAACCCTAACCCTTCCCCGAAGCCTGACCCTCACCCGTCCCCTAATCCTAACACGTACGCTAACACTACCCCGCGTCCTCACACGCACGCTCCCCCTAAAGCGTTGCCGTACCCTCACCTGGACCCTAAACCGTCCCCGTCCCCTAACCCTAACCCTAGCCCGAACCCTAACCCTAACCCTTCCCCGAAGCCTGACCCTCACCCGTCCCCTAATCCTAACCCGTACGCTAACACTAACCCGTGCCCTCACACGCACGCTCCCCCTAAAGCGTTGCCGTACCCTCACCTGGACCCTAAACCGTCCCCGTCCCCTAACCCTAACCCTAGACCGAACCCTAACCCTAACGCTTCCCCGAAGCCTGACCCTCACCCGTCCCCTAATCCTAACCCGTACGCTAACACTAACCCGCGCCCTCACATGCACGCTCCCCCTAAAGCGTTGCTGTACCCTCACCTGGACCCTAAACCATCCCCGTCCCCTAACCCTAACCCTAGCCCGAACCCTAACCCTAACGCTTCCCCGAAGCCTGACCCTCACCCGTCCCCTAATCCTAACCCGTACGCTAACACTAACCCGCACCCTCACACCCACGCTCCCCCTAAAACGTTGCCGTACCCTCACCTGGACCCTAAACCGTCCCCGTCCCCTAAACCTATCCCTAGCCCGAACCCTAACCCTAACCCTTCCCCGAAGCCTGACCCTCACCCGTCCCCTAATCCTAACCCGTACGCTAAAAGTAACCCGCGCCCTCACACGCACGCTCCCCCTAAAGCGTTGCCGTACCCTCACCTGGACCCTAAACCGTCCCCGTCCCCTAACCCTAACCCTAGCCAGAACCCTAACCCTAACCCTTCCCCGAAGCCTGACCCTCACCCTTCCCCTAATCCTAACCCGTACGCTAACACTAACCCACGCCCTCACACGCACGCTCCCCCTAAAGCGTTGCCGTACCCTCATCTGGACCCTAAACCGTCCCCGTCCCCTAACCCTAACCCTAGCCCGAACCCTAACCCTAACCCTTCCCCGAAGCCTGACCCTCACCCGTCCCCTAATCCTAACCCGTACGCTAACACTAACCCGTGCCCTCACACCCACGCTCCCCCTAAAGCGTTGCCGTACCCTCACATGGACCCTAAACCGTCCCCGTCCCCTAACCGTAACCCTAGCCCGAACCCTAACCCTAACCCTTCCCCGAAGCCTGACCCTCACCCGTCCCCTAATCCTAACCCGTACGTTAACACTAACCCGCGCCCTCACACGCACGCTCCCCCTGAAGCATTGCCGTACCCTCACCTGGACCCTAAACCGTCCCCGTCCCCTAACCCTAACCCTAGCCCGAACCCTAACCCTAACCCTTCCCCGAAGCCTCACCCTCACCCGTCTCCTAATCCTAACCCGTACGCTAACACTAACCCGCGCCCTCACACGCACGCTCCCCCTAAAGCATTGCCGTACCCTCACCTGGACCCTAAACCGTCCCCGTCCCCTAACCCTAACCCTAGCCCGAACCCTTACCCTAACCCTTCCCCGAAGCCTGACCCTCACCCGTCCCCTAATCCTAACCCGTACGCTAACACTAACCCGCGCCCTCACACGCACGCTCCCCCTAAAGCTTTGCCGTACTCTCACCTGGACCCTAAACCGTCCCCGTCCCCTAACCCTAACCCTAGCCCGAACCCTAACCCTAACCCTTCCCCGAAGCCTCACCCTCACCCGTCCCCTAATCCTAACCCGTACGCTAACACTAACCCGCGCCCTCACACGCACTCTCCCCATAAAGCGTTGCCGTACCCTCACCTGGACCCTAAACCGTCCCCGTCCCCTAACCCTAACCCTAGCCCGAACCCTAACCCTAACCCTTCCCCGAAGCCTGACCCTCACCCGTCCCCTAATCTTAACCCGTACGCTAACACTAACCCGCGCCCTCACACGCACGCTCCACCTAAAGCGTTGCCGTACCCTCCACTGGACCCTAAACAGTCCCCGTCCCCTAACCCTAACCCTAACCCGAACCCTAACCTTAAACCTTCCCCGAAACCTGACCCTCACCCGTCCCCTAATCCTAACCCGTACGCTAACACTAACACACGCCCTCACACGCATGCTCCCCCTAAAGCGTTGCCGTACCCTCACCTGGACCCTAAACCATCCCCATCCTCTAACCCTAACCCTAGCCCGAACCCTAACCCTAACCCTTCCCCGAAGCCTGACCCTCACCCGTCACCTAATCCTAACCCGTACGCTAACACTAAGCCGCGCCCTCACACGCACGCTCCCCCTAAAGCGTTGCCGTACCCTCACCTGGACCCTAAACCGTCCCCGTCCCCTAACCCTAACCCTAGCCCGAACCCTAACCCTAACACTTCCCCGAAGCCTGACCCTCACCCGTCCCCTATTCCTAACCCGTACGCTAACACTAACCCACGCCCTCACACGCACGCTCCCCCTAAAGCGTTGCCGTACCCTCACCTGGACCCTACACCGTCCCCGTCCCCTAACCCTAACCCTAGCCCGAACCCTAACCCTAACCCTTCCCCGAAGCCTGACCCTCACCCGTCCCCTAATCCTAACCCGTACGCTAACACTAACCCGCGCCCTCACACCCACGCTCCCCCTAAAGCGTTGCTGTACCCTCATCTGGACCCTAAACCGTCCCCGTCCCCTAACCCTAACCCTAGCCCGAACACTAACCCTAACCCTTCCCCGAAGCCTGACCCTCACCCGTCCCCTAATCCTAACCCGTACGCTAACACTAACCCGCGCCCTCACACGCACGCTCCCCCTAAAGCGTTGCCGTACCCTCACCTGGACCCTAAACCGTCCCCGTCCCCTAACCCTAACCCTAGCCCGAACCCTAACCCTAACCCTTCCCCGAAGCCTGACCCTCACCCGTCCCATAATCCTAACCCGCACGCTAACACTAACCCGCGCCCTCACACGCACGCTCCCCCTAAAGCGTTGCCGTACCCTCACCTGGACCCTAAACCGTCCCCGTCCCCTAACCCTAACCCTAGCCCAAACACTAACCCTAACCCTTCCCCGAAGCCTGACCCTCACCCGTCCCCTAATCCTAACCCGTACGCTAACACTAACCCGCGCCCTCACACGTACGCTCCCCCTAAAGCGTTGCCGTACCCTCACCTGGACCCTAAACCGTCCCCGTCCCCTAACCCTAACCCTAGCCCGAACCCTAACCCTAACACTTCCCCGAAGCCTGACCCTCACCCGTCCCCTAATCCTAACCCGTACGCTAACACTAACGCGCGCCCTCACATGCACGCTCCCCCTAAAGCATTGCCGTACCCTCACCTGGACCCTAAACCGTCCCCGTCCCCTAACCCTAACCCTAACCCGAACCCTAACCCTAACCCTTCCCCGAAGCCTGACCCTCACCCGTCCCCTAATCTTAACCCGTACGCTAACACTAACCCGCGCCCTGACACGCACGCTCCCCCTAAAGCGTTGCCGTACCCTCACCTGGACCCTAAACCGTCCCCGTCCCCTAACCCTAACCCTAGACTGAACCCTAACCCTAACCCTTCCCCGAAGCCTGACCCTCACCCGTCCCCTAATCCTAACCCGTACGCTAACACTACCCCGCGCCCTCACACGCACGCTCCCCCTAAAGCGTTGCCGTACCCTCACCTGGACCCTAAACCGTCCCCGTCCCCTAACCCTAACCCTAGCCCGAACCCTAACCCTAACCCTTCCCCGAAGCCTGACCCTCACCCGTCCCCTAATCCTAACCCGTACGCTAACACTAACCCGCGCCCTCACACGCACGCTCCCCCTAAAGCGTTGCCGTACCCTCACCTGGACCCTAAACCGTCCCCGTCCCCTAACCCTAACCCTAGACCGAACCCTAACCCTAACGCTTCCCCGAAGCCTGACCCTCACCCGTCCCCTAATCCTAACCCGTACGCTAACACTAACCCGCGCCCTCACACGCACGCTCCCCCTAAAGTGTTGCCGTACCCTCACCTGGACCCTAAACCATCCCCGTCCCCTAACCCTAACCGTAGCCCGAACCCTAACCCTAACAATTCCCCGAAGCCTGACCCTCACCCGTCCCCTAATCCTAACCCGTACGCTAACACTAACCCGCGCCCTCACACGCACGCTCCCCCTAAAGCGTTGCCGTACCCTCACCTGGACCCTAAACAGTCCCCGTCCCCTAACCCTAACCCTAGCCCGAACCCTAACCCTAACGCTTCCCCGAAGCCTGACCCTCACCCGTCCCCTAATCCTAACCCGTACGCTAACACTAACCCGCGCCCTCACACCCACGCTCCCCCTAAAACGTTGCCGTACCCTCACCTGGACCCTAAACCGTCCCCGTCCCCTAAACCTATCCCTAGCCCGAACCCTAACCCTAACCCTTCCCCGAAGCCTGACCCTCACCCGTCCCCTAATCCTAACCCGTACGCTAAGAGTAACCCGCGCCCTCACACGCACGCTCCCCCTAAAGCGTTGCCGTACCCTCACCTGGAACCTAAACCGTCCCCGTCCCCTAACCCTAACCCTAGCCAGAACCCTAACCCTAACCCTTCCCCGAAGCCTGACCCTCACCCTTCCCCTAATCCTAACCCGTACGCTAACACTAACCCACGCCCTCACACGCACGCTCCCCCTAAAGCGTTGCCGTACCCTCACCTGGACCCTAAACCGTCCCCGTCCCCTATCCCTATCCCTAGCCCGAACCCTAACCCTAACCCTTCCCCGAAGCCTGACCCTCACCCGTCCCCTAATCCTAACCCGTACGCTAACACTAACCCGCGCCCTCACACGCACGCTCCCCCTAAAGCGTTGCCGTACCCTCACCTGGACCCTAAACCGTCCCCGTCCCCTAACCCTAACCCTAGCCCGAACCCTAACCCTAACCCTTCCCCGAAGCCTGACCCTCACCCGTCCCCTAATCCTAACCCGTACGCTAACACTAACCCGTGCCCTCACACGCACGCTCCCCCTAAAGCGTTGCCGTACCCTCACCTGGACCCTAAACCGTCCCCGTCCCCTAACCCTAACCCTAGCCCGAACCCTAACCCTAACCCTTCCCCGAAGCCTGACCCTCACCCGTCTCCTAATCCTAACCCGTACGCTAACACTAACCCACGCCCTCACACGCACGCTCCCCCTAAAGCGTTGCCGTACCCTCACCTGGACCCTAAACCGTCCCCGTCCACTAACCCTAACCCTAGCCCGAACCCTAACCCTAACCCTTCCCCGAAGCCTGACCCTCACCCGTCCCCTAATCCTAACCCGTACGCTAACACTAACCCGCGCCCTCACACGCACGCTCCCCCTAAAGCGTTGCCGTATCCTCACCTGGACCCTAAACCATCCCCGTCACCTAACCCTAACCCTAGCCCGAACCCTAACCCTAACCCTTCCCCGAAGCCTGACCCTCACCCGTCCCCTAATCCTAACCCATACTCTGACACTAACCCACGCCCTCACACGCACACTCCCCCTAAAGCGTTGCCGTACCCTCACCTGGACCCTAAACCGTCCCCGTCCCCTAACCCTAACCCTAGCCCGAACCCTAACCCTAACCCTTCCCCGAAGCCTGACCCTCACCCGTCCCCTAATCCTAACCCGTACGCTAACACTAACCCGCGCCCTCACACGCACGCTCCCCCTAAAGCGTTGCCGTACCCTCACCTGGACCCTAAACCGTCCCCGTCCCCTAACCCTAACCCTAGCCCGAACCCTAACCCTAACCCTTCCCCGAAGCCTGACCCTCACCCGTCCCCTAATCCTAACCCGTACGCTAACACTAACCCGCGCCCTCACACGCACGCTCCCCCTAAAGCGTTGCCGTACCCTCACCTGGACCCTAAACCGTCCCCGTCCCCTAACCCTAACCCTAGCCCGAACCCTAACCCTAACCCTTCCCCGAAGCCTGACCCTCACCCGTCCCCTAATCCTAACCCGTACGCTAACACTAACCCGCGCCCTCACACGCACGCTCCCCCTAAAGCATTGCCGTACCCTCACCTGGACCCGAAAGTGTCCCCGTCCCCTAACCCTAACCCTAGCCCGAACCCTAACCCTAACCCTTCCCCGAAGCCTGACCCTCACCCGTCCCCTAAGCCTAACCCGTACGCTAACACTAACCCGCGCCCTCACACGCACGCTCCCCCTAAAGCATTGCCGTACCCTCACCTGGACCCTAAACCGTCCCCGTCCCCTAACCCTAACCCTAGCCCGAACCCTAAACCTAACACTTCCCCGAAGCCTGACCCTCACCCGTCTCCTAATCCTAACCCGTACGCTAACACTAACCCGCGCCCTCACACGCACGCTCCCCCTAAAGCGTTGCCGTACCCTCACCTGGACCCTAAACCGTCCCCGTCCACTAACCCTAACCCTAGCCCGAACCCTAACCCTAACGCTTCCCCGAAGCCTGACCCTCACCCGTCCCCTAATCCTAACCCGTACGCTAACACTAACCCACGCCCTCACATGCACGCTCCCCCTAAAGCGTTGCTGTACCCTCACCTGGACCCTAAACCGTCCCCGTCCCCTAACCCTAACCCTAGCCCGAACCCTAACCCTAACCCTTCCCCGAAGCCTGACCCTCACCCGTCCCCTAATCCTAACCCGTACGCTAACACTAACCCGCGCCCTCACACGCACGCTCCCCCTAAAGCGTTGCCGTACCCTCACCTGGACCCTAAACCGTCCCCGTCCCCTAACCCTAACCCTAGCCCGAACCCTAACCCTAACCCTTCCCCGAAGCCTGACCCTCACCCGTCCCCTAATCTTAACCCGTACGCTAACACTAACCCGCGCCCTGACACGCACGCTCCCCCTAAAGCGTTGCCGTACCCTCACCTGGACCCTAAACCGTCCCCGTCCCCTAACGCTAACCCTAGACTGAACCCTAACCCTAACCCTTCCCCGAAGCCTGACCCTCACCCGTCCCCTAATCCTAACCCGTACGCTAACACTACCCCGCGCCCTCACACGCACGCTCCCCCTAAAGCGTTGCCGTACCCTCACCTGGACCCTAAACCGTCCCCGTCCCCTAACCCTAACCCTAGCCCGAACCCTAACCCTAACCCTTCCCCGAAGCCTGACCCTCACCCGTCCCCTAATCCTAACCCGTACGCTAACACTAACGCGCGCCCTCACATGCACGCTCCCCCTAAAGCATTGCCGTACCCTCACCTGGACCCTAAACCGTCCCCGTCCCCTAACCCTAACCCGAACCCGAACCCTAACCCTAACCCTTCCCCGAAGCCTGACCCTCACCCGTCCCCTAATCTTAACCCGTACGCTAACACTAACCCGCGCCCTGACACGCACGCTCCCCCTAAAGCGTTGCCGTACCCTCACCTGGACCCTAAACCGTCCCCGTCCCCTAACGCTAACCCTAGACTGAACCCTAACCCTAACCCTTCCCCGAAGCCTGACCCTCACCCGTCCCCTAATCCTAACCCGTACGCTAACACTACCCCGCGCCCTCACACGCACGCTCCCCCTAAAGCGTTGCCGTACCCTCACCTGGACCCTAAACCGTCCCCGTCCCCTAACCCTAACCCTAGCCCGAACCCTAACCCTAACCCTTCCCCGAAGCCTGACCCTCACCCGTCCCCTAATCCTAACCCGTACGCTAACACTAACCCGCGCCCTCACACGCACGCTCCCCCTAAAGCGTTGCCGTACCCTCACCTGGACCCTAAACCGTCCCCGTCCCCTAACCCTAACCCTAGACCGAACCCTAACCCTAACGCTTCCCCGAAGCCTGACCCTCACCCGTCCCCTAATCCTAACCCGTACGCTAACACTAACCCGCGCCCTCACATGCACGCTCCCCCTAAAGCGTTGCCGTACCCTCACCTGGACCCTAAACCATCCCCGTCCCCTAACCCTAACCGTAGCCCGAACCCTAACCCTAACAATTCCCCGAAGCCTGACCCTCACCCGTCCCCTAATCCTAACCCGTACGCTAACACTAACCCGCGCCCTCACACGCACGCTCCCCCTAAAGCGTTGCCGTACCCTCACCTGGACCCTAAACAGTCCCCGTCCCCTAACCCTAACCCTAGCCCGAACCCTAACCCTAACGCTTCCCCGAAGCCTGACCCTCACCCGTCCCCTAATCCTAACCCGTACGCTAACACTAACCCGCGCCCTCACACCCACGCTCCCCCTAAAACGTTGCCGTACCCTCACCTGGACCCTAAACCGTCCCCGTCCCCTAAACCTATCCCTAGCCCGAACCCTAACCCTAACCCTTCCCCGAAGCCTGACCCTCACCCGTCCCCTAATCCTAACCCGTACGCTAAGAGTAACCCGCGCCCTCACACGCACGCTCCCCCTAAAGCGTTGCCGTACCCTCACCTGGACCCTAAACCGTCCCCGTCCCCTAACCCTAACCCTAGCAAGAACCCTAACCCTAACCCTTCCCCGAAGCCTGACCCTCACCCTTCCCCTAATCCTAACCCGTACGCTAACACTAACCCACGCCCTCACACGCACGGTCCCCCTAAAGCGCTGCCGTACCCTCACCTGGACCCTAAACCGTCCCCGTCCCCTAACCCTAACCCTAGCCCGAACCCTATCCCTAACCCTTCCCCGAAGCCTGACCCTCACCCGTCCCCTAATCCTAACCCGTACGCTAACACTAACCCGTGCCCTCACACCCACGCTCCCCCTAAAGCGTTGCCGTACCCTCACCTGGACCCTAAACCGTCCCCGTCCCCTAACCGTAACCCTAGCCCGAACCCTAACCCTAACCCTTCCCCGAAGCCTGACCCTCACCCGTCCCCTAATCCTAACCCGTACGTTAACACTAAACCGCGCCCTCACACGCACGCTCCCCCTGAAGCATTGCCGTACCCTCACCTGGACCCTAAACCGTCCCCGTCCCCTAACCCTAACCCTAGCCCGAACCCTAACCCTAACACTTCCCCGAAGCCTGACCCTCATCCGTCCCCTAATCCTAACCCGTACGCTAACACTAACCCGCGCCCTCACACGCACGCTCTCCCTAAAGCGTTGCCGTACCCTCACCTGGACCCTAAACCGTCCCCGTCCCCTATCCCTATCCCTAGCCCGAACCCTAACCCTAACCCTTCCCCGAAGCCTGACCCTCACCCGTCCCCTAATCCTAACCCGTACGCTAACACTAACCCGCGCCCTCACACGCACGCTCCCCCTAAAGCGTTGCCGTACCCTCACCTGGACCCTAAACCGTCCCCGTCCCCTAACCCTAACCCTAGCCCGAACCCTAACCCTAACCCTTCCCCGAAGCCTGACCCTCACCCGTCCCCTAATCCTAACCCGTACGCTAACACTAACCCGCGCCCTCACACGCACGCTCCCCCTAAAGCATTGCCGTACCCTCACCTGGACCCGAAAGTGTCCCCGTCCCCTAACCCTAACCCTAGCCCGAACCCTAACCCTAACCCTTCCCCGAAGCCTGACCCTCACCCGTCCCCTAAGCCTAACCCGTACGCTAACACTAACCCGCGCCCTCACACGCACGCTCCCCCTAAAGCATTGCCGTACCCTCACCTGGACCCTAAACCGTCCCCGTCCCCTAACCCTAACCCTAGCCCGAACCCTAACCCTAACACTTCCCCGAAGCCTGACACTCACCCGTCTCCTAATCCTAACCCGTACGCTAACACTAACCCGCGCCCTCACACGCACGCTCCCCCTAAAGCGTTGCCGTACCCTCACCTGGACCCTAAACCGTCCCCGTCCCCTAACCCTAACCCTAGCCCGAACCCTAACCCTAACCCTTCCCCGAAGCCTGACCCTCACCCGTCCCCTAATCCTAACCCGTACGCTAACACTAACCCACGCCCTCACATGCACGCTCCCCCTAAAGCGTTGCTGTACCCTCACCTGGACCCTAAACCGTCCCCGTCCCCTAACCCTAACCCTAGCCCGAACCCTAACCCTAACCCTTCCCCGAAGCCTGACCCTCACCCGTCCCCTAATCCTAACCCGTACGCTAACACTAACCCGCGCCCTCACACGCACGCTCCCCCTAAAGCGTTGCCGTACCCTCACCTGGACCCTAAACCGTCCCCGTCCCCTAACCCTAACCCTAGACCGAACCCTAACCCTAACGCTTCCCCGAAGCCTGACCCTCACCCGTCCCCTAATCCTAACCCGTACGCTAACACTAACCCGCGCCCTCACACGCACGCTCCCCCTAAAGCGTTGCCGTATCCTCAACTGGACCCTAAACCGTCCCCGTCCCCTAACCGTAACCCTAGCCCGAACCCTAACCCTAACCCTTCCCCGAAGCCTGACCCTCACCCGTCCCCTAATCCTAACCCGTACGTTAACACTAAACCGCGCCCTCACACGCACGCTCCCCCTGAAGCATTGCCGTACCCTCACCTGGACCCTAAACCGTCCCCGTCCCCTAACCCTAACCCTAGCCCGAACCCTAACCCTAACACTTCCCCGAAGCCTGACCCTCATCCGTCCCCTAATCCTAACCCGTACGCTAACACTAACCCGCGCCCTCACACGCACGCTCTCCCTAAAGCGTTGCCGTACCCTCACCTGGACCCTAAACCGTCCCCGTCCCCTATCCCTATCCCTAGCCCGAACCCTAACCCTAACCCTTCCCCGAAGCCTGACCCTCACCCGTCCCCTAATCCTAACCCGTACGCTAACACTAACCCGCGCCCTGACACGCACGCTCCCCCTAAAGCGTTGCCGTACCCTCACCTGGACCCTAAACCGTCCCCGTCCCCTAACCCTAACCCTAGCCCGAACCCTAACCCTAACCCTTCCCCGAAGCCTGACCCTCACCCGTCCCCTAATCCTAACCCGTACGCTAACACTAACCCGTGCCCTCACACGCACGCTCCCCCTAAAGCGTTGCCGTACCCTCACCTGGACCCTAAACCGTCCCCGTCCCCTAACCCTAACCCTAGCCCGAACCCTAACCCTAACCCTTCCCCGAAGCCTGACCCTCACCCGTCCCCTAATCCTAACCCGTACGCTAACACTAACCCGCGCCCTCACACGCACGCTCCCCCTAAAGCATTGCCGTACCCTCACCTGGACCCGAAACCGTCCCCGTCCCCTAACCCTAACCCTAGCCCGTACCCTAACCCTAACCCTTCCCCGAAGCCTGACCCTCACCCGTCCCCTAAGCCTAACCCGTACGCTAACACTAACCCGCGCCCTCACACGCACGCTCCCCCTAAAGCGTTGCCGTACCCTCACCTGGACCCTAAACCGTCCCCGTCCCCTAACCTTAACCCTAGCCCGAACCCTAACCCTAACACTTCCCCGAAGCCTGACCCTCACCCGTCTCCTAATCCTAACCCGTACGCTAACACTAACCCACGCCCTCACACGCACGCTCCCCCTAAAGCGTTGCCGTACCCTCACCTGGACCCTAAACCGTCCCCGTCCACTAACCCTAACCCTAGCCCGAACCCTAACCCTAACGCTTCCCCGAAGCCTGACCCTCACCCGTCCCCTAATCCTAACCCGTACGCTAACACTACCCCGCGCCCTCACACGCACGCTCCCCCTAAAGCGTTGCCGTATCCTCACCTGGACCCTAAACCATCCCCGTCACCTAACCCTAACCCTAGCCCGAACCCTAACCCTAACCCTTCCCCGAAGCCTGACCCTCACCCGTCCCCTAATCCTAACCCGTACGCTAAGACTAACCCGCGCCCTCACACGCACGCTCCCCCTAAAGCGTTGCCGTACCCTCACCTGGACCCTAAACCGTCCCCGTCCCCTAACCCTAACCCTAGCCCGAACCCTAACCCTAACCCTTCCCCGAAGCCTGACCCTCACCCGTCCCCTAATCCTAACCCGTACGCTAACACTAACCCGCGCCCTCACACCCACGCTCCCCCTAAAGCGTTGCCGTACCCTCACCTGGACTCTAAACCGTCCCCGTCTCCTAACCCTAAGCCTAGCCCGAACCCTAACCCTAACCCTTCCCCGAAGCCTGACCCTCACCCGTCCCCTAATCCGAACCCGTACGCTAACACTAACCCGCGCCCTCACACGCACGGTCCCCCTAAAGCGTTGCCGTACCCTCACCTGGACCCTAAACCGTCCCCGTCCCCTAATCCTAACCCTAGCCCGAACCCTAACCCTAACCCTTCCCCGAAGCCTGACCCTCACCCGTCCCCTAATCCTAACCCGTACGCTAACACTAACCCACGCCCTCACACGCACGCTCCCCCTAAAGCATTGCCGTACCCTCACCTGGACCCGAAAGTGTCCCCGTCCCCTAACCGTAACCCTAGCCCGAACCCTAACCCTAACCCTTCCCCGAAGCCTGACCCTCACCCGTCCCCTAATCCTAACCCGTACGTTAACACTAAACCGCGCCCTCACACGCACGCTCCCCCTGAAGCATTGCCGTACCCTCACCTGGACCCTAAACCGTCCCCGTCCCCTAACCCTAACCCTAGCCCGAACCCTAACCCTAACACTTCCCCGAAGCCTGACCCTCATCCGTCCCCTAATCCTAACCCGTACGCTAACACTAACCCGCGCCCTCACACGCACGCTCTCCCTAAAGCGTTGCCGTACCCTCACCTGGACCCTAAACCGTCCCCGTCCCCTATCCCTATCCCTAGCCCGAACCCTAACCCTAACCCTTCCCCGAAGCCTGACCCTCACCCGTCCCCTAATCCTAACCCGTACGCTAACACTAACCCGCGCCCTGACACGCACGCTCCCCCTAAAGCGTTGCCGTACCCTCACCTGGACCCTAAACCGTCCCCGTCCCCTAACCCTAACCCTAGCCCGAACCCTAACCCTAACCCTTCCCCGAAGCCTGACCCTCACCCGTCCCCTAATCCTAACCCGTACGCTAACACTAACCCGTGCCCTCACACGCACGCTCCCCCTAAAGCGTTGCCGTACCCTCACCTGGACCCTAAACCGTCCCCGTCCCCTAACCCTAACCCTAGCCCGAACCCTAACCCTAACCCTTCCCCGAAGCCTGACCCTCACCCGTCCCCTAATCCTAACCCGTACGCTAACACTAACCCGCGCCCTCACACGCACGCTCCCCCTAAAGCATTGCCGTACCCTCACCTGGACCCGAAACCGTCCCCGTCCCCTAACCCTAACCCTAGCCCGTACCCTAACCCTAACCCTTCCCCGAAGCCTGACCCTCACCCGTCCCCTAAGCCTAACCCGTACGCTAACACTAACCCGCGCCCTCACACGCACGCTCCCCCTAAAGCGTTGCCGTACCCTCACCTGGACCCTAAACCGTCCCCGTCCCCTAACCTTAACCCTAGCCCGAACCCTAACCCTAACACTTCCCCGAAGCCTGACCCTCACCCGTCTCCTAATCCTAACCCGTACGCTAACACTAACCCACGCCCTCACACGCACGCTCCCCCTAAAGCGTTGCCGTACCCTCACCTGGACCCTAAACCGTCCCCGTCCACTAACCCTAACCCTAGCCCGAACCCTAACCCTAACGCTTCCCCGAAGCCTGACCCTCACCCGTCCCCTAATCCTAACCCGTACGCTAACACTACCCCGCGCCCTCACACGCACGCTCCCCCTAAAGCGTTGCCGTATCCTCACCTGGACCCTAAACCATCCCCGTCACCTAACCCTAACCCTAGCCCGAACCCTAACCCTAACCCTTCCCCGAAGCCTGACCCTCACCCGTCCCCTAATCCTAACCCGTACGCTAAGACTAACCCGCGCCCTCACACGCACGCTCCCCCTAAAGCGTTGCCGTACCCTCACCTGGACCCTAAACCGTCCCCGTCCCCTAACCCTAACCCTAGCCCGAACCCTAACCCTAACCCTTCCCCGAAGCCTGACCCTCACCCGTCCCCTAATCCTAACCCGTACGCTAACACTAACCCGCGCCCTCACACCCACGCACCCCCTAAAGCGTTGCCGTACCCTCACCTGGACTCTAAACCGTCCCCGTCTCCTAACCCTAAGCCTAGCCCGAACCCTAACCCTAACCCTTCCCCGAAGCCTGACCCTCACCCGTCCCCTAATCCGAACCCGTACGCTAACACTAACCCGCGCCCTCACACGCACGGTCCCCCTAAAGCGTTGCCGTACCCTCACCTGGACCCTAAACCGTCCCCGTCCCCTAATCCTAACCCTAGCCCGAACCCTAACCCTAACCCTTCCCCGAAGCCTGACCCTCACCCGTCCCCTAATCCTAACCCATACTCTGACACTAACCCACGCCCTCACACGCACACTCCCCCTAAAGCGTTGCCGTACCCTCACCTGGACCCTAAACCGTCCCCGTCCCCTAACCCTAACCCTAGCCCGAACCCTAACCCTAACCCTTCCGCGAAGCCTGACCCTCACCCGTCCCCTAATCCTAACCCGTACGCTAACACTAACCCGCGCCCTCACACGCACGCTCCCCCTAAAGCGTTGCCGTACCCTCACCTGGACCCTAAACCGTCCCCGTCCCCTAACCCTAACCCTAGCCCGAACCCTAACCCTAACCCTTCCCCGAAGCCTGACCCTCACCCGTCCCCTAATCCTAACCCGTACGCTAACACTAACCCGCGCCCTCACACGCACGCTCCCCCTAAAGCGTTGCCGTACCCTCACCTGGACCCTAAACCGTCCCCGTCCCCTAACCCTAACCCTAGCCCGAACCCTAACCCTAACCCTTCCCCGAAGCCTGACCCTCACCCGTCCCCTAATCCTAACCCGTACGCTAACACTAACCCACGCCCTCACACGCACGCTCCCCCTAAAGCATTGCCGTACCCTCACCTGGACCCGAAAGTGTCCCCGTCCCCTAACCCTAACCCTAGCCCGAACCCTAACCCTAACCCTTCCCCGAAGCCTGACCCTCACCCGTCCCCTAAGCCTAACCCGTACGCTAACACTAACCCGCGCCCTCACACGCACGCTCCCCCTAAAGCATTGCCGTACCCTCACCTGGACCCTAAACCGTCCCCGTCCCCTAACCCTAACCCTAGCCCGAACCCTAAACCTAACACTTCCCCGAAGCCTGACCCTCACCCGTCTCCTAATCCTAACCCGTACGCTAACACTAACCCGCGCCCTCACACGCACGCTCCCCCTAAAGCGTTGCCGTACCCTCACCTGGACCCTAAACCGTCCCCGTCCACTAACCCTAACCCTAGCCCGAACCCTAACCCTAACGCTTCCCCGAAGCCTGACCCTCACCCGTCCCCTAATCCTAACCCGTACGCTAACACTAACCCACGCCCTCACATGCACGCTCCCCCTAAAGCGTTGCTGTACCCTCACCTGGACCCTAAACCGTCCCCGTCCCCTAACCCTAACCCTAGCCCGAACCCTAACCCTAACCCTTCCCCGAAGCCTGACCCTCACCCGTCCCCTAATCCTAACCCGTACGCTAACACTAACCCGCGCCCTCACACGCACGCTCCCCCTAAAGCGTTGCCGTACCCTCACCTGGACCCTAAACCGTCCCCGTCCCCTAACCCTAACCCTAGCCCGAACCCTAACCCTAACCCTTCCCCGAAGCCTGACCCTCACCCGTCCCCTAATCTTAACCCGTACGCTAACACTAACCCGCGCCCTGACACGCACGCTCCCCCTAAAGCGTTGCCGTACCCTCACCTGGACCCTAAACCGTCCCCGTCCCCTAACGCTAACCCTAGACTGAACCCTAACCCTAACCCTTCCCCGAAGCCTGACCCTCACCCGTCCCCTAATCCTAACCCGTACGCTAACACTACCCCGCGCCCTCACACGCACGCTCCCCCTAAAGCGTTGCCGTACCCTCACCTGGACCCTAAACCGTCCCCGTCCCCTAACCCTAACCCTAGCCCGAACCCTAACCCTAACCCTTCCCCGAAGCCTGACCCTCACCCGTCCCCTAATCCTAACCCGTACGCTAACACTAACGCGCGCCCTCACATGCACGCTCCCCCTAAAGCATTGCCGTACCCTCACCTGGACCCTAAACCGTCCCCGTCCCCTAACCCTAACCCGAACCCGAACCCTAACCCTAACCCTTCCCCGAAGCCTGACCCTCACCCGTCCCCTAATCTTAACCCGTACGCTAACACTAACCCGCGCCCTGACACGCACGCTCCCCCTAAAGCGTTGCCGTACCCTCACCTGGACCCTAAACCGTCCCCGTCCCCTAACGCTAACCCTAGCCCAAACCCTAACCCTAACCCTTCCCCGAAGCCTGACCCTCACCCGTCCCCTAATCCTAACCCGTACGCTAACACTACCCCGCGCCCTCACACGCACGCTCCCCCTAAAGCGTTGCCGTACCCTCACCTGGACCCTAAACCGTCCCCGTCCCCTAACCCTAACCCTAGCCCGAACCCTAACCCTAACCCTTCCCCGAAGCCTGACCCTCACCCGTCCCCTAATCCTAACCCGTACGCTAACACTAACCCGCGCCCTCACACGCACGCTCCCCCTAAAGCGTTGCCGTACCCTCACCTGGACCCTAAACCGTCCCCGTCCCCTAACCCTAACCCTAGACCGAACCCTAACCCTAACGCTTCCCCGAAGCCTGACCCTCACCCGTCCCCTAATCCTAACCCGTACGCTAACACTAACCCGCGCCCTCACATGCACGCTCCCCCTAAAGCGTTGCCGTACCCTCACCTGGACCCTAAACCATCCCCGTCCCCTAACCCTAACCGTAGCCCGAACCCTAACCCTAACAATTCCCCGAAGCCTGACCCTCACCCGTCCCCTAATCCTAACCCGTACGCTAACACTAACCCGCGCCCTCACACGCACGCTCCCCCTAAAGCGTTGCCGTACCCTCACCTGGACCCTAAACAGTCCCCGTCCCCTAACCCTAACCCTAGCCCGAACCCTAACCCTAACGCTTCCCCGAAGCCTGACCCTCACCCGTCCCCTAATCCTAACCCGTACGCTAACACTAACCCGCGCCCTCACACCCACGCTCCCCCTAAAACGTTGCCGTACCCTCACCTGGACCCTAAACCGTCCCCGTCCCCTAAACCTATCCCTAGCCCGAACCCTAACCCTAACCCTTCCCCGAAGCCTGACCCTCACCCGTCCCCTGATCCTAACCCGTACGCTAAGAGTGACCCGCGCCCTCACACGCACGCTCCCCCTAAAGCGTTGCCGTACCCTCACCTGGACCCTAAACCGTCCCCGTCCCCTAACCCTAACCCTAGCCAGAACCCTAACCCTAACCCTTCCCCGAAGCCTGACCCTCAACCTTCCCCTAATCCTAACCCGTACGCTAACACTAACCCACGCCCTCACACGCACGCTCCCCCTAAAGCGCTGCCGTACCCTCACCTGGACCCTAAACCGTCCCCGTCCCCTAACCCTAACCCTAGCCCGAACCCTATCCCTAACCCTTCCCCGAAGCCTGACCCTCACCCGTCCCCTAATCCTAACCCGTACGCTAACACTAACCCGTGCCCTCACACCCACGCTCCCCCTAAAGCGTTGCCGTACCCTCACCTGGACCCTAAACCGTCCCCGTCCCCTAACCGTAACCCTAGCCCGAACCCTAACCCTAACCCTTCCCCGAAGCCTGACCCTCACCCGTCCCCTAATCCTAACCCGTACGTTAACACTAAACCGCGCCCTCACACGCACGCTCCCCCTGAAGCATTGCCGTACCCTCACCTGGACCCTAAACCGTCCCCGTCCCCTAACCCTAACCCTAGCCCGAACCCTAACCCTAACACTTCCCCGAAGCCTGACCCTCATCCGTCCCCTAATCCTAACCCGTACGCTAACACTAACCCGCGCCCTCACACGCACGCTCTCCCTAAAGCGTTGCCGTACCCTCACCTGGACCCTAAACCGTCCCCGTCCCCTATCCCTATCCCTAGCCCGAACCCTAACCCTAACCCTTCCCCGAAGCCTGACCCTCACCCGTCCCCTAATCCTAACCCGTACGCTAACACTAACCCGCGCCCTGACACGCACGCTCCCCCTAAAGCGTTGCCGTACCCTCACCTGGACCCTAAACCGTCCCCGTCCCCTAACCCTAACCCTAGCCCGAACCCTAACCCTAACCCTTCCCCGAAGCCTGACCCTCACCCGTCCCCTAATCCTAACCCGTACGCTAACACTAACCCGCGCCCTCACACGCACGCTCCCCCTAAAGCATTGCCGTACCCTCACCTGGACCCGAAAGTGTCCCCGTCCCCTAACCCTAACCCTAGCCCGAACCCTAACCCTAACCCTTCCCCGAAGCCTGACCCTCACCCGTCCCCTAAGCCTAACCCGTACGCTAACACTAACCCGCGCCCTCACACGCACGCTCCCCCTAAAGCATTGCCGTACCCTCACCTGGACCCTAAACCGTCCCCGTCCCCTAACCCTAACCCTAGCCCGAACCCTAACCCTAACACTTCCCCGAAGCCTGACCCTCACCCGTCTCCTAATCCTAACCCGTACGCTAACACTAACCCGCGCCCTCACACGCACGCTCCCCCTAAAGCGTTGCCGTACCCTCACCTGGACCCTAAACCGTCCCCGTCCCCTAACCCTAACCCTAGCCCGAACCCTAACCCTAACCCTTCCCCGAAGCCTGACCCTCACCCGTCCCCTAATCCTAACCCGTACGCTAACACTAACCCACGCCCTCACATGCACGCTCCCCCTAAAGCGTTGCTGTACCCTCACCTGGACCCTAAACCGTCCCCGTCCCCTAACCCTAACCCTAGCCCGAACCCTAACCCTAACCCTTCCCCGAAGCCTGACCCTCACCCGTCCCCTAATCCTAACCCGTACGCTAACAGTAACCCGCGCCCTCACACGCACGCTCCCCCTAAAGCGTTGCCGTACCCTCACCTGGACCCTAAACCGTCCCCGTCCCCTAACCCTAACCCTAGCCCGAACCCTAACCCTAACCCTTCCCCAAAGCCTGACCCTCACCCGTCCCCTAATCCTAACCCGTACGCTAACACTAACCCGCGCCCTCACACGCACGCTCCCCCTAAAGCGTTGCCGTACCCTCACCTGGAACCTAAACCGTCCCCGTCCCCTAACCCTAACCCTAGCCCGAACCCTTACCCTAACACTTCCCCGAAGCCTGACCCTCAACCGTCCCCTAATCGTAACCCGTACGCTAACACTAACGCGCGCCCTCACACGCACGCTCCCCCTAAAGCGTTGCCGTACCCTCACCTGGACCCTAAACCGTCCCCGTCCCCTAACCCTAACCCTAGCCCGAACCCTAACCCTAACCCTTCCCCGAAGCCTGACCCTCACCCGTCCCCTAATCCTAACCCGTACGCTAACACTAACGCGCACCCTCACAAGCACGCTCCCCCTAAAGCATTGCCGTACCCTCACCTGGACCCTAAACCGTCCCCGTCCCCTAACCCTAACCCTAACCCGAAACCTAACCCTAACCCTTCCCCGAAGCCTGACCCTCACCCGTCCCCTAATCTTAACCCGTACGCTAACACTAACCCGCGCCCTGACTCGCACGCTCCCCCTAAAGCGTTGCCGTACCCTCACCTGGACCCGAAACCGTCCCCGTCCCCTAACGCTAACCCTAGACTGAACCCTAACCCTAACCCTTCCCCGAAGCCTGACCCTCACCCGTCCCCTAATCCTAACCCGTACGCTAACACTACCCCGCGCCCTCACACGCACGCTCCCCCTAAAGCGTTGCCGTACCCTCACCTGGACCCTAAACCGTCCCCGTCCCCTAACCCTAACCCTAGCCCGAACCCTAACCCTAACCCTTCCCCGAAGCCTGACCCTCACCCGTCCCCTAATCCTAACCCGTACGCTAACACTAACCCGCGCCCTCACACGCACGCTCCCCCTAAAGCGTTGCCGTACCCTCATCTGGACCCTAAACCGTCCCCGTCCCCTAACCCTAACCCTAGACCGAACCCTAACCCTAACGCTTCCCCGAAGCCTGACCCTCACACGTCCCCTAATCCTAACCCGTACGCTAACACTAACCCGCGCCCTCACATGCACGCTCCCCCTAAAGCGTTGCCGTACCCTCACCTGGACCCTAAACCATCCCCGTCCCCTAACCCTAACCGTAGCCCGAACCCTAACCCTAACCCTTCCCAGAAGTCTGACCCTCACCCGTCCCCTAATCCTAACCCGTACGCTAACACTAACCCGCGCCCTCACACGCACGCTCCCCCTAAAGCGTTGCCGTACCCTCACCTGGACCCTAAACCGTCCCCGTCCCCTAACCCTAACCCTAGCCCAAACACTAACCCTAACCCTTCCCCGAAGCCTGACCCTCACCCGTCCCCTAATCCTAACCCGTACGCTAACACTAACCCGCGCCCTCACACGTACGCTCCCCCTAAAGCGTTGCCGTACCCTCACCTGGACCCTAAACCGTCCCCGTCCCCTAACCCTAACCCTAGCCCGAACCCTAACCCTAACCCTTCCCCGAAGCCTGACCCTCACCCGTCCCCTAATCCTAACCCGTACGCTAACACTAACGCGCGCCCTCACATGCACGCTCCCCCTAAAGCATTGCCGTACCCTCACCTGGACCCTAAACCGTCCCCGTCCCCTAACCCTAACCCTAACCCGAACCCTAACCCTAACCCTTCCCCGAAGCCTGACCCTCACCCGTCCCCTAATCTTAACCCGTACGCTAACACTAACCCGCGCCCTGACACGCACGCTCCCCCTAAAGCGTTGCCGTACCCTCACCTGGACCCTAAACCGTCCCCGTCCCCTAACGCTAACCCTAGACTGAACCCTAACCCTAACCCTTCCACGAAGCCTGACCCTCACCCGTCCCCTAATCCTAACCCGTACGCTAACACTACCCCGCGCCCTCACACGCACGCTCCCCCTAAAGCGTTGCCGTACCCTCACCTGGACCCTAAACCGTCCCCGTCCCCTAACCCTAACCCTAGACCGAACCCTAACCCTAACGCTTCCCCGAAGCCTGACCCTCACCCGTCCCCTAATCCTAACCCGTACGCTAACACTAACCCGCGCCCTCACATGCACGCTCCCCCTAAAGCGTTGCCGTACCCTCACCTGGACCCTAAACCATCCCCGTCCCCTAACCCTAACCGTAGCCCGAACCCTAACCCTAACAATTCCCCGAAGCCTGACCCTCACCCGTCCCCTAATCCTAACCCGTACGCTAACACTAACCCGCGCCCTCACACGCACGCTCCCCCTAAAGCGTTGCCGTACCCTCACCTGGACCCTAAACAGTCCCCGTCCCCTAACCCTAACCGTAGCCCGAACCCTAACCCTAACGCTTCCCCGAAGCCTGACCCTCACCCGTCCCCTAATCCTAACCCGTACGCTAACACTAACCCGCGCCCTCACACCCACGCTCCCCCTAAAACGTTGCCGTACCCTCACCTGGACCCTAAACCGTCCCCGTCCCCTAAACCTATCCCTAGCCCGAACCCTAACCCTAACCCTTCCCCGAAGCCTGACCCTCACCCGTCCCCTAATCCTAACCCGTACGCTAAGAGTAACCCGCGCCCTCACACGCACGCTCCCCCTAAAGCATTGCCGTACCCTCACCTGGACCTTAAACCGTCCCCGTCCCCTAACCCTAACCCTAGCCAGAACCCTAACCCTAACCCTTCCCCGAAGCCTGACCCTCACCCTTCCCCTAATCCTAACCCGTACGCTAACACTAACCCACGCCCTCACACGCACGCTCCCCCTAAAGCGCTGCCGTACCCTCACCTGGACCCTAAACCGTCCCCGTCCCCTAACCCTAACCCTATCCCGAACCCTATCCCTAACCCTTCCCCGAAGCCTGACCCTCACCCGTCCCCTAATCCTAACCCGTACGCTAACACTAACCCGTGCCCTCACACCCACGCTCCCCCTAAAGCGTTGCCGTACCCTCACCTGGACCCTAAACCGTCCCCGTCCCCTAACCGTAACCCTAGCCCGAACCCTAACCCTAACCCTTCCCCGAAGCCTGACCCTCACCCGTCCCCTAATCCTAACCCGTACGTTAACACTAAACCGCGCCCTTACACGCACGCTCCCCCTGAAGCATTGCCGTACCCTCACCTGGACCCTAAACCGTCCCCGTCCCCTAACCCTAACCCTAGCCCGAACCCTAACCCTAACACTTCCCCGAAGCCTGACCCTCATCCGTCCCCTAATCCTAACCCGTACGCTAACACTAACCCGCGCCCTCACACGCACGCTCTCCCTAAAGCGTTGCCGTACCCTCACCTGGACCCTAAACCGTCCCCGTCCCCTATCCCTATCCCTAGCCCGAACCCTAACCCTAACCCTTCCCCGAAGCCTGACCCTCACCCGTCCCCTAATCCTAACCCGTACGCTAACACTAACCCGCGCCCTGACACGCACGCTCCCCCTAAAGCGTTGCCGTACCCTCACCTGGACCCTAAACCGTCCCCGTCCCCTAACCCTAACCCTAGCCCGAACCCTAACCCTAACCCTTCCCCGAAGCCTGACCCTCACCCGTCCCCTAATCCTAACCCGTACGCTAACACTAACCCGTGCCCTCACACGCACGCTCCCCCTAAAGCGTTGCCGTACCCTCACCTGGACCCTAAACCGTCCCCGTCCCCTAATCCTAACCCTAACCCAAACCCTAACCCTAACCCTTCCCCGAAGCCTGACCCTCACCCGTCCCCTAATCCTAACCCGTACGCTAACACTAACCCGCGCCCTCACACGCACGCTCCCCCTAAAGCATTGCCGTACCCTCACCTGGACCCGAAACCGTCCCCGTCCCCTAACCCTAACCCTAGCCCGTACCCTAACCCTAACCCTTCCCCGAAGCCTGACCCTCACCCGTCCCCTAAGCCTAACCCGTACGCTAACACTAACCCGCGCCCTCACACGCACGCTCACCCTAAAGCGTTGCCGTACCCTCACCTGGACCCTAAACCGTCCCCGTCCCCTAACCCTAACCCTAGCCCGAACCCTAACCCTAATCCTTCCCCGAAGCCTGACCCTCACCCGTCCCCTAATCCTAACCCGTACGCTAACACTAACCCGCGCCCTCACACGCACGCTCCCCCTAAAGCGTTGCCGTACCCTCACCTGGACCCTAAACCGTCCCCGTCCCCTAACCCTAACCCTAGACCGAACCCTAACCCTAACGCTTCCCCGAAGCCTGACCCTCACACGTCCCCTAATCCTAACCCGTACGCTAACACTAACCCGCGCCCTCACATGCACGCTCCCCCTAAAGCGTTGCCGTACCCTCACCTGGACCCTAAACCATCCCCGTCCCCTAACCCTAACCGTAGCCCGAACCCTAACCCTAACCCTTCCCAGAAGTCTGACCCTCACCCGTCCCCTAATCCTAACCCGTACGCTAACACTAACCCGCGCCCTCACACGCACGCTCCCCCTAAAGCGTTGCCGTACCCTCACCTGGACCCTAAACAGTCCCCGTCCCCTAACCCTAACCCTAGCCCGAACCCTAACCCTAACCCTTCCCCGAAGCCTGACCCTCACCCGTCCCCTAATCCTAACCCGTACGCTAACACTAACCCGCGCCCTCACACCCACGCTCCCCCTAAAACGTTGCCGTACCCTCACCTGGACCCTAAACCGTCCCCGTCCCCTAAACCTATCCCTAGCCCGAACCCTAACCCTAACCCTTCCCCGAAGCCTGACCCTCACCCGTCCCCTAATCCTAACCCGTACGCTAAGAGTAACCCGCGCCCTCACACGCACGCTCCCCCTAAAGCGTTGCCGTACCCTCACCTGGACCCTAAACCGTCCCCGTCCCCTAACCCTAACCCTAGCCAGAACCCTAACCCTAACCTTTCCCCGAAGCCTGACCCTCACCCTTCCCCTAATCCTAACCCGTACGCTAACACTAACCCACGCCCTCACACGCACGCTCCCCCTAAAGCGCTGCCGTACCCTCACCTGGACCCTAAACCGTCCCCGTCCCCTAACCCTAACCCTAGCCCGAACCCTAACCCTAACCCTTCCCCGAAGCCTGACCCTCACCCGTCCCCTAATCCTAACCCGTACGCTAACACTACCCCGCGCCCTCACACGCACGCTCCCCCTAAAGCGTTGCCGTATCCTCACCTGGACCCTAAACCATCCCCGTCACCTAACCCTAACCCTAGCCCGAACCCTAACCCTAACCCTTCCCCGAAGCCTGACCCTCACCCGTCCCCTAATCCTAACCCGTACGCTAACACTAACCCGCGCCCTCACACGCACGCTCCCCCTAAAGCGTTGCCGTACCCTCACCTGGACCCTAAGCCGTCCCCGTCCCCTAACCCTAACCCTAGCCCGAACCCTAACCCTAACCCTTCCCCGAAGCCTGACCCTCACCCGTCCCCTAATCCTAACCCGTACGCTAACACTAACCCGCGCCCTCACACCCACGCTCCCCCTAAAGCGTTGCCGTACCCTCACCTGGACTCTAAACCGTCCCCGTCTCCTAACCCTAAGCCTAGCCCGAACCCTAACCCTAACCCTTCCCCGAAGCCTGACCCTCACCCGTCCCCTAATCCTAACCCGTACGCTAACACTAACCCGCGCCCTCACACGCACGCTCCCCCTAAAGCGTTGCCGTACTCTCACCTGGACCCTAAACCGTCCCCGTCCCCTAACCCTAACCCTAGCCCGAACCCTAACCCTAACCCTTCCCCGAAGCCTGACCCTCACCCGTCCCCTAATCCTAACCCGTACGCTAACACTAACCCGCGCCCTCACACGCACGCTCCCCCTAAAGCGTTGCCGTACCCTCACCTGAACCCTAAACCGTCCCCGTCCCCTAACCCTAACCCTAGCCCGAACCCTAACCCTAACCCTTCCCCGAAGCCTGACCCTCACCCGTCCCTTAATCCTAACCCGTACGCTAACACTAACCCGCGCCCTCACACGCACGCTCCCCCTAAAGCATTGCCGTACCCTCACCTGGACCCGAAAGTGTCCCCGTCCCCTAACCCTAACCCTAGCCCGAACCCTAACCCTAACCCTTCCCCGAAGCCTGACCCTCACCCGTCCCCTAAGCCTAACCCGTACGCTAACACTAACCCGCGCCCTCACACGCACGCTCCCCCTAAAGCATTGCCGTACCCTCACCTGGACCCTAAACCGTCCCCGTCCCCTAACCCTAACCCTAGCCCGAACCCTAACCCTAACACTTCCCCGAAGCCTGACCCTCACCCGTCTCCTAATCCTAACCCGTACGCTAACACTAACCCGCGCCCTCACACGCACGCTCCCCCTAAAGCGTTGCCGTACCCTCACCTGGACCCTAAACCGTCCCCGTCCACTAACCCTAACCCTAGCCCGAACCCTAACCCTAACCCTTCCCCGAAGCCTGACCCTCACCCGTCCCCTAATCCTAACCCGTACGCTAACACTAACCCGCGCCCTCACACGCACGCTCCCCCTAAAGCGTTGCCGTACCCTCACCTGGACCCTAAACCGTCCCCGTCCCCTAACCCTAACCCTAGCCCGAACCCTAACCCTAACCCTTCCCCAAAGCCTGACCCTCACCCGTCCCCTAATCCTAACCCGTACGCTAACACTAACCCGCGCCCTCACACGCACACTCCCCCTAAAGCGTTGCCGTACCCTCACCTGGACCCTAAACCGTCCCCGTCCCCTAACCCTAACCCTAGCCCGAACCCTAACCCTAACCCTTCCGCGAAGCCTGACCCTCACCCGTCCCCTAATCCTAACCCGTACGCTAACACTAACCCGCGCCCTCACACGCACGCTCCCCCTAAAGCGTTGCCGTACCCTCACCTGGACCCTAAACCGTCCCCGTCCCCTAACCCTAACCCTAGCCCGAACCCTAACCCTAACCCTTCCCCGAAGCCTGACCCTCACCCGTCCCCTAATCCTAACCCGTACGCTAACACTAACCCGCGCCCTCACACGCACGCTCCCCCTAAAGCGTTGCCGTACCCTCACCTGGACCCTAAACCGTCCCCGTCCCCTAACCCTAACCCTAGCCCGAACCCTAACCCTAACCCTTCCCCGAAGCCTGACCCTCACCCGTCCCTTAATCCTAACCCGTACGCTAACACTAACCCGCGCCCTCACACGCACGCTCCCCCTAAAGCATTGCCGTACCCTCACCTGGACCCTAAACCGTCCCCGTCCCCTAACCCTAACCCTAGCCCGAACCCTAACCCTAACACTTCCCCGAAGCCTGACCCTCACCCGTCTCCTAATCCTAACCCGTACGCTAACACTAACCCACGCCCTCACACGCACGCTCCCCCTAAAGCGTTGCCGTACCCTCACCTGGACCCTAAACCGTCCCCGTCCACTAACCCTAACCCTAGCCCGAACCCTAACCCTAACGCTTCCCCGAAGCCTGACCCTCACCCGTCCCCTAATCCTAACCCGTACGCTAACACTAACCCACGCCCTCACATGCACGCTCCCCCTAAAGCGTTGCTGTACCCTCACCTGGACCCTAAACCGTCCCCGTCCCCTAACCCTAACCCTAGCCCGAACCCTAACCCTAACCCTTCCCCGAAGCCTGACCCTCACCCGTCACCTAATCCTAACCCGTACGCTAACACTAACCCGCGCCCTCACACGCACGCTCCCCCTAAAGCGTTGCCGTACCCTCACCTGGACCCTAAACCGTCCCCGTCCCCTAACCCTAACCCTAGCCCGAACCCTAACCCTAACCCTTCCCCAAAGCCTGACCCTCACCCGTCCCCTAATCCTAACCCGTACGCTAACACTAACCCGCGCCCTCACACGCACGCTCCCCCTAAAGCGTTGCCGTACCCTCACCTGGAACCTAAACCGTCCCCGTCCCCTAACCCTAACCCTAGCCCGAACCCTTACCCTAACACTTCCCCGAAGCCTGACCCTCAACCGTCCCCTAATCGTAACCCGTATGCTAACACTAACGCGCGCCCTCACATGCACGCTCCCCCTAAAGCGTTGCCGTACCCTCACCTGGACCCTAAACCGTCCCCGTCCCCTAACCCTAACCCTAGCCCGAACCCTAACCCTAACCCTTCCCCGAAGCCTGACCCTCACCCGTCCCCTAATCCTAACCCGTACGCTAACACTAACGCGCGCCCTCACATGCACGCTCCCCCTAAAGCATTGCCGTACCCTCACCTGGACCCTAAACCGTCCCCGTCCCCTAACCCTAACCCTAACCCGAAACCTAACCCTAACCCTTCCCCGAAGCCTGACCCTCACCCGTCCCCTAATCTTAACCCGTACGCTAACACTAACCCGCGCCCTGACACGCACGCTCCCCCTAAAGCGTTGCCGTACCCTCACCTGGACCCTAAACCATCCCCGTCCCCTAACGCTAACCCTAGACTGAACCCTAACCCTAACCCTTCCCCGAAGCCTGACCCTCACCCGTCCCCTAATCCTAACCCGTACGCTAACACTACCCCGCGCCCTCACACGCACGCTCCCCCTAAAGCGTTGCCGTACCCTCACCTGGACCCTAAACAGTCCCCGTCCCCTAACCCTAACCCTAGCCCGAACCCTAACCCTAACCCTTCCCCGAAGCCTGACCCTCACCCGTCCCCTAATCCTAACCCGTACGCTAACACTAACCCGCGCCCTCACACCCACGCTCCTCCTAAAACGTTGCCGTACCCTCACCTGGACCCTAAACCGTCCCCGTCCCCTAAACCTATCCCTAGCCCGAACCCTAACCCTAACCCTTCCCCGAAGCCTGACCCTCACCCGTCCCCTAATCCTAACCCGTACGCTAAGAGTAACCCGCGCCCTCACACGCACGCTCCCCCTAAAGCGTTGCCGTACCCTCACCTGGACCCTAAACCGTCCCCGTCCCCTAACCCTAACCCTAGCCAGAACCCTAACCCTAACCCTTCCCCGAAGCCTGACCCTCACCCTTCCCCTAATCCTAACCCATACGCTAACACTAACCCACGCCCTCACACGCACGCTCCCCCTAAAGCGCTGCCGTACCCTCACCTGGACCCTAAACCGTCCCCGTCCCCTAACCCTAACCCTAGCCCGAACCCTAACCCTAACCCTTCCCCGAAGCCTGACCCTCACCCGTCCCCTAATCCTAACCCGTACGCTAACACTAACCCGTGCCCTCACACCCACGCTCCCCCTAAAGCGTTGCCGTACCCTCACCTGGACCCTAAACCGTCCCCGTCCCCTAACCGTAACCCTAGCCCGAACCCTAACCCTAACCCTTCCCCGAAGCCTGACCCTCACCCGTCCCCTAATCCTAACCCGTACGTTAACACTAAACCGCGCCCTCACACGCACGCTCCCCCTGAAGCATTGCCGTACCCTCACCTGGACCCTAAACCGTCCCCGTCCCCTAACCCTAACCCTAGCCCGAACCCTAACCCTAACACTTCCCCGAAGCCTGACCCTCATCCGTCCCCTAATCCTAACCCGTACGCTAACACTAACCCGCGCCCTCACACGCACGCTCTCCCTAAAGCGTTGCCGTACCCTCACCTGGACCCTAAACCGTCCCCGTCCCCTATCCCTATCCCTAGCCCGAACCCTAACCCTAACCCTTCCCCGAAGCCTGACCGTCACCCGTCCCCTAATCCTAACCCGTACGCTAACACTAACCCGCGCCATGACACGCACGCTCCCCCTAAAGCGTTGCCGTACCCTCACCTGGACCCTAAACCGTCCCCGTCCCCTAACCCTAACCCTAGCCCGAACCCTAACCCTAACCCTTCCCCGAAGCCTGACCCTCACCCGTCCCCTAATCCTAACCCGTACGCTAACACTAACCCGCGCCCTCACACGCACGCTCCCCCTAAAGCATTGCCGTACCCTCACCTGGACCCGAAACCGTCCCTGTCCCCTAACCCTAACCCTAGCCCGTACCCTAACCCTAACCCTTCCCCGAAGCCTGACCCTCACCCGTCCCCTAAGCCTAACCCGTACGCTAACACTAACCCGCGCCCTCACACGCACGCTCCCCCTAAAGCGTTGCCGTACCCTCACCTGGACCCTAAACCGTCCCCGTCCCCTAACCCTAACCCTAGCCCGAACCCTAACCCTAACACTTCCCCGAAGCCTGACCCTCACCCGTCTCCTAATCTTAACCCGTACGCTAACACTAACCCACGCCCTCACACGCACGCTCCCCCTAAAGCGTTGCCGTACCCTCACCTGGACCCTAAACCGTCCCCGTCCACTAACCCTAACCCTAGCCCGAACCCTAACCCTAACCCTTCCCCGAAGCCTGACCCTCACCCGTCCCCTAATCCTAACCCGTACGCTAACACTACCCCGCGCCCTCACACGCACGCTCCCCCTAAAGCGTTGCCGTATCCTCACCTGGACCCTAAACCGTCCCCGTCCCCTAACCCTAACCCTAGCCCGAACCCTAACCCTAACCCTTCCCCGAAGCCTGACCCTCACCCGTCCCCTAATCCTAACCCGTACGCTAACACTAACCCGCGCCCTCACACGCACGCTCCCCCTAAAGCGTTGCCGTACCCTCACCTGGACCCTAAACCGTCCCCGTCCCCTAACCCTAACCCTAGCCCGAACCCTAACCCTAACCCTTCCCCGAAGCCTGACCCTCACCCGTCCCCTAATCCTAACCCGTACGCTAACACTAACCCGCGCCCTCACACCCACGCTCCCCCTAAAGCGTTGCCGTACCCTCACCTGGACTCTAAACCGTCCCCGTCTCCTAACCCTAAGCCTAGCCCGAACCCTAACCCTAACCCTTCCCCGAAGCCTGACCCTCACCCGTCCCCTAATCCGAACCCGTACGCTAACACTAACCCGCGCCCTCACACGCACGGTCCCCCTAAAGCGTTGCCGTACCCTCACCTGGACCCTAAACCGTCCCCGTCCCCTAACCCTAACCCTAGCCCGAACCCTAACCCTAACCCTTCCCCGAAGCCTGACCCTCACCCGTCCCCTAATCCTAACCCATACTCTAACACTAACCCACGCCCTCACACGCACGCTCCCCCTAAAGCGTTGCCGTACCCTCACCTGGACCCTAACCGTCCCCGTCCCCTAACCCTAACCCTAGCCCGAACCCTAACCCTAACCCTTCCCCGAAGCCTGACCCTCACCCGTCCCCTAAGCCTAACCCGTACGCTAACACTAACCCGCGCCCTCACACGCACGCTCTCCCTAAAGCGTTGCCGTACCCTCACCTGGACCCTAAACCGTCCCCGTCCCCTATCCCTATCCCTAGCCCGAACCCTAACCCTAACCCTTCCCCGAAGCCTGACCCTCACCCGTCCCCTAATCCTAACCCGTACGCTAACACTAACCCGCGCCATGACACGCACGCTCCCCCTAAAGCGTTGCCGTACCCTCACCTGGACCCTAAACCGTCCCCGTCCCCTAACCCTAACCCTAGCCCGAACCCTAACCCTAACCCTTCCCCGAAGCCTGACCCTCACCCGTCCCCTAATCCTAACCCGTACGCTAACACTAACCCGCGCCCTCACACGCACGCTCCCCCTAAAGCATTGCCGTACCCTCACCTGGACCCGAAACCGTCCCCGTCCCCTAACCCTAACCCTAGCCCGTACCCTAACCCTAACCCTTCCCCGAAGCCTGACCCTCACCCGTCCCCTAAGCCTAACCCGTACGCTAACACTAACCCGCGCCCTCACACGCACGCTCCCCCTAAAGCGTTGCCGTACCCTCACCTGGACCCTAAACCGTCCCCGTCCCCTAACCCTAACCCTAGCCCGAACCCTAACCCTAACACTTCCCCGAAGCCTGACCCTCACCCGTCTCCTAATCTTAACCCGTACGCTAACACTAACCCACGCCCTCACACGCACGCTCCCCCTAAAGCGTTGCCGTACCCTCACCTGGACCCTAAACCGTCCCCGTCCACTAACCCTAACCCTAGCCCGAACCCTAACCCTAACCCTTCCCCGAAGCCTGACCCTCACCCGTCCCCTAATCCTAACCCGTACGCTAACACTACCCCGCGCCCTCACACGCACGCTCCCCCTAAAGCGTTGCCGTATCCTCACCTGGACCCTAAACCGTCCCCGTCCCCTAACCCTAACCCTAGCCCGAACCCTAACCCTAACCCTTCCCCGAAGCCTGACCCTCACCCGTCCCCTAATCCTAACCCGTACGCTAACACTAACCCGCGCCCTCACACGCACGCTCCCCCTAAAGCGTTGCCGTACCCTCACCTGGACCCTAAACCGTCCCCGTCCCCTAACCCTAACCCTAGCCCGAACCCTAACCCTAACCCTTCCCCGAAGCCTGACCCTCACCCGTCCCCTAATCCTAACCCGTACGCTAACACTAACCCGCGCCCTCACACCCACGCTCCCCCTAAAGCGTTGCCGTACCCTCACCTGGACTCTAAACCGTCCCCGTCTCCTAACCCTAAGCCTAGCCCGAACCCTAACCCTAACCCTTCCCCGAAGCCTGACCCTCACCCGTCCCCTAATCCGAACCCGTACGCTAACACTAACCCGCGCCCTCACACGCACGGTCCCCCTAAAGCGTTGCCGTACCCTCACCTGGACCCTAAACCGTCCCCGTCCCCTAACCCTAACCCTAGCCCGAACCCTAACCCTAACCCTTCCCCGAAGCCTGACCCTCACCCGTCCCCTAATCCTAACCCATACTCTAACACTAACCCACGCCCTCACACGCACGCTCCCCCTAAAGCGTTGCCGTACCCTCACCTGGACCCTAACCGTCCCCGTCCCCTAACCCTAACCCTAGCCCGAACCCTAACCCTAACCCTTCCCCGAAGCCTGACCCTCACACGTCCCCTAAGCCTAACCCGTACGCTAACACTAACCCGCGCCCTCACACGCACGCTCCCCCTAAAGCGTTGCCGTACCCTCACCTGGACCCTAAACCGTCCCCGTCCACTAACCCTAACCCTAGCCCGAACCCTAACCCTAACGCTTCCCCGAAGCCTGACCCTCACCCGTCCCCTAATCCTAACCCATACGCTAACACTAACCCGCGCCCTCACACGCACGCTCCCCCTAAAGCGTTGCCTTACCCTCACCTGGACCCTAAACCGTCCCCGTCCCCTAACCCTAACCCTAGCCCGAACCCTAACCCTAACACTTCCCCGAAGCCTGACCCTCATCCGTCCCCTAATCCTAACCCGTACGCTAACACTAACCCGCGCCCTCACACGCACGCTCTCCCTAAAGCGTTGCCGTACCCTCACCTGGACCCTAAACCGTCCCCGTCCCCTATCCCTATCCCTAGCCCGAACCCTAACCCTAACCCTTCCCCGAAGCCTGACCCTCACCCGTCCCCTAATCCTAACCCGTACGCTAACACTAACCCGCGCCATGACACGCACGCTCCCCCTAAAGCGTTGCCGTACCCTCACCTGGACCCTAAAGCGTCCCCGTCCCCTAACCCTAACCCTAGCCCGAACCCTAACCCTAACCCTTCCCCGAAGCCTGACCCTCACCCGTCCCCTAATCCTAACCCGTACGCTAACACTAACCCGCGCCCTCACACGCACGCTCCCCCTAAAGCATTGCCGTACCCTCACCTGGACCCGAAACCGTCCCCGTCCCCTAACCCTAACCCTAGCCCGTACCCTAACCCTAACCCTTCCCCGAAGCCTGACCCTCACCCGTCCCCTAAGCCTAACCCGTACGCTAACACTAACCCGCGCCCTCACACGCACGCTCCCCCTAAAGCGTTGCCGTACCCTCACCTGGACCCTAAACCGTCCCCGTCCCCTAACCCTAACCCTAGCCCGAACCCTAACCCTAACACTTCCCCGAAGCCTGACCCTCACTCGTCTCCTAATCCTAACCCGTACGCTAACACTAACCCACGCCCTCACACGCACGCTCCCCCTAAAGCGTTGCCGTACCCTCACCTGGACCCTAAACCGTCCCCGTCCACTAACCCTAACCCTAGCCCGAACCCTAACCCTAACCCTTCCCCGAAGCCTGACCCTCACCCGTCCCCTAATCCTAACCCGTACGCTAACACTACCCCGCGCCCTCACACGCACGCTCCCCCTAAAGCGTTGCCGTATCCTCACCTGGACCCTAAACCATCCCCGTCACCTAACCCTAACCCTAGCCCGAACCCTAACCCTAACCCTTCCCCGAAGCCTGACCCTCACCCGTCCCCTAATCCTAACCCGTACGCTAACACTAACCCGCGCCCTCACACGCACGCTCCCCCTAAAGCGTTGCCGTACCCTCACCTGGACCCTAAACCGTCCCCGTCCCCTAACCCTAACCCTAGCCCGAACCCTAACCCTAACCCTTCCCCGAAGCCTGACCCTCACCCGTCCCCTAATCCTAACCCGTACGCTAACACTAACCCGCGCCCTCACACCCACGCTCCCCCTAAAGCGTTGCCGTACCCTCACCTGGACTCTAAACCGTCCCCGTCTCCTAACCCTAAGCCTAGCCCGAACCCTAACCCTAACCCTTCCCCGAAGCCTGACCCTCACCCGTCCCCTAATCCGAACCCGTACGCTAACACTAACCCGCGCCCTCACACGCACGGTCCCCCTAAAGCGTTGCCGTACCCTCACCTGGACCCTAAACCGTCCCCGTCCCCTAACCCTAACCCTAGCCCGAACCCTAACCCTAACCCTTCCCCGAAGCCTGACCCTCACCCGTCCCCTAATCCTAACCCATACTCTAACACTAACCCACGCCCTCACACGCACGCTCCCCCTAAAGCGTTGCCGTACCCTCACCTGGACCCTAACCGTCCCCGTCCCCTAACCCTAACCCTAGCCCGAACCCTAACCCTAACCCTTCCCCGAAGCCTGACCCTCACCCGTCCCCTAAGCCTAACCCGTACGCTACCACTAACCCGCGCCCTCACACGCACGCTCCCCCTAAAGCGTTGCCGTACCCTCACCTGGACCCTAAACCGTCCCCGTCCACTAACCCTAACCCTAGCCCGAACCCTAACCCTAACGCTTCCCCGAAGCCTGACCCTCACCCGTCCCCTAATCCTAACCCGTACGCTAACACTAACCCACGCCCTCACATGCACGCTCCCCCTAAAGCGTTGCTGTACCCTCACCTGGACCCTAAACCGTCCCCGTCCCCTAACCCTAACCGTAGCCCGAACCCTAACCCTAACCCTTCCCCGATGCCTGACCCTCACCCGTCCCCTAATCCTAACCCATACGCTAACACTAACCCGCGCCCTCACACGCACGCTCCCCCTAAAGCGTTGCCGTACCCTCACCTGGACCCTAAACCGTCCCCGTCCCCTAACCCTAACCCTAGCCCGAACCCTTACCCTAACACTTCCCCGAAGCCTGACCCTCACCCGTCCCCTAATCCTAACCCGTACGCTAACACTAACCCGCGCCCTCACACGCACGCTCCCCCTAAAGCGTTGCCATACCCTCACCTGGGCCCTAAAGCGTCCCCGTCCTCTAAACCTAACCCTAGCCTGAACACTAACCCTAACCCTTCCCCGAAGCCTGACCCTCACCCGTCCCCTAATCCTAACCCGTACGCTAACACTAACCCGCGCCCTCACACGCACGCTCCCCCTAAAGCGTTGCCGTACCCTCACCTGGACCCTAAAAAGTCCCCGTCCCCTAACCCTAACCCTAGCCCGAACCCTAACCCTAACCCTTCCCCGAAGCCTGACCCTCATCCGTCCCGTAATCCTAACCCGTACGCTAACACTAACCCGCGCCCTCACACACACGCTCCCCCTAAAGTGTTGCCGTACCCTCACCTGGACCCTAAACCGTCCCCGTCCCCTAACCCTAACCCTAGCCCGAACCCTAACCCTAACCCTTCCCCGAAGCCTGACCCTCACCCGTCCCCTAATCCTAACCCGTACGCTAACACTAACCCGCGCCCTCACACCCACGCTCCCCCTAAAGCGTTGCCGTACCCTCACCTGGACCCTAAACCGTCCCCGTCCCCTAACCCTAACCCTAGCCCGAACCCTAACCCTAACCCTTCCCCGAAGCCTGACCCTCACCCGTCCCCTAATCCGAACCCGTACGCTAACACTAACCCGCGCCCTCACACGCACGGTCCCCCTAAAGCGTTGCCGTACCCTCACCTGGACCCTAAACCGTCCCCGTCCCCTAACCCTAACCCTAGCCCGAACCCTAACCCTAACCCTTCCCCGAAGCCTGACCCTCACCCGTCCCCTAATCCTAACCCGTACTCTAACACTAACCCGCGCCCTCACACCCACGCTCCTCCTAAAGCGTTGCCGTACCCTCACCTGGACCCTAAACCGTCCCCGTCCCCTAACCCTAACCCTAGCCCGAACCCTAACCCTAAACCTTCCCCGAAGCCTGACCCTCACCCGTCCCCTAATCCTAACCCGTACGCTAACACTAACCCGCGCCCTCACACCCACGCTCCCCCTAAAGCGTTGCCGTACCCTCACCTGGACCCTAAACCGTCCCCGTCCCCTAACCCTAACCCTAGCCCGAACCCTAACCCTAACACTTCCCCGAAGCCTGACCCTCACCCGTCCCCTAATCCTAACCCGTACGCTAACACTAACCCGCGCCCTCACACGCACGCTCCCCCTAAAGCGTTGCCGTACCCTCACCTGGACTCGAAACCGTCCCCGTCCCCTAACCCTAACCCTAGCTCGAACCCTAACCCTAACCCTTCCCCGAAGCCTGACCCTCACCCGTCCCCTAATCCTAACCCGTACGCTAACACTAACCCGCGCCCTCACACGCACGCTCCACCTAAAGCGTTGCCGTACCCTCACCTGGACCCTAAACCGTCCCCGTCCCCTAACCCTAACCCTAGCCCGAACCCTAACCCTAACCCTTCCCCGAAGCCTGACCCTCACCCGTCCCCTAATCCTAACCCGTACGCTAACACTACCCCGCGCCCTCACACGCACGCTCCGCCTAAAGCGTTGCCGTACCCTCACCTGGACCCTAAACCGTCCCCATTACCTAACCCTAACCCTAGCCCGAACCCTAACGCTAACCCTTCCCCGAAGCATGACCCTCACCCGTCCCCTAATCCTAACCCGTACGCTAACACTAACCCGCGCCCTCACACGCACGCTCCCCCTAAAGCGTTGCCGTACCCTCACCTGGACCCTAAACCGTCCCCGTCCCCTAACCCTAACCCTAGCCCGAACACTAACCCTAACCCTTCCCCGAAGCCTGACCCTCACCCGTCCCCTAATCCTAACCCGTACGCTAACACTAACGCGCGCCCTCACACGCACGCTCCCCCTAAAGCGTTGCCGTACCCTCACCTGGACCCTAAAGCGTCCCCGTCCCCTAACCCTAACCCTAGCCCGAACCCTAACCCTAACCCTTCCCCGAAGCCTGACCCTCACCCGTCCCCTAATCCTAACCCGTACGCTAACACTAACCCGCGCCCTCACACGCACGCTCCCCCTAAAGCGTTGCCGTACCCTCACCTGGACCCTAAACCGTCCCCGTCCCCTAACCCTAACCCTAGCCCGAACCCTAACCCTAACGCTTCCCCGAAGCCTGACACTCACCCGTCCCCTAATCCTAACCCGTACGCTAACACTAACCCACGCCCTCACATGCACGCTCCCCCTAAAGCGTTGCCGTACCCTCACCTGGACCCTAAACCGTCCCCGTCCCCTAACCCTAACCCTAGCCCGAACCCTAACCCTAACCCTTCCCCGAAGCCTGACCCTCACCCGTCCCCTAATCCTAACCCGTACGCTAACACTAACCCGCGCCCTCACACGCACGCTCCCCCTAAAGCGTTGCCGTACCCTCACCTGGACCCTAAACCGTCCCCGTCCCCTAATCCTAACCCTAGCCCGAACCCTAACCCTAACCCTTCCCCAAAGCCTGACCCTCACCCGTCCCCTAATCCTAACCCGTACGCTAACACTAACCCGCGTCCTCACACGCACGCTCCCCCTAAAGCGTTGCCGTACCCTCACCTGGACCCTAAACCGTCCCCGTCCCCTAACCCTAACCCTAGCCCGAACCCTAACCCTAACCCTTCCCCGAAGCCTGACCCTCACCCGTCCCCTAATCCTAACCCGTACGCTAACACTAACCCGCGCCCTCACACGCACGCTCCCCCTAAAGCGTTGCCGTACCCTCACCTGGACCCTAAGCCGTCCCCGTCCCCTAACCCTAACCCTAGCCCGAACCCTAACCCTAACCCTTCCCCAAAGCCTGACCCTCACCCGTCCCCTAATCCTAACCCGTACGCTAACGCTAACCCGCGCCCTCACACGCACGCTCCCCCTAAAGCGTTGCCGTACCCTCACCTGGACCCTAAACCGTCCCCGTCCCCTAACCCTAACCCTAGCCCGAACCCTAACCCTAACCCTTCCCCGAAGCCTGACCCTCACCCGTCCCCTAATCCTAACCCGTACGCTAACACTAACCCGCGCCCTCACACCCACGCTCCCCCTAAAGCGTTGCCGTACCCTCACCTGGACCCTAAAGCGTCCCCGTCCCCTAACCCTAACCCTAGCCCGAACCCTAACCCTAACCCTTCCCCGAAGCCTGACCCTCACCCGTCCCCTAATCCTAACCCGTACGTTAACACTAACCCGCGCCCTCACACGCACGCTCCCCCTGAAGCGTTGCCGTACCCTCACCTGGACCCTAAACCGTCCCCGTCCCCTAACCCTAACCCTAGCCCGAACCCTAACCCTAACACTTCCCAGAAGCCTGACCCTCACCCGTCCCCTAATCCTAACCCGTACGCTAACACTAACCCGCGCCCTCACACGCACGCTCCCCCTAAAGCGTTGCCGTACCCTCACCTGGACCCTAAACCGTCCCCGTCCCCTAACCCTAACCCTAGCCCGAACCCTAAACCTAACCCTTCCCCGAAGCCTGACCCTCACCCGTCCCCTAATCCTAACCCGTACGCTAACACTAACCCGCGCCCTCACACCCACGCTCCCCCTAATGCGTTGCCGTACCCTCACCTGCACTCTAAACCGTCCCCGTCCCCTAACCCTAACCCTAGCCCGAACCCTAACCCTAACCCTTCCCCGAAGCCTGACCCTCACCCGTCCCCTAATCCGAACCCGTACGCTAACACTAACCCGCACCCTCACACGCACGGTCCCCCTAAAGCGTTGCCGTACCCTCACCTGGACCCTAAACCGTCCGCATCCCCTAACCCTAACCCTAGCCCGAACCCTAACCCTAACCCTTCCCCGAAGCCTGACCCTCACCCGTCCCCTAATCCTAACCCATACTCTAACACTAACCCACGCCCTCACACGCACGCTCCTCCTAAAGCGTTGCCGTACCCTCACCTGGACCCTAAACCGTCCCCGTCCCCTAACCCTAACCCTAGCCCGAACCCTAACCCTAACCCTTCCCCGAAGCCTGACCCTCACCCGTCCCCTAATCCTAACCCGTACGCTAAGAGTAACCCGCGCCCTCACACGCACGCTCCCCCTAAAGCGTTGCCGTACCCTCACCTGGACTCGAAACCGTCCCCGTCCCCTAACCCTAACCCTAGCCCGAACCCTAACCCTAACCCTTCCCCGAAGCCTGACCCTCACCCGTCCCCTAATCCTAACCCGTACGCTAACACTAACCCGCGCCCTCACACGCACGCTCCACCTAAAGCGTTGCCGTACCCTCACCTGGACCCTAAACCGTCCCCGTCCCCTAACCCTAACCCTAGCCCGAACCCTAACCCTAACCCTTCCCCGAAGCCTGACCCTCACCCGTCCCCTAATCCTAACCCGTACGCTAACACTACCCCGCGCCCTCACACGCACGCTCCCACTAAAGCGTTGCCGTACCCTCACCTGGACCCTAAACCGTCCCCATCACCTAACCCTAACCCTAGCCCGAACCCTAACCCTAAACCTTCCCCGAAGCATGACCCTCACCCGTCCCCTAATCCTAACCCGTACGCTAACACTAACCCGCGCCCTCACACGCACGCTCCCCCTAAAGCGTTGCCGTACCCTCACCTGGACCCTAAACCGTCCCCGTCCCCTAACCCTAACCCTAGCCCGAACCCTAACCCTAACCCTTCCCCGAAGCCTGACCCTCACCCGTCCCCTAATCCTAACCCGTACGCTAACACTAACGCGCGCCCTCACACGCACGCTCCCCCTAAAGCGTTGCCGTACCCTCACCTGGACCCTAAACCGTCCCCGTCCCCTAACCCTAACCCTAGCCCGAACCCTAACCCTAACCCTTCCCCGAAGCCTGACCCTCACCCGTCCCCTAATCCTAACCCGTACGCTAACACTAACCCGCGCCCTCACACGCACGCTCCCCCTAAAGCGTTGCCGTACCCTCACCTGGACCCTAAACCGTCCCCGTCCCCTAATCCTAACCCTAGCCCGAACCCTAACCCTAACCCTTCCCCAAAGCCTGACCCTCACCCGTCCCCTAATCCTAACCCGTACGCTAACACTAACCCGCGCCCTCACACGCACGCTCCCCCTAAAGCGTTGCCGTACCCTCACCTGGACCCTAAACCGTCCCCGTCCCCTAACCCTAACCCTAGCCCGAACCCTAACCCTAACCCTTCCCCGAAGCCTGACCCTCACCCGTCCCCTAATCCTAACCCGTACGCTAACACTAACCCGCGCCCTCACACGCACGCTCCCCCTAAAGCGTTGCCGTACCCTCACCTGGACCCTAAGCCGTCCCCGTCCCCTAACCCTAACCCTAGCCCAAACCCTAACCCTAAACCTTCCCCGAAGCCTGACCCTCACCCGTCCCCTAATCCTAACCCGTACGCTAAGACTAACCCGCGCCCTCACACGCACGCTCCCCCTAAAGCGTTGCCGTACCCTCACCTGGACCCTAAACCGTCCCCGTCCCCTAACCCTAACCCTAGCCCGAACCCTAACCTTAACCCTTCCCCAAAGCCTGACCCTCACCCGTCCCCTAATCCTAACCCGTACGCTAACACTAACCCGCGCCCTCACACGCACGCTCCCCCTAAAGCGTTGCCGTACCCTCACCTGGACCCTAAGCCGTCCCCGTCCCCTAACCCTAACCCTAGCCCGAACCCGAACCCTAACCCTTCCCCGAAGCCTGACCCTCACCCGTCCCCTAATCCTAACCCGTACGCTAAGACTAACCCGCGCCCTCACACGCACGCTCCCCCTAAAGCGTTGCCGTACCCTCACCTGGACCCTAAACCGTCCCCGTCCCCTAACCCTAACCCTAGCCCGAACCCTAACCCTAACCCTTCCCCAAAGCCTGACCCTCACCCGTCCCCTAATCCTAACCCGTACGCTAAGACTAACCCGCGCCCTCACACCCACGCTCCCCCTAAAGCGTTGCCGTACCCTCACCTGGACCCTAAACCGTCCCCGTCCCCTAACCGTAACCCTAGCCCGAACCCTAACCCTAACCCTTCCCCGAAGCCTGACCCTCACCCGTCCCCTAATCCTAACCCGTACGTTAACACTAACCCGCGCCCTCACACGCACGCTCCCCCTGAAGCGTTGCCGTACCCTCACCTGGACCCTAAACCGTCCCCGTCCCCTAACCCTAACCCTAGCCCGAACCCTAACCCTAACACTTCCCAGAAGCCTGACCCTCACCCGTCCCCTAATCCTAACCCGTACGCTAACACTAACCCGCGCCCTCACACGCACGCTCCCCCTAAAGCGTTGCCGTACCCTCACCTGGACCCTAAACCGTCCCCGTCCCCTAACCCTAACCCTAGCCCGAACCCTAAACCTAACCCTTCCCCGAAGCCTGACCCTCACCCGTCCCCTAATCCTAACCCGTACGCTAACACTAACCCGCGCCCTCACACCCACGCTCCCCCTAATGCGTTGCCGTACCCTCACCTGGACTCTAAACCGTCCCCGTCCCCTAACCCTAACCCTAGCCCGAACCCTAACCCTAACCCTTCCCCGAAGCCTGACCCTCACCCGTCCCCTAATCCGAACCCGTACGCTAACACTAACCCGCACCCTCACACGCACGGTCCCCCTAAAGCGTTGCCGTACCCTCACCTGGACCCTAAACCGTCCGCATCCCCTAACCCTAACCCTAGCCCGAACCCTAACCCTAACCCTTCCCCGAAGCCTGACCCTCACCCGTCCCCTAATCCTAACCCATACTCTAACACTAACCCACGCCCTCACACGCACGCTCCACCTAAAGCGTTGCCGTACCCTCACCTGGACCCTAAACCGTCCCCGTCCCCTAACCCTAACCCTAGCCCGAACCCTAACCCTAACCCTTCCCCGAAGCCTGACCCTCACCCGTCCCCTAATCCTAACCCGTACGCTAACACTAACCCGCGCCCTCACACCCACGCTCCCCCTAAAGCGTTGCCGTACCCTCACCTGGACCCTAAACCGTCCCCGTCCCCTAACCCTAACCCTAGCCCGAACCCTAACCCTAACCCTTCCCCGAAGCCTGACCCTCACCCGTCCCCTAATCCTAACCCGTACGCTAAGAGTAACCCGCGCCCTCACACGCACGCTCCCCCTAAAGCGTTGCCGTACCCTCACCTGGACTCGAAACCGTCCCCGTCCCCTAACCCTAACCCTAGCCCGAACCCTAACCCTAACCCTTCCCCGAAGCCTGACCCTCACCCGTCCCCTAATCCTAACCCGTACGCTAACACTAACCCGCGCCCTCACACGCACGCTCCACCTAAAGCGTTGCCGTACCCTCACCTGGACCCTAAACCGTCCCCGTCCCCTAACCCTAACCCTAGCCCGAACCCTAACCCTAACCCTTCCCCGAAGCCTGACCCTCACCCGTCCCCTAATCCTAACCCGTACGCTAACACTACCCCGCGCCCTCACACGCACGCTCCCACTAAAGCGTTGCCGTACCCTCACCTGGACCCTAAACCGTCCCCATCACCTAACCCTAACCCTAGCCCGAACCCTAACCCTAAACCTTCCCCGAAGCATGACCCTCACCCGTCCCCTAATCCTAACCCGTACGCTAACACTAACCCACGCCCTCACACCCACGCTCCCCCTAAAGCGTTGCCGTACCCTCACCTGGACCCTAAACCGTCCCCGTCCCCTAATCCTAACCCTAGCCCGAACCCTAACCCTAACCATTCCCCAAAGCCTGACCCTCACCCGTCCCCTAATCCTAACCCGTACGCTAACACTAACCCGCGCCCTCACACGCACGCTCCCCCTAAAGCGTTGCCGTACCCTCACCTGGACCCTAAGCCGTCCCCGTCCCCTAACCCTAACCCTAGCCCGAACCCTAACCCTAACACTTCCCCGAAGCCTGACCCTCACCCGTCCCCTAATCCTAACCCGTACGCTAACACTAACCCGCGCCCTCACACGCACGCTCACCCTAAAGCGTTGCCGTACCCTCACCTGGACCCTAAACCGTCCCCGTCCCCTAATCCTAACCCTAGCCCGAACCCTAACCCTAACCCTTCCCCAAAGCCTGACCCTCACCCGTCCCCTAATCCTAACCCGTACGCTAACACTAACCCGCGCCCTCACACGCACGCTCCCCCTAAAGCGTTGCCGTACCCTCACCTGGACCCTAAGCCGTCCCCGTCCCCTAACCCTAACCCTAGCCCAAACCCTAACCCTAACCCTTCCCCGAAGCCTGACCCTCAACCGTCCCCTAATCCTAACCCGTACGCTAAGACTAACCCGCGCCCTCACACGCACGCTCCCCCTAAAGCGTTGCCGTACCCTCAACTGGACCCTAAACCGTCCCCGTCCCCTAACCCTAACCCTAGCCCGAACCCTAACCCTAAACCTTCCCCGAAGCCTGACCCTCACCCGTCCCCTAATCCTAACCCGTACGCTAACACTAACCCGCGCCCTCACACCCACGCTCCCCCTAAAGCGTTGCCGTACCCTCACCTGGACCCTAAACCGTCCCCGTCCCCTAACCCTAACCCTAGCCCGAACCCTAACCCTAACCCTTCCCCGAAGCCTGACCCTCACCCGTCCCCTAATCCTAACCCGTACGCTAACACTAACACGCGCCCTCACACGCACGCTCCCCCTAAAGCGTTGCCGTACCCTCACCTGGACCCTAAACCGTCCCCGTCCCCTAACCCTAACCCTAGCCCGAACCCTAACCCTAACCCTTCCCCGAAGCCAGACCCTCACCCGTCCCCTAATCCTAACCCGTACGCTAAGACTAACCCGCGCCCTCACACGCACGCTCCCCCTAAAGCGTTGCCGTACCCTCACCTGGACCCTAAACCATCCCCGTCCCCTAACCCTAACCCTAGCCCGAACCCTAACCCTAACACTTCCCCGAAGCCTGACCCTCACCCGTCCCCTAATCCTAACCCGTACGCTAACACTAACCCGCGCCCTCACACGCACGCTCCCCCTAAAGCGTTGCCGTACCCTCACCTGGACTCGAAACCGTCCCCGTCCCCTAACCCTAACCCTAGCCCGAACCCTAACCCTAACCCTTCCCCGAAGCCTGACACTCACCCGTCCCCTAATCCTAACCCGTACGCTAACACTAACCCGCACCCTCACACGCACGCTCCACCTAAAGCGTTGCCGTACCCTCACCTGGACCCTAAACCGTCCCCGTCCCCTAACCCTAACCCTAGCCCGAACCCTAACCCTAACCCTTCCCCGAAGCCTGACCCTCACCCGTCCCCTAATCCTAACCCGTACGCTAACACTACCCCGCGCCCTCACACGCACGCTCCCCCTAAAGCGTTGCCGTACCCTCACCTGGACCCTAAACCGTCCCCATCACCTAACCCTAACCCTAGCCCGAACCCTAACGCTAACCCTTCCCCGAAGCCTGACCCTCACCCGTCCCCTAATCCTAACCCGTACGCTAACACTAACCCGCGCCCTCACACGCACGCTCCCCCTAAAGCGTTGCCGTACCCTCACCTGGACCCTAAACCGTCCCCGTCCCCTAACCCTAACCCTAGCCCGAACCCTAACCCTAACCCTTCCCCGAAGCCTGACCCTCACCCGTCCCCTAATCCTAACCCGTACGCTAACACTAACGCGCGCCCTCACATGCACGCTCCCCGTAAAGCGTTGCCGTACCCTCACCTGGACCCTAAACCGTCCCCGTCCCCTAACCCTAACCCTAGCCCGAACGCTAAACCTAACCCTTCCCCGAAGCCTGACCCTCACCCGTCCCCTAATCCTAACCCGTACGCTAACACTAACCCGCGCCCTCACACCCACGCTCCCCCTAAAGCGTTGCCGTACCCTCACCTGGACTCTAAACCGTCCCCGTCCCCTAACCCTAACCCTAGCCCGAACCCTAAACCTAACCCTTCCCCGAAGCCTGACCCTCACCCGTCCCCTAATCCTAACCCGTACGCTAACACTAACCCGCGCCCTCACACCCACGCTCCCCCTAAAGCGTTGCCGTACCCTCACCTGGACTCTAAACCGTCCCCGTCCCCTAACCCTAACCCTAGCCCGAACCCTAACCCTAACCCTTCCCCGAAGCCTGACCCTCACCCGTCCCCTAATCCGAACCCGTACGCTAACACTAACCCGCGCCCTCACACGCACGGTCCCCCTAAAGCGTTGCCGTACCCTCACCTGGACCCTAAACCGTCCCCATCCCCTAACCCTAACCCTAGCCCGAACCCTAACCCTAACCCTTCCCCGAAGCCTGACCCTCACCCGTCCCCTAATCTTAACCCATACTCTAACACTAACCCACGCCCTCACACGCACGCTCCTCCTAAAGCGTTGCCGTACCCTCACCTGGACCCTAAACCGTCCCCGTCCCCTAACCCTAACCCTAGCCCGAACCCCAACCCTAACCCTTCCCCGAAGCCTGACCCTCACCCGTCCCCTAATCCTAACCCGTACGCTAACACTAACCCGCGCCCTCACACCCACGCTCCCCCTAAAGCGTTGCCGTACCCTCACCTGGACCCTAAACCGTCCCCGTCCCCTAACCCTAACCCTAGCCCGAACCCTAACCCTAACCCTTCCCCGAAGCCTGACCCTCACCCGTCCCCTAATCCTAACCCGTACGCTAAGAGTAACCCGCGCCCTCACACGCACGCTCCCCCTAAAGCGTTGCCGTACCCTCACCTGGACTCGAAACCGTCCCCGTCCCCTAACCCTAACCCTAGCCCGAACCCTAACCCTAACCCTTCCCCGAAGCCTGACCCTCACCCGTCCCCTAATCCTAACCCGTACGCTAACACTAACCCGCGCCCTCACACGCACGCTCCACCTAAAGCGTTGCCGTACCCTCACCTGGACCCTAAACCGTCCCCGTCCCCTAACCCTAACCCTAGCCCGAACCCTAACCCTAACCCTTCCCCGAAGCCTGACCCTCACCCGTCCCCTAATCCTAACCCGTACGCTAACACTACCCCGCGCCCTCACACGCACGCTCCCCCTAAAGCGTTGCCGTACCCTCACCTGGACCCTAAACCGTCCCCATCACCTAACCCTAACCCTAGCCCGAACCCTAACCCTAAACCTTCCCCGAAGCGTGACCCTCACCCGTCCCCTAATCCTAACCCGTACGCTAACACTAACCCGCGCCCTCACACGCACGCTCCCCCTAAAGCGTTGCCGTACCCTCACCTGGACCCTAAACCGTCCCCGTCCCCTAACCCTAACCATAGCCCGAACCCTAACCCTAACCCTTCCCCGAAGCCTGACCCTCACCCGTCCCCTAATCCTAACCCGTACGCTAACACTAACCCGCGCCCTCACACGCACGCTCCCCCTAAAGCGTTGCCGTACCCTCACCTGGACCCTAAGCCGTCCCCGTCCCCTAACCCTAACCCTAGCCCAAACCCTAACCCTAACCCTTCCCCGAAGCCTGACCCTCACCCGTCCCCTAATCCTAACCCGTATGCTAAGACTAACCCGCGCCCTCACACGCACGCTCCCCCTAAAGCGTTGCCGTACCCTCACCTGGACCCTAAACCGTCCCCGTCCCCTAACCCTAACCCTAGCCCGAACCCTAACCCTAACCCTTCCCCGAAGCCTGACCCTCACCCGTCCCCTAATCCTAACCCGTACGCTAACACTAACGCGCGCCCTCACACGCACGCTCCCCCTAAAGCGTTGCCGTACCCTCACCTGGACCCTAAACCGTCCCCGTCCCCTAACCCTAACCCTAGCCCGAACCCTAAACCTAACCCTTCCCCGAAGCCTGACCCTCACCCGTCCCCTAATCCTAACCCGTACGCTAACACTAACCCGCGCCCTCACACCCACGCTCCCCCTAAAGCGTTGCCGTACCCTCACCTGGACTCTAAACCGTCCCCGTCCCCTAACCCTAACCCTAGCCCGAACCCTAACCCTAACCCTTCCCCGAAGCCTGACCCTCACCCGTCCCCTAATCCGAACCCGTACGCTAACACTAACCCGCGCCCTCACACGCCCGGTCCCCCTAAAGCGTTGCCGTACCCTCACCTGGACCCTAAACCGTCCCCATCCCCTAACCCTAACCCTAGCCCGAACCCTAACCCTAACCCTTCCCCGAAGCCTGACCCTCACCCGTCCCCTAATCCTAACCCATACTCTAACACTAACCCACGCCCTCACACGCACGCTCCTCCTAAAGCGTTGCCGTACCCTCACCTGGACCCTAAACCGTCCCCGTCCCCTAACCCTAACCCTAGCCCGAACCCTAACCCTAACCCTTCCCCGAAGCCTGACCCTCACCCGTCCCCTAATCCTAACCCGTACGCTAACACTAACCCGCGCCCTCACACCCACGCTCCCCCTAAAGCGTTGCCGTACCCTCACCTGGACCCTAAACCGTCCCCGTCCCCTAACCCTAACCCTAGCCCGAACCCTAACCCTAACCCTTCCCCGAAGCCTGACCCTCACCCGTCCCCTAATCCTAACCCGTACGCTAAGAGTAACCCGCGCCCTCACACGCACGCTCCCCCTAAAGCGTTGCCGTACCCTCACCTGGACTCGAAACCGTCCCCGTCCCCTAACCCTAACCCTAGCCCGAACCCTAACCCTAACCCTTCCCCGAAGCCTGACCCTCACCCGTCCCCTAATCCTAACCCGTACGCTAACACTACCCCGCGCCCTCACACGCACGCTCCCCCTAAAGCGTTGCCGTACCCTCACCTGGACCCTAAACCGTCCCCATCTCCTAACCCTAACCCTAGCCCGAACCCTAACCCTAAACCTTCCCCGAAGCATGACCCTCACCCGTCCCCTAATCCTAACCCGTACGCTAACACTAACCCGCGCCCTCACACGCACGCTCCCCCTAAAGCGTTGCCGTACCCTCACCTGGACCCTAAACCGTCCCCGTCCCCTAACCCTAACCCTAGCCCGAACCCTAACCCTAACCCTTCCCCGAAGCCTGACCCTCACCCGTCCCCTAATCCTAACCCGTACGCTAACACTTACGCGCGCCCTCACACGCACGCTCCCCCTAAAGCGTTGCCGTACCCTCACCTGGACCCTAAACCGTCCCCGTCCCCTAACACTAACCCTAGCCCGAACCCTAACCCTAACCCTTCCCCGAAGCCTGACCCTCACCCGTCCCCTCATCCTAACCCGTACGCTAACACTAACCCGCGCCCTCACACGCACGCTCCCCCTAAAGCGTTGCCGTACCCTCACCTGGACCCTAAACCGTCCCCGTCCCCTAATCCTAACCCTAGCCCGAACCCTAACCCTAACCCTTCCCCAAAGCCTGACCCTCACCCGTCCCCTAATCCTAACCCGTACGCTAACACTAACCCGCGCCCTCACACGCACGCTCCCCCTAAAGCGTTGCCGTACCCTCACCTGGACCCTAAACCGTCCCCGTCCCCTAACCCTAACCCTAGCCCGAACCCTAACCCTAACCCTTCCCCGAAGCCTGACCCTCACCCGTCCCCTAATCCTAACCCGTACGCTAACACTAACCCGCGCCCTCACACGCACGCTCCCCCTAAAGCGTTGCCGTACCCTCACCTGGACCCTAAGCCGTCCCCGTCCCCTAACCCTAACCCTAGCCCAAACCCTAACCCTAACCCTTCCCCGAAGCCTGACCCTCACCCGTCCCCTAATCCTAACCCGTACGCTAAGACTAACCCGCGCCCTCACACGCACGCTCCCCCTAAAGCGTTGCCGTACCCTCACCTGGACCCTAAACCGTCCCCGTCCCCTAACCCTAACCCTAGCCCGAACCCTAACCCTAACCCTTCCCCAAAGCCTGACCCTCACCCGTCCCCTAATCCTAACCCGTACGCTAACACTAACCCGCGCCCTCACACGCACGCTCCCCCTAAAGTGTTGCCGTACCCTCACCTGGACCCTAAACCGTCCCCGTCCCCTAATCCTAACCCTAGCCCGAACCCTAACCCTAACCCTTCCCCGAAGCCTGACTCTCACCCGTCCCCTAATCCTAACCCGTACGCTAACACTAACCCGCGCCCTCACACGCACGCTCCCCCTAAATCGTTGCCGTACCCTCACCTGGACCCTAAACCGTCCCCGTCCCCTAACCCTAACCCTAGCCCGAACCCTAACCCTAACCCTTCCCCGAAGCCTGACCCTCACCCGTCCCCTAATCCTAACCCGTATGCTAACACTAACCCGCGCCCTCACACGCACGCTCCCCCTAAAGCGTTGCCGTACCCTCACCTGGACCCTAAGCCGTCCCCGTCCCCTAACCCTAACCCTAGCCCGAACCCTAATCCTAACACTTCCCCGAAGCCTGACCCTCACCCGTCCCCTAATCCTAACCCGTACGCTAACACTAACCCGCGCCCTCACACGCACGCTCTCCCTAAAGCGTTGCCGTACCCACACCTGGACCCTAAACCGTCCCCGTCCCCTAATCCTAACCCTAGCCCGAACCCTAACCCTAACCCTTCCCCAAAGCCTGACCCTCACCCGTCCCCTAATCCTAACCCGTACGCTAACACTAACCCACGCCCTCACACGCACGCTCCCCCTAAAGCGTTGCCGTACCCTCACCTGGACCCTAAACCGTCCCCGTCCCCTAACCCTAACCCTAGCCCGAACCCTAACCCTAACCCTTCCCAGAAGCCTGACCCTCACCCGTCCCCTAATCCTAACCCGTACGCTAACACTAACCCGCGCCCTCACACGCACGCTCCCCCTAAAGCGTTGCCGTACCCTCACCTGGACCCTAAGCCGTCCCCGTCCCCTAACCCTAACCCTAGCCCAAACCCTAACCCTAACCCTTCCCCGAAGCCTGACCCTCACCCGTCCCCTAATCCTAACCCGTACGCTAAGACTAACCCGCGCCCTCACACGCACGCTCCCCCTAAAGCGTTGCCGTACCCTCACCTGGACCCTAAACCGTCCCCGTCCCCAAACCCTAACCCTAGCCCGAACCCTAACCCTAACCCTTCCCCGAAGCCTGACCCTCACCCGTCCCCTAATCCTAACCCGTACGCTAACACTAACCCGCGCCCTCACACGCACGCTCCCCCTAAAGCGTTGCCGTACCCTCACCTGGACCCTAAACCGTCCCCGTCCCCTAACCCTAACCCTAGCCCGAACCCTAAACCTAACCCTTCCCCGAAGCCTGACCCTCACCCGTCCCCTAATCCTAACCCGTACGCTAACACTAACACGCGCCCTCACACGCACGCTCCCCCTAAAGCGTTGCCGTACCCTCACCTGGACCCTAAACCGTCCCCGTCCCCTAACCCTAACCCTAGCCCGAACCCTAACCCTAACCCTTCCCCGAAGCCAGACCCTCACCCGTCCCCTAATCCTAACCCGTACGCTAACACTAACCCGCGCCCTCACACGCACGCTCCCCCTAAAGCGTTGCCGTACCCTCACCTGGACCCTAAACCGTCCCCGTCCCCTAACCCTAACCCTAGCCCGAACCCTAACCCTAACACTTCCCCGAAGCCTGACCCTCACCCGTCCCCTAATCCTAACCCGTACGCTAACACTAACCCGCGCCCTCACACGCACGCTCCCCCTAAAGCGTTGCCGTACCCTCACCTGGACCCTAAACCGTCCCCGTCCCCTAACCCTAACCCTAGCCCGAACCCTAACCCTAACCCTTCCCCGAAGCCTGACCCTCACCCGTCCCCTAATCCTAACCCGTACGCTAACACTAACCCGCGCCCTCACACGCACGCTCCCCCTAAAGCGTTGCCGTACCCTCACCTGGACCCTAAACCGTCCCCGTCCCCTAACCCTAACCCTAGCCCGAACCCTAAACCTAACCCTTCCCCGAAGCCTGACCCTCACCCGTCCCCTAATCCTAACCCGTACGCTAACACTAACACGCGCCCTCACACGCACGCTCCCCCTAAAGCGTTGCCGTACCCTCACCTGGACCCTAAACCGTCCCCGTCCCCTAACCCTAACCCTAGCCCGAACCCTAACCCTAACCCTTCCCCGAAGCCAGACCCTCACCCGTCCCCTAATCCTAACCCGTACGCTAACACTAACCCGCGCCCTCACACGCACGCTCCCCCTAAAGCGTTGCCGTACCCTCACCTGGACCCTAAACCGTCCCCGTCCCCTAACCCTAACCCTAGCCCGAACCCTAACCCTAACACTTCCCCGAAGCCTGACCCTCACCCGTCCCCTAATCCTAACCCGTACGCTAACACTAACCCGCGCCCTCACACGCACGCTCCCCCTAAAGCGTTGCCGTACCCTCACCTGGACTCGAAACCGTCCCCGTCCCCTAACCCTAACCCTAGCCCGAACCCTAACCCTAACCCTTCCCCGAAGCCTGACCCTCACCCGTCCCCTAATCCTAACCCGTACGATAACACTAACCCGCGCCCTCACACGCACGCTCCACCTAAAGCGTTGCCGAACCCTCACCTGGACCCTAAACCGTCCCCGTCCCCTAACCCTAACCCTAGCCCGAACCCTAACCCTAACCCTTCCCCGAAGCCTCACCCTCACCCGTCCCCTAATCCTAACCCGTACGCTAACACTACCCCGCGCCCTCACACGCACGCTCCCCCTAAAGCGTTGCCGTACCCTCACCTGGACCCTAAACCGTCCCCATCACCTAACCCTAACCCTAGCCCGAACCCTAACGCTAACCCTTCTCCGAAGCATGACCCTCACCCGTCCCCTAATCCTAACCCGTACGCTAACACTAACCCGCGCCCTCACACGCACGCTCCCCCTAAAGCGTTGCCGTACCCTCACCTGGACCCTAAACCGTCCCCGTCCCCTAACCCTAACCCTAGCCCGAACCCTAACCCTAACCCTTCCCCGAAGCCTGACCCTCACCCGTCCCCTAATCCTAACCCGTACGCTAACACTAACCCGCGCCCTCACACGCACACTCCACCTAAAGCGTTGCCGAACCCTCACCTGGACCCTAAACCGTCCCCGTCCCCTAACCCTAACCCTAGCCCGAACCCTAACCCTAACCCTTCCCCGAAGCCTGACCCTCACCCGTCCCCTAATCCTAACCCGTACGCTAACACTACCCCGCGCCCTCACACGCACGCTCCCCCTAAAGCGTTGCCGTACCCTCACCTGGACCCTAAACCGTCCCCATCACCTAACCCTAACCCTAGCCCGAACCCTAACGCTAACCCTTCCCCGAAGCATGACCCTCACCCGTCCCCTAATCCTAACCCGTACGCTAACACTAACCCGCGCCCTCACACGCACGCTCCCCCTAAAGCGTTGCCGTACCCTCACCTGGACCCTAAACCGTCCCCGTCCCCTAACCCTAACCCTAGCCCGAACCCTAACCCTAACCCTTCCCCGAAGCCTGACCCTCACCCGTCCCCTAATCCTAACCCGTACGCTAACACTAACGCGCGCCCTCACACGCACGCTCCCCCTAAAGCGTTGCCGTACCCTCACCTGGACCCTAAACCGTCCCCGTCCCCTAACCCTAACCCTAGCCCGAACCCTAAACCTAACCCTTCCCCGAAGCCTGACCCTCACCCGTCCCCTAATCCTAACCCGTACGCTAACACTAACCCGCGCCCTCACACCCACGCTCCCCCTAAAGCGTTGCCGTACCCTCACCTGGACTCTAAACCGTCCCCGTCCCCTAACCCTAACCCTAGCCCGATCCTAAACCTAACCCTTCCCCGAAGCCTGACCCTCACCCGTCCCCTAATCCTAACCCGTACGCTAACACTAACCCGCGCCCTCACACCCACGCTCCCCCTAAAGCGTTGCCGTACCCTCACCTGGACTCTAAACCGTCCCCGTCCCCTAACCCTAACCCTAGCCCGAACCCTAACCCTAACCCTTCCCCGAAGCCTGACCCTCACCCGTCCCCTAATCCGAACCCGTACGCTAACACTAACCCGCGCCCTCACACGAACGGTCCCCCTAAAGCGTTGCCGTACCCTCACCTGGACCCTAAACCGTCCCCATCCCCTAACCCTAACCCTAGCCCGAACCCTAACCCTAACCCTTCCCCGAAGCCTGACCCTCACCCGTCCCCTAATCCTAACCCATACTCTAACACTAACCCACGCCCTCACACGCACGCTCCTCCTAAAGCGTTGCCGTACCCTCACATGGACCCTAAACCGTCCCCGTCCCCTAACCCTAACCCTAGCCCGAACCCTAACCCTAACCCTTCCCCGAAGCCTGACCCTCACCCGTCCCCTAATCCTAACCCGTACGCTAACACTAACCCGCGCCCTCACACCCACGCTCCCCCTAAAGCGTTGCCGTACCCTCACCTGGACCCTAAACCGTCCCCGTCCCCTAACCCTAACCCTAGCCCGAACCCTAACCCTAACCCTTCCCCGAAGCCTGACCCTCACCCGTCCCCTAATCCTAACCCGTACGCTAAGAGTAACCCGCGCCCTCACACGCACGCTCCCCCTAAAGCGTTGCCGTACCCTCACCTGGACTCGAAACCGTCCCCGTCCCCTAACCCTAACCCTAGCCCGAACCCTAACCCTAACCCTTCCCCGAAGCCTGACCCTCACCCGTCCCCTAATCCTAACCCGTACGCTAACACTAACCCGCGCCCTCACACGCACGCTCCACCTAAAGCGTTGCCGTACCCTCACCTGGACCCTAAACCGTCCCCGTCCCCTAACCCTAACCCTAGCCCGAACCCTAACCCTAACCCTTCCCCGAAGCCTGACCCTCACCCGTCCCCTAATCCTAACCCGTACGCTAACACTACCCCGCGCCCTCACACGCACGCTCCCCCTAAAGCGTTGCCGTACCCTCACCTGGACCCTAAACCGTCCCCATCACCTAACCCTAACCCTAGCCCGAACCCTAACCCTAAACCTTCCCCGAAGCATGACCCTCACCCGTCCCCTAATCCTAACCCGTACGCTAACACTAACCCGCGCCCTCACACGCACGCTCCCCCTAAAGCGTTGCCGTACCCTCACCTGGACCCTAAACCGTCCCCGTCCCCTAACCCTAACCCTAGCCCGAACCCTAACCCTAACCCTTCCCCGAAGCCTGACCCTCACCCGTCCCCTAATCCTAACCCGTACGCTAACACTAACGCGCGCCCTCACACGCACGCTCCCCCTAAAGCGTTGCCGTACCCTCACCTGGACACTAAACCGTCCCCGTCCCCTAACCCTAACCCTAGCCCGAACCCTAACCCTAACCCTTCCCCGAAGCCTGACCCTCACCCGTCCCCTAATCCTAACCCGTACGCTAACACTAACCCGCGCCCTCACACGCACGCTCCCCCTAAAGCGTTGCCGTACCCTCACCTGGACCCTAAACCGTCCCCGTCCCCTAATCCTAACCCTAGCCCGAACCCTAACCCTAACCCTTCCCCAAAGCCTGACCCTCACCCGTCCCCTAATCCTAACCCGTACGCTAACACTACCCCGCGCCCTCACACGCACGCTCCCCCTAAAGCGTTGCCGTACCCTCACCTGGACCCTAAACCGTCCCCATCCCCTAACCCTAACCCTAGCCCGAACCCTAACCCTAACCCTTCCCCGAAGCCTGACCCTCACCCGTCCCCTAATCCTAACCCGTACGCTAACACTAACCCGCGCCCTCACACGCACGCTCCCCCTAAAGCGTTGCCGTACCCTCACCTGGACCCTAAGCCGTCCCCGTCCCCTAACCCTAACCCTAGCCCAAACCCTAACCCTAACCTTTCCCCGAAGCCTGACCCTCACCCGTCCCCTAATCCTAACCCGTATGCTAACACTAACCCGCGCCCTCACACGCACTCTCCCCCTAAAGCGTTGCCGTACCCTCACCTGGACCCTAAGCCGTCCCCGTCCCCTAACCCTAACCCTAGCCCGAACCCTAACCCTAACACTTCCCCGAAGCCTGACCCTCACCCGTCCCCTAATCCTAACCCGTACGCTAACACTAACCCGCGCCCTCACACGCACGCTCCCCCTAAAGCTTTGCCGTACCCTCACCTGGACCCTAAACCGTCCCCGTCCCCTAATCCTAACCCTAGCCCGAACCCTAACCCTAACCCTTCCCCAAAGCCTGACCCTCACCCGTCCCCTAATCCTAACCCGTACGCTAACACTAACCCGCGCCCTCACACGCACGCTCCCCCTAAAGCGTTGCCGTACCCTCACCTGGACCCTAAACCGTCCCCGTCCCCTAACCCTAACCCTAGACCGAACCCTAACCCTAACCCTTCCCCGAAGCCTGACCCTCACCCGTCCCCTAATCCTAACCCGTACGCTAACACTAACCCGCGCCCTCACACGCACACTCCCCCTAAAGCGTTGCCGTACCCTCACCTGGACCCTAAGCCGTCCCCGTCCCCTAACCCTAACCCTAGCCCAAACCCTAACCCTAACCCTTCCCCGAAGCCTGACCCTCACCCGTCCCCTAATCCTAACCCGTACGCTAAGACTAACCCGCGCCCTCACACTCACGCTCCCCCTAAAGCGTTGCCGTACCCTCACCTGGACCCTAAACCGTCCCCGTCCCCTAACCCTAACCCTAGCCCGAACCCTAACCCTAACCCTTCCCCGAAGCCTGACCCTCACCCGTCCCCTAATCCTAACCCGTACGCTAACACTAACCCGCGCCCTCACACGCACGCTCCCCCTAAAGCGTTGCCGTACCCTCACCTGGACCCTAAACCGTCCCCGTCCCCTAACCCTAACCCTAGCCCGAACCCTAAACCTAACCCTTCCCCGAAGCCTGACCCTCACCCGTCCCCTAATCCTAACCCGTACGCTAACACTAACACGCGCCCTCACACGCACGCTCCCCCTAAAGCGTTGCCGTACCCTCACCTGGACCCTAAACCGTCCCCGTCCCCTAACCCTAACCCTAGCCCGAACCCTAACCCTAACCCTTCCCCGAAGCCAGACCCTCACCCGTCCCCTAATCCTAACCCGTACGCTAACACTAACCCGCGCCCTCACACGCACGCTCCCCCTAAAGCGTTGCCGTACCCTCACCTGGACCCTAAACCGTCCCCGTCCCCTAACCCTAACCCTAGCCCGAACCCTAACCCTAACCCTTCCCCGAAGCCTGACCCTCACCCGTCCCCTAATCCTAACCCGTACGCTAACACTAACCCGCGCCCTCACACCCACGCTCCCCCTAAAGCGTTGCCGTACCCTCACCTGGACCCTAAACCGTCCCCGTCCCCTAACCCTAACCCTAGCCCGAACCCTAACCCTAACCCTTCCCCGAAGCCTGACCCTCACCCGTCCCCTAATCCTAACCCGTACGCTAAGAGTAACCCGCGCCCTCACACGCACGCTCCCCCTAAAGCGTTGCCGTACCCTCACCTGGACTCGAAACCGTCCCCGTCCCCTAACCCTAACCCTAGCCCGAACCCTAACCCTAACCCTTCCCCGAAGCCTGACCCTCACCCGTCCCCTAATCCTAACCCGTACGCTAACACTAACCCGCGCCCTCACACGCACGCTCCACCTAAAGCGTTGCCGTACCCTCACCTGGACCCTAAACCGTCCCCGTCCCCTAACCCTAACCCTAGCCCGAACCCTAACCCTAACCCTTCCCCGAAGCCTGACCCTCACCCGTCCCCTAATCCTAACCCGTACGCTAACACTACCCCGCGCCCTCACACGCACGCTCCCCCTAAAGCGTTGCCGTACCCTCACCTGGACCCTAAACCGTCCCCATCACCTAACCCTAACCCTAGCCCGATCCCTAACCCTAAACCTTCCCCGAAGCATGACCCTCACCCGTCCCCTAATCCTAACCCGTACGCTAACACTAACCCGCGCCCTCACACGCACGCTCCCCCTAAAGCGTTGCCGTACCCTCACCTGGACCCTAAACCGTCCCCGTCCCCTAACCCTAACCCTAGCCCGAACCCTAACCCTAACCCTTCCCCGAAGCCTGACCCTCACCCGTCCCCTAATCCTAACCCGTACGCTAACACTAACGCGCGCCCTCACACGCACGCTCCCCCTAAAGCGTTGCCGTACCCTCACCTGGACCCTAAACCGTCCCCGTCCCCTAACCCTAACCCTAGCCCGAACCCTAACCCTAACCCTTCCTCGAAGCCTGACCCTCACCCGTCCCCTAATCCTAACCCGTACGCTAACACTAACCCGCGCCCTCACACGCACGCTCCCCCTAAAGCGTTGCCGTACCCTCACCTGGACCCTAAACCGTCCCCGTCCCCTAATCCTAACCCTAGCCCGAACCCTAACCCTAACCCTTCCCCAAAGCCTGACCCTCACCCGTCCCCTAATCCTAACCCGTACGCTAACACTAACCCGCGCCCTCACACGCATGCTCCCCCTAAAGCGTTGCCGTACCCTCACCTGGACCCTAAACCGTCCCCGTCCCCTAACCCTAACCCTAGCCCGAACCCTAACCCTAACCCTTCCCCGAAGCCTGACCCTCACCCGTCCCCTAATCCTAACCCGTACGCTAACACTAACCCGCGCCCTCACACGCACGCTCCCCCTAAAGCGTTGCCGTACCCTCACCTGGACCCTAAGCCGTCCCCGTCCCCTAACCCTAACCCTAGCCCGAACCCTAACCCTAACCCTTCCCCGAAGCCTGACCCTCACCCGTCCCCTAATCCTAACCCGTACGCTAACACTAACCCGCGCCCTCACACGCACGCTCCCCCTAAAGCGTTGCCGTACCCTCACCTGGACCCTAAGCCGTCCCCGTCCCCTAACCCTAACCCTAGCCCGAACCCTAACCCTAACCCTTCCCCAAAGCCTGACCCTCACCCGTCCCCTAATCCTAACCCGTACGCTAACGCTAACCCGCGCCCTCACACGCACGCTACCCCTAAAGCGTTGCCGTACCCTCACCTGGACCCTAAACCGTCCCCGTCCCCTAACCCTAACCCTAGCCCGAACCCTAACCCTAACCCTTCCCCGAAGCCTGACCCTCACCCGTCCCCTAATCCTAACCCGTACGCTAACACTAACCCGCGCCCTCACACCCACGCTCCCCCTAAAGCGTTGCCGTACCCTCACCTGGACCCTAAACCGTCCCCGTCCCCTAACCGTAACCCTAGCCCGAACCCTAACCCTAACCCTTCCCCGAAGCCTGACCCTCACCCGTCCCCTAATCCTAACCCATACGTTAACACTAACCCGCGCCCTCACACGCACGCTCCCCCTGAAGCGTTGCCGTACCCTCACCTGGACCCTAAACCGTCCCCGTCCCCTAACCCTAACCCTAGCCCGAACCCTAACCCTAACACTTCCCAGAAGCCTGACCCTCACCCGTCCCCTAATCCTAACCCGTACGCTAACACTAACCCACGCCCTCACACGCACGCTCCCCCTAAAGCGTTGCCGTACCCTCACCTGGACCCTAAACCGTCCCCGTCCCCTAACCCTAACCCTAGCCCGAACCCTAAACCTAACCCTTCCCCGAAGCCTGACCCTCACCCGTCCCCTAATCCTAACCCGTACGCTAACACTAACCCGCGCCCTCACACGCACGCTCCCCCTAAAGCGTTGCCGTACCCTCACCTGGACTCTAAACCGTCCCCGTCCCCTAACCCTAACCCTAGCCCGAACCCTAACCCTAACCCTTCCCCGAAGCCTGACCCTCACCCGTCCCCTAATCCGAACCCGTACGCTAACACTAACCCGCGCCCTCACACGCACGGTCCCCCTAAAGCGTTGCCGTACCCTCACCTGGACCCTAAACCGTCCCCATCCCCTAACCCTAACCCTAGCCCGAACCCTAACCCTAACCCTTCCCCGAAGCCTGACCCTCACCCGTCCCCTAATCCTAACCCATACTCTAACACTAACCCACGCCCTCACACGCACGCTCCTCCTAAAGCGTTGCCGTACCCTCACCTGGACCCTAAACCGTCCCCGTCCCCTAACCCTAACCCTAGCCCGAACCCTAACCCTAACCCTTCCCCGAAGCCTGACCCTCACCCGTCCCCTAATCCTAACCCGTACGCTAACACTAACCCGCGCCCTCACACCCACGCTCCCCCTAAAGCGTTGCCGTACCCTCACCTGGACCCTAAACCGTCCCCGTCCCCTAACCCTAACCCTAGCCCGAACCCTAACCCTAACCCTTCCCCGAAGCCTGACCCTCACCCGTCCCCTAATCCTAACCCGTACGCTAAGAGTAACCCGCGCCCTCACACGCACGCTCCCCCTAAAGCGTTGCCGTACCCTCACCTGGACTCGAAACCGTCCCCGTCCCCTAACCCTAACCCTAGCCCGAACCCTAACCCTAACCCTTCCCCGAAGCATGACCCTCACCCGTCCCCTAATCCTAACCCGTACGCTAACACTAACCCGCGCCCTCACACGCACGCTCCCCCTAAAGCGTTGCCGTACCCTCACCTGGACCCTAAACCGTCCCCGTCCCCTAACCCTAACCCTAGCCCGAACCCTAACCCTAACCCTTCCCCGAAGCCTGACCCTCACCCGTCCCCTAATCCTAACCCGTACGCTAACACTAACGCGCGCCCTCACACGCACGCTCCCCCTAAAGCGTTGCCGTACCCTCACCTGGACCCTAAACCGTCCCCGTCCCCTAACCCTAACCCTAGCCCGAACCCTAACCCTAACCCTTCCCCGAAGCCTGACCCTCACCCGTCCCCTAATCCTAACCCGTACGCTAACACTAACCCGCGCGCTCACACGCACGCTCCCCCTAAAGCGTTGCCGTACCCTCACCTGGACCCTAAACCGTCCCCGTCCCCTAATCCTAACCCTAGCCCGAACCCTAACCCTAACCCTTCCCCAAAGCCTGACCCTCACCCGTCCCCTAATCCTAACCCGTACGCTAACGCTAACCCGCGCCCTCACACGCACGCTCCCCCTAAAGCGTTGCCGTACCCTCACCTGGACCCTAAACCGTCCCCGTCCCCTAACCCTAACCCTAGCCCGAACCCTAACCCTAACCCTTCCCCGAAGCCTGACCCTCACCCGTCCCCTAATCCTAACCCGTACGCTAACACTAACCCGCGCCCTCACACGCACGCTCCCCCTAAAGCGTTGCCGTACCCTCACCTGGACCCTAAACCGGCCCCGTCCCCTAACCCTAACCCTAGCCCAAACCCTAACCCTAACGCTTCCCCGAAGCCTGACCCTCACCCGTCCCCTAATCCTAACCCGTACGCTAACACTAACCCACGCCCTCACACCCACGCTCCCCCTAAAGCGTTGCCGTACCCTCACCTGGACCCTAAACCGTCCCCGTCCCCTAACCCTAACCCTAGCCCGAACCCTAACCCTAACCCTTCCCCGAAGCCTGACCCTCACCCGTCCCCTAATCCTAACCCGTACGCTAACACTAACCCGCGCCCTCACACGTACGCTCCCCCTAAACTGTTGCCGTACCCTCACCTGGACCCTAAACCGTCCCCGTCCCCTAATCCTAACCCTAGCCCGAACCCTAACCCTAACCCTTCCCCGAAGCCTGACTCTCACCCGTCCCCTAATCCTAACCCGTACGCTAACACTAACCCGCGCCCTGACACGCACGCTCCCCCTAAATCGTTGCCGTACCCTCACCTGGACCCTAAACCGTCCCCGTCCCCTAACCCTAACCCTAGCCCGAACCCTAACCCTAACCCTTCCCCGAAGCCTGACCCTCACCCGTCCCCTAATCCTAACCCGTACGCTAACACTAACCCGCGCCCTCACACGCACGCTCCCCCTAAAGCGTTGCCGTACCCTCACCTGGACCCTAAGCCGCCCCCGTCCCCTAACCCTAACCCTAGCCCGAACCCTAACCCTAACACTTCCCCGAAGCCTGACCCTCACCCGTCCCCTAATCCTAACCCGTACGCTAACACTAACCCGCGCCCTCACACGCACGCTCCCCCTAAAGCGTTGCCGTACCCTCACCTGGACCCTAAACCGTCCCCGTCCCCTAATCCTAACCCTAGCCCGAACCCTAACCCTAACACTTCCCCAAAGCCTGACCCTCACCCGTCCCCTAATCCTAACCCGTACGCTAACACTAACCCGCGCCCTCACACGCACGCTCCACCTAAAGCGTTGCCGTACCCTCACCTGGACCCTAAACCGTCCCCGTCCCCTAACCCTAACCCTAGCCCGAACCCTAACCCTAACCCTTCCCCGAAGCCTGACCCTCACCCGTCCCCTAATCCTAACCCGTACGCTAACACTAACCCACGCCCTCACACGCACGCTCCCCCTAAAGCGTTGCCGTACCCTCACCTGGACCCTAAGCCGTCCCCGTCCCCTAACCCTAACCCTAGCCCAAACCCTAACCCTAACCCTTCCCCGAAGCCTGACCCTCACCCGTCCCCTAATCCTAACCCGTACGCTAAGACTAACCCGCGCCCTCACACGCACGCTCCCCCTAAAGCGTTGCCGTACCCTCACCTGGACACTAAACCGTCCCCGTCCCCTAACCCTAACCCTAGCCCGAACCCTAACCCTAACCCTTCCCCAAAGCCTGACCCTCACCCGTCCCCTAATCCTAACCCGTACGCTAACACTAACCCGCGCCCTCACACGCACGCTCCCCCTAAAGCGTTGCCGTACCCTCACCTGGACCCTAAACCGTCCCCGTCCCCTAATCCTAACCCTAGCCCGAACCCTAACCCTAACCCTTCCCCAAAGCCTGACCCTCACCCGTCCCCTAATCCTAACCCGTACGCTAACACTAACCCGCGCCCTCACACGCACGCTCCCCCTAAAGCGTTGCCGTACCCTCACCTGGACCCTAAACCGTCCCCGTCCCCTAACCCTAACCCTAGCCCGAACCCTAACCCTAACCCTTCCCCGAAGCCTGACCCTCACCCGTCCCCTAATCCTAACCCGTACGCTAAGAGTAACCCGCGCCCTCACACGCACGCTCCCCCTAAAGCGTTGCCGTACCCTCACCTGGACTCGAAACCGTCCCCGTCCCCTAACCCTAACCCTAGCCCGAACCCTAACCCTAACCCTTCCCCGAAGCCTGACCCTCACCCGTCCCCTAATCCTAACCCGTACGCTAACACTAACCCGCGCCCTCACACGCACGCTCCACCTAAAGCGTTGCCGTACCCTCACCTGGACCCTAAACCGTCCCCGTCCCCTAACCCTAACCCTAGCCCGAACCCTAACCCTAACCCTTCCCCGAAGCCTGACCCTCACCCGTCCCCTAATCCTAACCCGTACGCTAACACTACCCCGCGCCCTCACACGCACGCTCCCCCTAAAGCGTTGCCGTACCCTCACCTGGACCCTAAACCGTCCCCATCACCTAACCCTAACCCTAGCCCGATCCCTAACCCTAAACCTTCCCCGAAGCATGACCCTCACCCGTCCCCTAATCCTAACCCGTACGCTAACACTAACCCGCGCCCTCACACGCACGCTCCCCCTAAAGCGTTGCCGTACCCTCACCTGGACCCTAAACCGTCCCCGTCCCCTAACCCTAACCCTAGCCCGAACCCTAACCCTAACCCTTCCCCGAAGCCTGACCCTCACCCGTCCCCTAATCCTAACCCGTACGCTAACACTAACGCGCGCCCTCACACGCACGCTCCCCCTAAAGCGTTGCCGTACCCTCACCTGGACCCTAAACCGTCCCCGTCCCCTAACCCTAACCCTAGCCCGAACCCTAACCCTAACCCTTCCTCGAAGCCTGACCCTCACCCGTCCCCTAATCCTAACCCGTACGCTAACACTAACCCGCGCCCTCACACGCACGCTCCCCCTAAAGCGTTGCCGTACCCTCACCTGGACCCTAAACCGTCCCCGTCCCCTAATCCTAACCCTAGCCCGAACCCTAACCCTAACCCTTCCCCAAAGCCTGACCCTCACCCGTCCCCTAATCCTAACCCGTACGCTAACACTAACCCGCGCCCTCACACGCATGCTCCCCCTAAAGCGTTGCCGTACCCTCACCTGGACCCTAAACCGTCCCCGTCCCCTAACCCTAACCCTAGCCCGAACCCTAACCCTAACCCTTCCCCGAAGCCTGACCCTCACCCGTCCCCTAATCCTAACCCGTACGCTAACACTAACCCGCGCCCTCACACGCACGCTCCCCCTAAAGCGTTGCCGTACCCTCACCTGGACCCTAAGCCGTCCCCGTCCCCTAACCCTAACCCTAGCCCGAACCCTAACCCTAACCCTTCCCCGAAGCCTGACCCTCACCCGTCCCCTAATCCTAACCCGTACGCTAACACTAACCCGCGCCCTCACACGCACGCTCCCCCTAAAGCGTTGCCGTACCCTCACCTGGACCCTAAGCCGTCCCCGTCCCCTAACCCTAACCCTAGCCCGAACCCTAACCCTAACCCTTCCCCAAAGCCTGACCCTCACCCGTCCCCTAATCCTAACCCGTACGCTAACGCTAACCCGCGCCCTCACACGCACGCTACCCCTAAAGCGTTGCCGTACCCTCACCTGGACCCTAAACCGTCCCCGTCCCCTAACCCTAACCCTAGCCCGAACCCTAACCCTAACCCTTCCCCGAAGCCTGACCCTCACCCGTCCCCTAATCCTAACCCGTACGCTAACACTAACCCGCGCCCTCACACCCACGCTCCCCCTAAAGCGTTGCCGTACCCTCACCTGGACCCTAAACCGTCCCCGTCCCCTAACCGTAACCCTAGCCCGAACCCTAACCCTAACCCTTCCCCGAAGCCTGACCCTCACCCGTCCCCTAATCCTAACCCGTACGTTAACACTAACCCGCGCCCTCACACGCACGCTCCCCCTGAAGCGTTGCCGTACCCTCACCTGGACCCTAAACCGTCCCCGTCCCCTAACCCTAACCCTAGCCCGAACCCTAACCCTAACACTTCCCAGAAGCCTGACCCTCACCCGTCCCCTAATCCTAACCCGTACGCTAACACTAACCCACGCCCTCACACGCACGCTCCCCCTAAAGCGTTGCCGTACCCTCACCTGGACCCTAAACCGTCCCCGTCCCCTAACCCTAACCCTAGCCCGAACCCTAAACCTAACCCTTCCCCGAAGCCTGACCCTCACCCGTCCCCTAATCCTAACCCGTACGCTAACACTAACCCGCGCCCTCACACGCACGCTCCCCCTAAAGCGTTGCCGTACCCTCACCTGGACTCTAAACCGTCCCCGTCCCCTAACCCTAACCCTAGCCCGAACCCTAACCCTAACCCTTCCCCGAAGCCTGACCCTCACCCGTCCCCTAATCCGAACCCGTACGCTAACACTAACCCGCGCCCTCACACGCACGGTCCCCCTAAAGCGTTGCCGTACCCTCACCTGGACCCTAAACCGTCCCCATCCCCTAACCCTAACCCTAGCCCGAACCCTAACCCTAACCCTTCCCCGAAGCCTGACCCTCACCCGTCCCCTAATCCTAACCCATACTCTAACACTAACCCACGCCCTCACACGCACGCTCCTCCTAAAGCGTTGCCGTACCCTCACCTGGACCCTAAACCGTCCCCGTCCCCTAACCCTAACCCTAGCCCGAACCCTAACCCTAACCCTTCCCCGAAGCCTGACCCTCACCCGTCCCCTAATCCTAACCCGTACGCTAACACTAACCCGCGCCCTCACACCCACGCTCCCCCTAAAGCGTTGCCGTACCCTCACCTGGACCCTAAACCGTCCCCGTCCCCTAACCCTAACCCTAGCCCGAACCCTAACCCTAACCCTTCCCCGAAGCCTGACCCTCACCCGTCCCCTAATCCTAACCCGTACGCTAAGAGTAACCCGCGCCCTCACACGCACGCTCCCCCTAAAGCGTTGCCGTACCCTCACCTGGACTCGAAACCGTCCCCGTCCCCTAACCCTAACCCTAGCCCGAACCCTAACCCTAACCCTTCCCCGAAGCATGACCCTCACCCGTCCCCTAATCCTAACCCGTACGCTAACACTAACCCGCGCCCTCACACGCACGCTCCCCCTAAAGCGTTGCCGTACCCTCACCTGGACCCTAAACCGTCCCCGTCCCCTAACCCTAACCCTAGCCCGAACCCTAACCCTAACCCTTCCCCGAAGCCTGACCCTCACCCGTCCCCTAATCCTAACCCGTACGCTAACACTAACGCGCGCCCTCACACGCACGCTCCCCCTAAAGCGTTGCCGTACCCTCACCTGGACCCTAAACCGTCCCCGTCCCCTAACCCTAACCCTAGCCCGAACCCTAACCCTAACCCTTCCCCGAAGCCTGACCCTCACCCGTCCCCTAATCCTAACCCGTACGCTAACACTAACCCGCGCGCTCACACGCACGCTCCCCCTAAAGCGTTGCCGTACCCTCACCTGGACCCTAAACCGTCCCCGTCCCCTAATCCTAACCCTAGCCCGAACCCTAACCCTAACCCTTCCCCAAAGCCTGACCCTCACCCGTCCCCTAATCCTAACCCGTACGCTAACGCTAACCCGCGCCCTCACACGCACGCTCCCCCTAAAGCGTTGCCGTACCCTCACCTGGACCCTAAACCGTCCCCGTCCCCTAACCCTAACCCTAGCCCGAACCCTAACCCTAACCCTTCCCCGAAGCCTGACCCTCACCCGTCCCCTAATCCTAACCCGTACGCTAACACTAACCCGCGCCCTCACACGCACGCTCCCCCTAAAGCGTTGCCGTACCCTCACCTGGACCCTAAACCGTCCCCGTCCCCTAACCCTAACCCTAGCACAAACCCTAACCCTAACGCTTCCCCGAAGCCTGACCCTCACCCGTCCCCTAATCCTAACCCGTACGCTAACACTAACCCACGCCCTCACACCCACGCTCCCCCTAAAGCGTTGCCGTACCCTCACCTGGACCCTAAACCGTCCCCGTCCCCTAACCCTAACCCTAGCCCGAACCCTAACCCTAACCCTTCCCCGAAGCCTGACCCTCACCCGTCCCCTAATCCTAACCCGTACGCTAACACTAACCCGCGCCCTCACACGTACGCTCCCCCTAAACTGTTGCCGTACCCTCACCTGGACCCTAAACCGTCCCCGTCCCCTAATCCTAACCCTAGACCGAACCCTAACCCTAACCCTTCCCCGAAGCCTGACTCTCACCCGTCCCCTAATCCTAACCCGTACGCTAACACTAACCCGCGCCCTGACACGCACGCTCCCCCTAAATCGTTGCCGTACCCTCACCTGGACCCTAAACCGTCCCCGTCCCCTAACCCTAACCCTAGCCCGAACCCTAACCCTAACCCTTCCCCGAAGCCTGACCCTCACCCGTCCCCTAATCCTAACCCGTACGCTAACACTAACCCGCGCCCTCACACGCACGCTCCCCCTAAAGCGTTGCCGTACCCTCACCTGGACCCTAAGCCGCCCCCGTCCCCTAACCCTAACCCTAGCCCGAACCCTAACCCTAACACTTCCCCGAAGCCTGACCCTCACCCGTCCCCTAATCCTAACCCGTACGCTAACACTAACCCGCGCCCTCACACGCACGCTCCCCCTAAAGCGTTGCCGTACCCTCACCTGGACCCTAAACCGTCCCCGTCCCCTAATCCTAACCCTAGCCCGAACCCTAACCCTAACACTTCCCCAAAGCCTGACCCTCACCCGTCCCCTAATCCTAACCCGTACGCTAACACTAACCCGCGCCCTCACACGCACGCTCCACCTAAAGCGTTGCCGTACCCTCACCTGGACCCTAAACCGTCCCCGTCCCCTAACCCTAACCCTAGCCCGAACCCTAACCCTAACCCTTCCCCGAAGCCTGACCCTCACCCGTCCCCTAATCCTAACCCGTACGCTAACACTAACCCACGCCCTCACACGCACGCTCCCCCTAAAGCGTTGCCGTACCCTCACCTGGACCCTAAGCCGTCCCCGTCCCCTAACCCTAACCCTAGCCCAAACCCTAACCCTAACCCTTCCCCGAAGCCTGACCCTCACCCGTCCCCTAATCCTAACCCGTACGCTAAGACTAACCCGCGCCCTCACACGCACGCTCCCCCTAAAGCGTTGCCGTACCCTCACCTGGACACTAAACCGTCCCCGTCCCCTAACCCTAACCCTAGCCCGAACCCTAACCCTAACCCTTCCCCAAAGCCTGACCCTCACCCGTCCCCTAATCCTAACCCGTACGCTAACACTAACCCGCGCCCTCACACGCACGCTCCCCCTAAAGCGTTGCCGTACCCTCACCTGGACCCTAAACCGTCCCCGTCCCCTAATCCTAACCCTAGCCCGAACCCTAACCCTAACCCTTCCCCAAAGCCTGACCCTCACCCGTCCCCTAATCCTAACCCGTACGCTAACACTAACCCGCGCCCTCACACGCACGCTCCCCCTAAAGCGTTGCCGTACCCTCACCTGGACCCTAAACCGTCCCCGTCCCCTAACCCTAACCCTAGCCCGAACCCTAACCCTAACCCTTCCCCGAAGCCTGACCCTCATCCGTCCCCTAATCCTAACCCGTACTCTAACACTAACCCGCGCCCTCACACGCACGCTCCCCCTAAAGCGTTGCCGTACCCTCAACTGGACCCTAAGCCGTCCCCGTCCCCTAACCCTAACCCTAGCCCGAACCCTAACCCTAACCCTTCCCCAAAGCCTGACCCTCACCCGTCCCCTAATCCTAACCCGTACGCTAACGCTAACCCGCGCCCTCACACGCACGCTCCCCCTAAAGCGTTGCCGTACCCTCACCTGGACCCTAAACCGTCCCCGTCCCCTAACCCTAACCCTAGCCCGAACCCTAACCCTAACCCTTCCCCGAAGCCTGACCCTCACCCGTCCCCTAATCCTAACCCGTACGCTAACACTAACCCGCGCCCTCACACCCACGCTCCCCCTAAAGCGTTGCCGTACCCTCACCTGGACCCTAAACCGTCCCCGTCCCCTAACCGTAACCCTAGCCCGAACCCTAACCCTAACCCTTCCCCGAAGCCTGACCCTCACCCGTCCCCTAATCCTAACCCGTACGTTAACACTAACCCGCGCCCTCACACGCACGCTCCCCCTGAAGCGTTGCCGTACCCTCACCTGGACCCTAAACCGTCCCCGTCCCCTAACCCTAACCCTAGCCCGAACCCTAACCCTAACACTTCCTAGAAGCCTGACCCTCACCCGTCCCCTAATCCTAACCCGTACGCTAACACTAACCCGCGCCCTCACACCCACGCTCCCCCTAAAGCGTTGCCGTACCCTCACCTGGACCCTAAACCGTCCCCGTCCCCTAACCCTAACCCTAGCCCGAACCCTAAACCAAACCCTTCCCCGAAGCCTGACCCTCACCCGTCCCCTAATCCTAACCCGTACGCTAACACTAACCCGCGCCCTCACACCCACGCTCCCCCTAAAGCGTTGCCGTACCCTCACCTGGACTCTAAACCGTCCCCGTCCCCTAACCCTAACCCTAGACCGAACCCTAACCCTAACCCTTCCCCGAAGCCTGACCCTCACCCGTCCCCTAATCCGAACCCGTACGCTAACACTAACCCGCGCCCTCACACGCACGGTCCCCCTAAAGCGTTGCCGTACCCTCACCTGGACCCTAAACCGTCCCCATCCCCTAACCCTAACCCTAGCCCGAACCCTAACCCTAACACTTCCCCGAAGCCTGACCCTCACCCGTCCCCTAATCCTAACCCATACTCTAACACTAACCCACGCCCTCACACGCACGCTCCTCCTAAAGCGTTGCCGTACCCTCACCTGGACCCTAAACCGTCCCCGTCCCCTAACCCTAACCCTAGCCCGAACCCTAACCCTAACCCTTCCCCGAAGCCTGACCCTCACCCGTCCCCTAATCCTAACCCGTACGCTAACACTAACCCGCGCCCTCACACCCACGCTCCCCCTAAAGCGTTGCCGTACCCTCACCTGGACCCTAAACCGTCCCCGTCCCCTAACCCTAACCCTAGCCCGAACCCTAACCCTAAACCTTCCCCGAAGCCTGACCCTCACCCGTCCCCTAATTCTAACCCGTACGCTAAGAGTAACCCGCGCCCTCACACGCACGCTCCCCCTAAAGCGTTGCCGTACCCTCACCTGGACTCGAAACCGTCCCCGTCCCCTAACCCTAACCCTAGCCCGAACCCTAACCCTAACCCTTCCCCGAAGCCTGACCCTCACCCGTCCCCTAATCCTAACCCGTACGCTAACACTAACCCGCGCCCTCACACGCACGCTCCACCTAAAGCGTTGCCGTACCCTCACCTGGACCCTAAACCGTCCCCGTCCCCTAACCCTAACCCTAGCCCGAACCCTAACCCTAACCCTTCCCCGAAGCCTGACCCTCACCCGTCCCCTAATCCTAACCCGTACGCTAACACTACCCCGCGCCCTCACACGCACGCTCCCCCTAAAGCGTTGCCGTACCCTCACCTGGACCCTAAACCGTCCCCGTCCCCTAACCGTAACCCTAGCCCGAACCCTAACCCTAACCCTTCCCCGAAGCCTGACCCTCACCCGTCCCCTAATCCTAACCCGTACGCTAACACTACCCCGCGCCCTCACACGCACGCTCCCCCTAAAGCGTTGCCGTACCCTCACCTGGACCCTAAACCGTCCCCGTCCCCTAACCGTAACCCTAGCCCGAACCCTAACCCTAACCCTTCCCCGAAGCCTGACCCTCACCCGTCCCCTAATCCTAACCCGTACGTTAACACTAACCCGCGCCCTCACACGCACGCTCCCCCTGAAGCGTTGCCGTACCCTCACCTGGACCCTAAACCGTCCCCGTCCCCTAACCCTAACCCTAGCCCGAACCCTAACCCTAACACTTCCCAGAAGCCTGACCCTCACCCGTCCCCTAATCCTAACCCGTACGCTAACACTAACCCGCGCCCTCACACGCACGCTCCCCCTAAAGCGTTGCCGTACCCTCACCTGGACCCTAAACCGTCCCCGTCCCCTAACCCTAACCCTAGCCCGAACCCTAAACCTAACCCTTCCCCGAAGCCTGACCCTCACCCGTCCCCTAATCCTAACCCGTACGCTAACACTAACCCGCGCCCTCACACCCACGCTCCCCCTAAAGCGTTGCCGTACCCTCACCTGGACTCTAAACCGTCCCCGTCCCCTAACCCTAACCCTAGACCGAACCCTAACCCTAACCCTTCCCCGAAGCCTGACCCTCACCCGTCCCCTAATCCGAACCCGTACGCTAACACTAACCCGCGCCCTCACACGCACGGTCCCCCTAAAGCGTTGCCGTACCCTCACCTGGACCCTAAACCGTCCCCATCCCCTAACCCTAACCCTAGCCCGAACCCTAACCCTAACACTTCCCCGAAGCCTGACCCTCACCCGTCCCCTAATCCTAACCCATACTCTAACACTAACCCACGCCCTCACACGCACGCTCCTCCTAAAGCGTTGCCGTACCCTCACCTGGACCCTAAACCGTCCCCGTCCCCTAACCCTAACCCTAGCCCGAACCCTAACCCTAACCCTTCCCCGAAGCCTGACCCTCACCCGTCCCCTAATCCTAACCCGTACGCTAACACTAACCCGCGCCCTCACACCCACGCTCCCCCTAAAGCGTTGCCGTACCCTCACCTGGACCCTAAACCGTCCCCGTCCCCTAACCCTAACCCTAGCCCGAACCCTAACCCTAACACTTCCCAGAAGCCTGACCCTCACCCGTCCCCTAATCCTAACCCGTACGCTAACACTAACCCGCGCCCTCACACGCACGCTCCCCCTAAAGCGTTGCCGTACCCTCACCTGGACCCTAAACCGTCCCCGTCCCCTAACCCTAACCCTAGCCCGAACCCTAAACCTAACCCTTCCCCGAAGCCTGACCCTCACCCGTCCCCTAATCCTAACCCGTACGCTAACACTAACCCGCGCCCTCACACCCACGCTCCCCCTAAAGCGTTGCCGTACCCTCACCTGGACTCTAAACCGTCCCCGTCCCCTAACCCTAACCCTAGACCGAACCCTAACCCTAACCCTTCCCCGAAGCCTGACCCTCACCCGTCCCCTAATCCGAACCCGTACGCTAACACTAACCCGCGCCCTCACACGCACGGTCCCCCTAAAGCGTTGCCGTACCCTCACCTGGACCCTAAACCGTCCCCATCCCCTAACCCTAACCCTAGCCCGAACCCTAACCCTAACACTTCCCCGAAGCCTGACCCTCACCCGTCCCCTAATCCTAACCCATACTCTAACACTAACCCACGCCCTCACACGCACGCTCCTCCTAAAGCGTTGCCGTACCCTCACCTGGACCCTAAACCGTCCCCGTCCCCTAACCCTAACCCTAGCCCGAACCCTAACCCTAACCCTTCCCCGAAGCCTGACCCTCACCCGTCCCCTAATCCTAACCCGTACGCTAACACTAACCCGCGCCCTCACACCCACGCTCCCCCTAAAGCGTTGCCGTACCCTCACCTGGACCCTAAACCGTCCCCGTCCCCTAACCCTAACCCTAGCCCGAACCCTAACCCTAACCCTTCCCCGAAGCCTGACCCTCACCCGTCCCCTAATCCTAACCCGTACGCTAAGAGTAACCCGCGCCCTCACACGCACGCTCCCCCTAAAGCGTTGCCGTACCCTCACCTGGACTCGAAACCGTCCCCGTCCCCTAACCCTAACCCTAGCCCGAACCCTAACCCTAACCCTTCCCCGAAGCCTGACCCTCACCCGTCCCCTAATCCTAACCCGTACGCTAACACTAACCCGCGCCCTCACACGCACGCTCCACCTAAAGCGTTGCCGTACCCTCACCTGGACCCTAAACCGTCCCCGTCCCCTAACCCTAACCCTAGGCCGAACCCTAACCCTAACCCTTCCCCGAAGCCTGACCCTCACCCGTCCCCTAATCCTAACCCGTACGCTAACACTACCCCGCGCCCTCACACGCACGCTCCCCCTAAAGCGTTGCCGTACCCTCACCTGGACCCTAAACCGTCCCCATCACCTAACCCTAACCCTAGCCCGAACCCTAACCCTAAACCTTCCCCGAAGCATGACCCTCACCCGTCCCCTAATCCTAACCCGTACGCTAACACTAACCCGCGCCCTCACACGCACGCTCCCCCTAAAGCGTTGCCGTACCCTCACCTGGACCCTAAACCGTCCCCGTCCCCTAACCCTAACCCTAGCCCGAACCCTAACCCTAACCCTTCCCCGAAGCCTGACCCTCACCCGTCCCCTAATCCTAACCCGTACGCTAACACTAACGCGCGCCCTCACACGCACGCTCCCCCTAAAGCGTTGCCATACCCTCACCTGGACCCTAAACCGTCCCCGTCCCCTAACGCTAACCCTATCCCGAACCCTAACCCTAACCCTTCCCCGAAGCCTGACCCTCACCCGTCCCCTAATCCTAACCCGTACGCTAACACTAACCCGCGCCCTCACACGCACGCTCCCCCTAAAGCGTTGCCGTACCCTCACCTGGACCCTAAACCGTCCCCGTCCCCTAATCCTAACCCTAGCCCGAACCCTAACCCTAACCCTTCCCCAAAGCCTGACCCTCACCCGTCCCCTAATCCTAACCCGTACGCTAACACTAACCCGCGCCCTCACACGCACGCTCCCCCTAAAGCGTTGCCGTACCCTCAACTGGACCCTAAACCGTCCCCGTCCCCTAACCCTAACCCTAGCCCGAACCCTAACCCTAACCCTTCCCCGAAGCCTGACCCTCACCCGTCCCCTAATCCTAACCCGTACGCTAACACTAACCCGCGCCCTCACACGCACGCTCCCCCTAAAGCGTTGCCGTACCCTCACCTGGACCCTAAGCCGTCTCCGTCCCCTAACCCTAACCCTAGCCCAAACCCTAACCCTAACCCTTCCCCGAAGCCTGACCCTCACCCGTCCCCTAATCCTAACCCGTACGCTAACACTAACCCGCGCCCTCACACGCACGCTCCCCCTAAAGCGTTGCCGTACCCTCACCTGGACCCTAAGCCGTCCCCGTCCCCTAACCCTAACCCTAGCCCGAACCCTAACCCTAACCCTTCCCCAAAGCCTGACCCTCACCCGTCCCCTAATCCTAACCCGTACGCTAACGCTAACCCGCGCCCTCACACGCACGCTCCCCCTAAAGCGTTGCCGTACCCTCACCTGGACCCTAAACCGTCCCCGTCCCCTAACCCTAACCCTAGCCCGAACCCTAACCCTAACCCTTCCCCGAAGCCTGACCCTCACCCGTCCCCTAATCCTAACCCGTACGCTAACACTAACCCGCGCCCTCACACCCACGCTCCCCCTAAAGCGTTGCCGTACCCTCACCTGGACCCTAAACCGTCCCCGTCCCCTAACCGTAACCCTAGCCCGAACCCTAACCCTAACCCTTCCCCGAAGCCTGACCCTCACCCGTCCCCTAATCCTAACCCGTACGTTAACACTAACCCGCGCCCTCACACGCACGCTCCCCCTGAAGCGTTGCCGTACCCTCACCTGGACCCTAAACCGTCCCCGTCCCCTAACCCTAACCCTAGCCCGAACCCTAACCCTAACACTTCCCAGAAGCCTGACCCTCACCCGTCCCCTAATCCTAACCCGTACGCTAACACTAACCCACGCCCTCACACGCACGCTCCCCCTAAAGCGTTGCCGTACACTCACCTGGACCCTAAACCGTCCCCGTCCCCTAACCCTAACCCTAGCCCGAACCCTAACCCTAACCCTTCCCCGAAGCCTGACCCTCACCCGTCCCCTAATCCTAACCCGTACGCTAACACTAACCCGCGCCCTCACACGCACGGTCCCCCTAAAGCGTTGCCGTACCCTCACCTGGACCCTAAACCGTCCCCATCCCCTAACCCTAACCCTAGCCCGAACCCTAACCCTAACCCTTCCCCGAAGCCTGACCCTCACCCGTCCCCTAATCCTAACCCATACTCTAACACTAACCCACGCCCTCACACGCACGCTCCTCCTAAAGCGTTGCCGTACCCTCACCTGGACCCTAAACCGTCCCCGTCCCCTAACCCTAACCCTAGCCCGAACCCTAACCCTAACCCTTCCCCGAAGCCTGACCCTCACCCGTCCCCTAATCCTAACCCGTACGCTAACACTAACCCGCGCCCTCACACCCACGCTCCCCCTAAAGCGTTGCCGTACCCTCACCTGGACCCTAAACCGTCCCCGTACCCTAACCCTAACCCTAGCCCGAACCCTAACCCTAACCCTTCCCCGAAGCCTGACCCTCACCCGTCCCCTAATCCTAACCCGTACGCTAAGAGTAACCCGCGCCCTCACACGCACGCTCCCCCTAAAGCGTTGCCGTACCCTCACCTGGACTCGAAACCGTCCCCGTCCCCTAACCCTAACCCTAGCCCGAACCCTAACCCTAACCCTTCCCCGAAGCCTGACCCTCACCCGTCCCCTAATCCTAACCCGTACGCTAACACTAACCCGCGCCCTCACACGCACGCTCCACCTAAAACGTTGCCGTACCCTCACCTGGACCCTAAACTGTCCCCGTCCCCTAACCCTAACCCTAGCCCGAACCCTAACCCTAACCCTTCCCCGAAGCCTGACCCTCACCCGTCTTCTAATCCTAACCCGTACGCTAACACTACCCCGCGCCCTCACACGCACGCTCCCCCTAAAGCGTTGCCGTACCCTCACCTGGACCCTAAACCGTCCCCATCACCTAACCCTAACCCTAGCCCGAACCCTAACCCTAAACCTTCCCCGAAGCATGACCCTCACCCGTCCCCTAATCCTAACCCGTACGCTAACACTAACCCGCGCCCTCACACGCACGCTCCCCCTAAAGCGTTGCCGTACCCTCACCTGGACCCTAAACCGTCCCCGTCCCCTAACCCTAACCCTGGCCCGAACCCTAACCCTAACCCTTCCCCGAAGCCTGACCCTCACCCGTCCCCTAATCCTAACCCGTACGCTAACACTAACGCGCGCCCTCACACGCACGCTCCCCCTAAAGCGTTGCCGTACCCTCACCTGGACCCTAAACCGTCCCCGTCCCCTAACCCTAACCCTAGCCCGAACCCTAACCCTAACCCTTCCCCGAAGCCTGACCCTCACCCGTCCCCTAATCCTAACCCGTACGCTAACACTAACCCGCGCCCTCACACGCACACTCCTCCTAAAGCGTTGCCGTACCCTCACCTGGACCCTAAACCGTCCCCGTCCCCTAATCCTAACCCTAGCCCGAACCCTAACCCTAACCCTTCCCCAAAGCCTGACCCTCACCCGTCCCCTAATCCTAACCCGTACGCTAACACTAACCCGCGCCCTCACACGCACGCTCCCCCTAAAGCGTTGCCGTACCCTCACCTGGACCCTAAACCGTCCCCGTCCCCTAACCCTAACCCTAGCCCGAACCCTAACCCTAACCCTTCCCCGAAGCCTGACCCTCACCCGTCCCCTAATCCTAACCCGTACGCTAACACTAACCCGCGCCCTCACACGCACGCTCCCCCTAAAGCGTTGCCGTACCCTCACCTGGACCCTAAGCCGTCCCCGTCCCCTAACCCTAACCCTAGCCCAAACCCTAACCCTAACCCTTCCCTGAAGCCTGACCCTCACCCGTCCCCTAATCCTAACCCGTACGCTAAGACTAACCCGCGCCCTCACACGCACGCTCCCCCTAAAGCATTGCCGTACCCTCACCTGGACCCTAAACCGTCCCCGTCCCCTAACCCTAACCCTAGCCCGAACCCTAACCCTAACCCTTCCCCAAAGCCTGACCCTCACCCGTCCCCTAATCCTAACCCGTACGCTAACACTAACCCGCGCCCTCACACGCACGCTCCCCCTAAAGCGTTGCCGTACCCTCACCTGGACCCTAAACCGTCCCCGTCCCCTAACCCTAACCCTAGCCCGAACCCTAACCCTAACCCTTCCCCGAAGCCTGACCCTCACCCGTCCCCTAATCCTAACCCGTACGCTAACACTAACACGCGCCCTCACACGCACGCTCCCCCTAAAGCGTTGCCGTACCCTCACCTGGACCCTAAACCGTCTCTGTCCCCTAACCCTAACCCTAGCCCGAACCCTAACCCTAACCCTTCCCCGAAGCCAGACCCTCACCCGTCCCCTAATCCTAACCCGTACGCTAACACTAACCCGCGCCCTCACACGCACGCTCCCCCTAAAGCGTTGCCGTACCCTCACCTGGACCCTAAACCGTCCCCGTCCCCTAACCCTAACCCTAGCCCGAACCCTAACCCTAACAATTCCCCGAAGCCTGACCCTCACACGTCCCCTAATCCTAACCCGTACGCTAACACTAACCCGCGCCCTCACACGCACGCTCCCCCTAAAGCGTTGCCGTACCCTCACCTGGACCCTAAGCCGTCCCCGTCCCCTAACCCTAACCCTAGCCCGAACCCTAACCCTAACCCTTCCCCGAAGCCTGACCCTCACCCGTCCCCTAATCCTAACCCGTACGCTAAGACTAACCCGCGCCCTCACACGCACGCTCCCCCTAAAGCGTTGCCGTACCCTCACCTGGACCCTAAACCGTCCCCGTCCCCTAACCCTAACCCTAGCCCGAACCGTAACCCTAACCATTCCCCAAAGCCTGACCCTCACCCGTCCCCTAATCCTAACCCGTACGCTAAGACTAACCCACGCCCTCACACGCACGCTCCCCCTAAAGCGTTGCCGTACCCTCACCTGGACCCTAAACCGTCCCCGTCCCCTAACCCTAACCCTAGCCCGAACCCTAACCCTAACCCTTCCCCGAAGCCTGACCCTCACCCGTCCCCTAATCCTAACCCGTACGCTAAGACTAACCCGCGCCCTCACACCCACGCTCCCCCTAAAGCGTTGCCGTACCCTCACCTGGACCCTAAACCGTCCCCGTCCCCTAACCGTAACCCTAGCCCGAACCCTAACCCTAACCCTTCCCCTAAGCCTGACCCTCACCCGTCCCCTAATCCTAACCCGTACGCTAACACTAACCCGCGCCCTCACACGCACGCTCCCCCTAAAGCGTTGCCGTACCCTCACCTGGACCCTAAACCGTCCCCGTCCCCTAACCCTAACCCTAGCCCGAACCCTAACCCTAACGCTTCCCCGAAGCCTGACCCTCACCCGTCCCCTAATCCTAACCCGTACGCTAACACTAACCCACGCCCTCACACCCACGCTCCCCCTAAAGCGTTGCCGTACCCTCACCTGGACCCTAAACCGTCCACGTCCCCTAACCCTAACCCTAGCCCGAACCCTAACCCTAACCCTTCCCCGTAGCCTGACCCTCACCCGTCCCCTAATCCTAACCCGTACGCTAACACTAACCCGCGCCCTCACACGTACGCTCCCCCTAAAGTGTTGCCGTACCCTCACCTGGACCCTAAACCGTCCCCGTCCCCTAATCCTAACCCTAGCCCGAACCCTAACCCTAACCCTTCCCCGAAGCCTGACTCTCACCCGTCCCCTAATCCTAACCCGTACGCTAACACTAACCCGCGCCCTGACACGCACGCTCCCCCTAAATCGTTGCCGTACCCTCACCTGGACCCTAAACCGTCCCCGTCCCCTAACCCTAACCCTAGCCCGAACCCTAACCCTAACCCTTCCCCGAAGCCTGACCCTCACCCGTCCCCTAATCCTAACCCGTACGCTAACACTAACCCGCGCCCTCACACGCACGCTCCCCCTAAAGCGTTGCCGTACCCTCACCTGGACCCTAAGCCGTCCCCGTCCCCTAACCCTAACCCTAGCCCGAACCCTAACCCTAACACTTCCCCGAAGCCTGACCCTCACCCGTCCCCTAATCCTAACCCGTACGCTAACACTAACCCGCGCCCTCACACGCACGCTCCCCCTAAAGCGTTGCCGTACCCTCACCTGGACCCTAAACCGTCCCCGTCCCCTAATCCTAACCCTAGCCCGAACCCTAACCCTAACACTTCCCCAAAGCCTGACCCTCACCCGTCCCCTAATCCTAACCCGTACGCTAACACTAACCCGCGCCCTCACACGCACGCTCCCCCTAAAGCGTTGCCGTACCCTCACCTGGACCCTAAACCGTCCCCGTCCCCTAACCCTAACCCTAGCCCGAACCCTAACCCTAACCCTTCCCCGAAGCCTGACCCTCACCCGTCCCCTAATCCTAACCCGTACGCTAACACTAACCCGCGCCCTCACACGCACGCTCCCCCTAAAGCGTTGCCGTACCCTCACCTGGACCCTAAGCCGTCCCCGTCCCCTAACCCTAACCCTAGCCCAAACCCTAACCCTAACCCTTCCCCGAAGCCTGACCCTCACCCGTCCCCTAATCCTAACCCGTACGCTAAGACTAACCCGCGCCCTCACACGCACGCTCCCCCTAAAGCGTTGCCGTACCCTCACCTGGACCCTAAACTGTCCCCGTCCCCTAACCCTAACCCTAGCCCGAACCCTAACCCTAACCCTTCCCCAAAGCCTGACCCTCACCCGTCCCCTAATCCTAACCCGTACGCTAACACTAACCCGCGCCCTCACACGCACGCTCCCACTAAAGCGTTGCCGTACCCTCACCTGGACCCTAAACCGTCCCCGTCCCCTAACCCTAACCCTAGCCCGAACCCTAAACCTAACCCTTCCCCGAAGCCTGACCCTCACCCGTCCCCTAATCCTAACCCGTACGCTAACACTAACCCGCGCCCTCACACCCACGCTCCCCCTAAAGCGTTGCCGTACCCTCACCTGGACCCTAAACCGTCCCCGTCCCCTAACCCTAACCCTAGCCCGAACCCTAACCCTAACCCTTCCCCGAAGCCTGACCCTCACCCGTCCCCTAATCCTAACCCGTACGCTAACACTAACACGCGCCCTCACACGCACGCTCCCCCTAAAGCGTTGCCGTACCCTCACCTGGACCCTAAACCGTCCCTGTCCCCTAACCCTAACCCTAGCCCGAACCCTAACCCTAACCCTTCCCCGAAGCCAGACCCTCACCCGTCCCCTAATCCTAACCCGTACGCTAACACTAACCCGCGCCCTCACACGCACGCTCCCCCTAAAGCGTTGCCGTACCCTCACCTGGACCCTAAACCGTCCCCGTCCCCTAACCCTAACCCTAGCCCGAACCCTAACCCTAACAATTCCCCGAAGCCTGACCCTCACCCGTCCCCTAATCCTAACCCGTACGCTAACACTAACCCGCGCCCTCACACGCACGCTCCCCCTAAAGCGTTGCCGTACCCTCACCTGGACTCGAAACCGTCCCCGTCCCCTAACCCTAACCCTAGCCCGAACCCTAACCCTAACCCTTCCCCGAAGCCTGACCCTCACCCGTCCCCTAATCCTAACCCGTACGCTAACACTAACCCGCGCCCTCACACGCACGCTCCACCTAAAGCGTTGCCGTACCCTCACCTGGACCCTAAACCGTCCCCGTCCCCTAACCCTAACCCTAGCCCGAACCCTAACCCTAACCCTTCCCCGAAGCCTGACCCTCACCCGTCCCCTAATCCTAACCCGTACGCTAACACTACCCCGCGCCCTCACACGCACGCTCCCCCTAAAGCGTTGCCGTACCCTCACCTGGACCCTAAACCGTCCCCATCACCTAACCCTAACCCTAGCCCGAACCCTAACGCTAACCCTTCCCCGAAGCATGACCCTCACCCGTCCCCTAATCCTAACCCGTACGCTAACACTAACCCGCGCCCTCACACGCACGCTCCCCCTAAAGCGTTGCCGTACCCTCACCTGGACCCTAAACCGTCCCCGTCCCCTAACCCTAACCCTAGCCCGAACCCTAACCCTAACCCTTCCCCGAAGCCTGACCCTCACCCGTCCCCTAATCCTAACCCGTACGCTAACACTAACGCGCGCCCTCACACGCACGCTCCCCCTAAAGCGTTGCCGTACCCTCACCTGGACCCTAAACCGTCCCCGTCCCCTAACCCTAACCCTAGCCCGAACCCTAACACTAACCCTTCCCCGAAGCATGACCCTCACCCGTCCCCTAATCCTAACCCGTACGCTAACACTAACCCACGCCCTCACACTCACGCTCCCCCTAAAGCGTTGCCGTACCCTCACCTGGACCCTACACCGTCCCCGTCCCCTAACCCTAACCCTAGCCCGAACCCTAACCCTAACGCTTCCCCGAAGCCTGACACTCACCCGTCCCCTAATCCTAACCCGTACGCTAACACTAACCCACGCCCTCACATGCACGCTCCCCCTAAAGCGTTGCCGTACCCTCACCTGGACCCTAAACCGTCCCCGTCCCCTAACCCTAACCCTAGCCCGAACCCTAACCCTAACCCTTCCCCGAAGCCTGACCCTCACCCGTCCCCTAATCCTAACCCGTACGCTAACACTAACCCGCGCCCTCACACGCACGCTCCCCCTAAAGCGTTGCCGTACCCTCACCTGGACCCTAAACCGTCCCCGTCCCCTAATCCTAACCCTAGCCCGAACCCTAACCCTAACCCTTCCCCAAAGCCTGACCCTCACCCGTCCCCTAATCCTAACCCGTACGCTAACACTAACCCGCGCCCTCACACGCACGCTCCCCCTAAAGCGTTGCCGTACCCTCACCTGGACCCTAAACCGTCCCCGTCCCCTAACCCTAACCCTAGCCCGAACCCTAACCCTAACCCTTCCCCGAAGCCTGACCCTCACCCTTCCCCTAATCCTAACCCGTACGCTAACACTAACCCGCGCCCTCACACGCACGCTCCCCCTAAAGCGTTGCCGTACCCTCACCTGGACCCTAAGCCGTCCCCGTCCCCTAACCCTAACCCTAGCCCGAACCCTAACCCTAACCCTTCCGCAAAGCCTGACCCTCACCCGTCCCCTAATCCTAACCCGTACGCTAACGCTAACCCGCGCCCTCACACGCACGCTCCCCCTAAAGCGTTGCCGTACCCTCACCTGGACCCTAAACCGTCCCCGTCCCCTAACCCTAACCCTAGCCCGAACCCTAACCCTAACCCTTCCCCGAAGCCTGACCCTCACCCGTCCCCTAATCCTAACCCGTACGCTAACACTAACCCGCGCCCTCACACCCACGCTCCCCCTAAAGCGTTGCCGTACCCTCACCTGGACCCTAAACGGTCCCCTTCCCCTAACCGTAACCCTAGCCCGAACCCTAACCCTAACACTTCCCCGAAGCCTGACCCTCACCCGTCCCCTAATCCTAACCCGTACGTTAACACTAACCCGCGCCCTCACACGCACGCTCCCCCTGAAGCGTTGCCGTACCCTCACCTGGACCCTAAACCGTCCCCGTCCCCTAACCCTAACCCTAGCCCGAACCCTAACCCTAACGCTTCCCCGAAGCCTGACCCTCACCCGTCCCCTAATCCTAACCCGTACGCTAACACTAACCCGCGCCCTCACACGCACGCTCCCCCTAAAGCGTTGCCGTACCCTCACCTGGACCCTAAACCGTCCCCGTCCCCTAAAACTAACCCTAGCCCGAACCCTAAACCTAACCCTTCCCCGAAGCCTGACCCACACCCGTCCCCTAATCCTAACCCGTACGCTAACACTAACCCGCGCCCTCACACCCACGCTCCCCCTAAAGCGTTGCCGTACCCTCACCTGGACTCTAAACCGTCCCCGTCCCCTAACCCTAACCCTAGACAGAACCCTAACCCTAACCCTTCCCCGAAGCCTGACCCTCACCCGTCCCCTAATCCGAACCCGTACGCTAACACTAACCCGCGCCCTCACACGCACGCTCCCCCTAAAGCGTTGCCGTACCCTCACCTGGACCCTAAGCCGTCCCCGTCCCCTAACCCTAACCCTAGCCCGAACCCTAACCCTAACCCTTCCGCAAAGCCTGACCCTCACCCGTCCCCTAATCCTAACCCGTACGCTAACGCTAACCCGCGCCCTCACACGCACGCTCCCCCTAAAGCGTTGCCGTACCCTCACCTGGACCCTAAACCGTCCCCGTCCCCTAACCCTAACCCTAGCCCGAACCCTAACCCTAACCCTTCCCCGAAGCCTGACCCTCACCCGTCCCCTAATCCTAACCCGTACGCTAACACTAACCCGCGCCCTCACACCCACGCTCCCCCTAAAGCGTTGCCGTACCCTCACCTGGACCCTAAACGGTCCCCTTCCCCTAACCGTAACCCTAGCCCGAACCCTAACCCTAACACTTCCCCGAAGCCTGACCCTCACCCGTCCCCTAATCCTAACCCGTACGTTAACACTAACCCGCGCCCTCACACACACGCTCCCCCTGAAGCGTTGCCGTACCCTCACCTGGACCCTAAACCGTCCCCGTCCCCTAACCCTAACCCTAGCCCGAACCCTAACCCTAACGCTTCCCCGAAGCCTGACCCTCACCCGTCCCCTAATCCTAACCCGTACGCTAACACTAACCCGCGCCCTCACACGCACGCTCCCCCTAAAGCGTTGCCGTACCCTCACCTGGACCCTAAACCGTCCCCGTCCCCTAAAACTAACCCTAGCCCGAACCCTAAACCTAACCCTTCCCCGAAGCCTGACCCACACCCGTCCCCTAATCCTAACCCGTACGCTAACACTAACCCGCGCCCTCACACCCACGCTCCCCCTAAAGCGTTGCCGTACCCTCACCTGGACTCTAAACCGTCCCCGTCCCCTAACCCTAACCCTAGACAGAACCCTAACCCTAACCCTTCCCCGAAGCCTGACCCTCACCCGTCCCCTAATCCGAACCCGTACGCTAACACTAACCCGCGCCCTCACACGCACGGTCCCCCTAAAGCGTTGCCGTACCCTCACCTGGACCCTAAACCGTCCCCATCCCCTAACCCTAACCCTAGCCCGAACCCTAACCCTAACCCTTCCCCGAAGCCTGACCCTCACCCGTCCCCTAATCCTAACCCATACTCTAACACTAACCCACGCCCTCACACGTACGCTCCTCCTAAAGCGTTGCCGTACCCTCACCTGGACCCTAAACCGTCCCCGTCCCCTAACCCTAACCCTAGCCCGAACCCTAACCCTAACCCTTCCCCGAAGCCTGACCCTCACCCGTCCCCTAATCCTAACCCGTACGCTAACACTAACCCGTGCCCTCACACCCACGCTCCCCCTAAAGCGTTGCCGTACCCTCACCTGGACCCTAAACCGTCCCCGTCCCCTAACCCTAACCCTAGCCCGAACCCTAACCCTAACCCTTCCCCGAAGCCTGACCCTCACCCGTCCCCTAATCCTAACCCGTACGCTAAGAGTAACCCGCGCCCTCACACGCACGCTCCCCCTAAAGCGTTGCCGTACCCTCACCTGGACCCTAAACCGTCCCCGTCCCCTAACCCTAACCCTAGCCCGAACCCTAACCCTAACCCTTCCCCGATGCCTGACCCTCACCCGTCCCCTAATCCTAACCCGTACGCTAACACTAACCCGCGCCCTCACACGCACGCTCCACCTAAAGCGTTGCCGTACCCTCACCTGGACCCTAAACCGTCCCCGTCCCCTAACCCTAACCCTAGCCCGAACCCTAACCCTAACCCTTCCCCGAAGCCTGACCCTCACCCGTCCCCTAATCCTAACCCGTACGCTAACACTACCCCGCGCCCTCACACGCACGCTCCCCCTAAAGCGTTGCCGTACCCTCACCTGGACCCTAAACCGTCCCCATCACCTAACCCTAACCCTAGCCCGAACCCTAACCCTAAACCTTCCCCGAAGCATGACACTCACCCGTCCCCTAATCCTAACCCGTACGCTAACACTAACCCGCGCCCTCACACGCACGCTCCCCCTAAAGCGTTGCCGTACCCTCACCTGGACCCTAAACCGTCCCCGTCCCCTAACCCTAACCCTAGCCCGAACCCTAACCCTAACCCTTCCCCGAAGCCTGACCCTCACCCGTCCCCTAATCCTAACCCGTACGCTAACACTAACGCGCGCCCTCACACGCACGCTCCCCCTAAAGCGTTGCCGTACCCTCACCTGGACCCTAAACCGTCCCCGTCCCCTAACGCTAACCCTAGCCCGAACCCTAACCCTAACCCTTCCCCGAAGCCTGACCCTCACCCGTCCCCTAATCCTAACCCGTACGCTAACACTAACCCGCGCCCTCACACGCACGCTCCCCCTAAAGCGTTGCCGTACCCTCACCTGGACCCTAAACCGTCCCCGTCCCCTAATCCTAACCCTAGCCCGAACCCTAACCCTAACCCTTCCCGGAAGCCTGACCCTCACCCGTCCCCTAATCCTAACCCGTACGCTAAGACTAACCCGCGCCCTCACACGCACGCTCCCCCTAAAGCGTTGCCGTACCCTCACCTGGACCCTAAACCGTCCCCGTCCCCTAACCCTAACCCTAGCCCGAACCCTAACCCTAACCCTTCCCCAAAGCCTGACCCTCACCCGTCCCCTAATCCTAACCCGTACGCTAACACTAACCCGCGCCCTCACACGCACGCTCCCCCTAAAGCGTTGCCGTACCCTCACCTGGACCCTAAACCGTCCCCGTCCCCTAACCCTAACCCTAGCCCGAACCCTAAACCTAACCCTTCCCCGAAGCCTGACCCTCACCCGTCCCCTAATCCTAACCCGTACGCTAACACTAACCCGCGCCCTCACACCCACGCTCCCCCTAAAGCGTTGCCGTACCCTCACCTGGACCCTAAACCGTCCCCGTCCCCTAACCCTAACCCTAGCCCGAACCCTAACCCTAACCCTTCCCCGAAGCCTGACCCTCACCCGTCCCCTAATCCTAACCCGTACGCTAAGACTAACCCGCGCCCTCACACGCACGCTCCCCCTAAAGCGTTGCCGTACCCTCACCTGGACCCTAAACCGTCCCCGTCCCCTAACCCTAACCCTAGCCCGAACCCTAACCCTAACCCTTCCCCAAAGCCTGACCCTCACCCGTCCCCTAATCCTAACCCGTACGCTAAGACTAACCCGCGCCCTCACACCCACGCTCCCCCTAAAGCGTTGCCGTACCCTCACCTGGACCCTAAACCGTCCCCGTCCCCTAACCGTAACCCTAGCCCGAACCCTAACCCTAACCCTTCCCCGAAGCCTGACCCTCACCCGTCCCCTAATCCTAACCCGTACGCTAACACTAACCCGCGCCCTCACACGCACGCTCCCCCTAAAGCGTTGCCGTACCCTCACCTGGACCCTAAACCGTCCCCGTCCCCTAACCCTAACCCTAGCCCGAACCCTAACCCTAACGCTTCCCCGAAGCCTGACCCTCACCCGTCCCCTAATCCTAACCCGTACGCTAACACTAACCCACGCCCTCACACCCACGCTCCCCCTAAATCGTTGCCGTACCCTCACCTGGACCCTAAACCGTCCCCGTCCCCTAACCCTAACCCTAGCCCGAACCCTAACCCTAACCCTTCCCCGAAGCCTGACCCTCACCCGTCCCCTAATCCTAACCCGTACGCTAACACTAACCCGCGCCCTCACACGCACGCTCCCCCTAAAGTGTTGCCGTACCCTCACCTGGACCCTAAACCGTCCCCGTCCCCTAATCCTAACCCTAGCCCGAACCCTAACCCTAACCCTTCCCCGAAGCCTGACTCTCACCCGTCCCCTAATCCTAACCCATACGCTAACACTAACCCACGCCCTGACACGCACGCTCCCCCTAAATCGTTGCCGTACCCTCACCTGGACCCTAAACCGTCCCCGTCCCCTAACCCTAACCCTAGCCCGAACCCTAACCCTAACCCTTCCCCGAAGCCTGACCCTCACCCGTCCCCTAATCCTAACCCGTACGCTAACACTAACCCGCGCCCTCACACACACGCTCCCCCTAAAGCGTTGCCGTACCCTCACCTGGACCCTAAGCCGTCCCCGTCCCCTAACCCTAACCCTAGCCCGAACCCTAACCCTAACACTTCCCCGAAGCCTGACCCTCACCCGTCCCCTAATCCTAACCCGTACGCTAACACTAACCCGCGCCCTCACACGCACGCTCCCCCTAAAGCGTTGCCGTACCCTCACCTGGACCCTAAACCGTCCCCGTCCCCTAATCCTATCCCTAGCCCGAACCCTAACCCTAACCCTTCCCCAAAGCCTGACCCTCACCCGTCCCCTAATCCTAACCCGTACGCTAACACTAACCCGCGCCCTCACACGCACGCTCCCCCTAAAGCGTTGCCGTACCCTCACCTGGACCCTAAGCCGTCCCCGTCCCCTAACCCTAACCCTAGCCCAAACCCTAACCCTAACCCTTCCCCGAAGCCTGACACTCACCCGTCCCCTAATCCTAACCCGTACGCTAAGACTAACCCGCGCCCTCACACGCACGCTCCCCCTAAAGCGTTGCCGTACCCTCACCTGGACCCTAAACCGTCCCCGTCCCCTAACCCTAACCCTAGCCCGAACCCTAACCCTAACCCTTCCCCAAAGCCTGACCCTCACCCGTCCCCTAATCCTAACCCGTACGCTAACACTAACCCGCGCCCTCACACGCACGCTCCCCCTAAAGCGTTGCCGTACCCTCACCTGGACCCTAAACCGTCCCCGTCCCCTAACCCTAACCCTAGCCCGAACCCTAAACCTAACCCTTCCCCGAAGCCTGACCCTCACCCGTCCCCTAATCCTAACCCGTACGCTAACACTAACCCGCGCCCTCACACCCACGCTCCCCCTAAAGCGTTGCCGTACCCTCACCTGGACCCTAAACCGTCCCCGTCCCCTAACCCTAACCCTAGCCCGAACCCTAACCCTAACCCTTCCCCGAAGCCTGACCCTCACCCGTCCCCTAATCCTAACCCGTACGCTAACACTAACACGCGCCCTCACACGCACGCTCCCACTAAAGCGTTGCCGTACCCTCACCTGGACCCTAAACCGTCCCTGTCCCCTAACCCTAACCCTAGCCCGAACCCTAACCCTAACCCTTCCCCGAAGCCAGACCCTCACCCGTCCCCTAATCCTAACCCGTACGCTAACACTAACCCGCGCCCTCACACGCACGCTCCCCCTAAAGCGTTGCCGTACCCTCACCTGGACCCTAAACCGTCCCCGTCCCCTAACCCTAACCCTAGCCCGAACCCTAACCCTAACAATTCCCCGAAGCCTGACCCTCACCCGTCCCCTAATCCTAACCCGTACGCTAACACTAACCCGCGCCCTCACACGCACGCTCCCCCTAAAGCGTTGCCGTACCCTCACCTGGACTCGAAACCGTCCCCGTCCCCTAACCCTAACCCTAGCCCGAACCCTAACCCTAACCCTTCCCCGAAGCCTGACCCTCACCCGTCCCCTAATCCTAACCCGTACGCTAACACTAACCCGCGCCCTCACACGCACGCTCCACCTAAAGCGTTGCCGTACCCTCACCTGGACCCTAAACCGTCCCCGTCCCCTAACCCTAACCCTAGCCCGAACCCTAACCCTAACCCTTCCCCGAAGCCTGACCCTCACCCGTCCCCTAATCCTAACCCGTACGCTAACACTACCCCGCGCCGTCACACGCACGCTCCCCCTAAAGCGTTGCCGTACCCTCACCTGGACCCTAAACCGTCCCCATCACCTAACCCTAACCCTAGCCCGAACCCTAACGCTAACCCTTCCCCGAAGCATGACCCTCACCCGTCCCCTAATCCTAACCCGTACGCTAACACTAACCCGCGCCGTCACACGCACGCTCCCCCTAAAGCGTTGCCGTACCCTCACCTGGACCCTAAACCGTCCCCGTCCCCTAACCCTAACCCTAGCCCGAACCCTAACCCTAACCCTTCCCCGAAGACTGACCCTCACCCGTCCCCTAATCCTAACCCGTACGCTAACACTAACGCGCGCCCTCACACGCACGCTCCCCCTAAAGCGTTGCCGTACCCTCACCTGGACCCTAAACCGTCCCCGTCCCCTAACCCTAACCCTAGCCCGAACCCTAACCCTAACCCTTCCCCGAAGCCTGACCCTCACCCGTCCCCTAATCCTAACCCGTACGCTAACACTAACCCGCGCCCTCACACGCACGCTCCCCCTAAAGCGTTGCCGTACCCTCACCTGGATCCTAAACCGTCCCCGTCCCCTAACCCTAACCCTAGCCCGAACCCTAACCCTAACCCTTCCCCGAAGCCTGACACTCACCCGTCCCCTAATCCTAACCCGTACGCTAACACTAACCCACGCCCTCACATGCACGCTCCCCCTAAAGCGTTGCCGTACCCTCACCTGGACCCTAAACCGTCCCCGTCCCCTAACCCTAACCCTAGCCCGAACCCTAACCCTAACCCTTCCCCGAAGCCTGACCCTCACCCGTCCCCTAATCCTAACCCGTACGCTAACACTAACCCGTGCCCTCACACGCACGCTCCCCCTAAAGCGTTGCCGTACCCTCACCTGGACCCTAAACCGTCCCCGTCCCCTAATCCTAACCCTAGCCCGAACCCTAACCCTAACCCTTCCCCAAAGCCTGACCCTCACCCGTCCCCTAATCCTAACCCGTACACTAACACTAACCCGCGCCCTCACACGCACGCTCCCACTAAAGCGTTGCCGTACCCTCACCTGGACCCTAAACCGTCCCCGTCCCCTAACCCTAACCCTAGCCCGAACCCTAACCCTAACCCTTCCCCGAAGCCTGACCCTCACCCGTCCCCTAATCCTAACCCGTACGCTAACACTAACCCGCGCCCTCACACGCACGCTCCCCCTAAAGCGTTGCCGTACCCTCACCTGGACCCTAAGCCGTCCCCGTCCCCTAACCCTAACCCTAGCCCGAACCCTAACCCTAACCCTTCCCCAAAGCCTGACCCTCACCCGTCCCCTAATCCTAACCCGTACGCTAACGCTAACCCGCGCCCTCACACGCACGCTCCCCCTAAAGCGTTGCCGTACCCTCACCTGGACCCTAAACCGTCCCCGTCCCCTAACCCTAACCCTAGCCCGAACCCTAACCCTAACCCTTCCCCGAAGCCTGACCCTCACCCGTCCCCTAATCCTAACCCGTACGCTAACACTAACCCGCGCCCTCACACCCACGCTCCCCCTAAAGCGTTGCCGTACCCTCACCTGGACCCTAAACCGTCCCCGTCCCCTAACCGTAACCCTAGCCCGAACCATAACCCTAACCGTTCCCCGAAGCCTGACCCTCACCCGTCCCCTAATCCTAACCCGTACGTTAACACTAACCCGCGCCCTCACACGCACGCTCCCCCTGAAGCGTTGCCGTACCCTCACCTGGACCCTAAACCGTCCCCGTCCCCTAACCCTAACCCTAGCCCGAACCCTAACCCTAACACTTCCCAGAAGCCTGACCCTCACCCGTCCCCTAATCCTAACCCGTACGCTAACACTAACCCGCGCCCTCACACGCACGCTCCCCCTAAAGCGTTGCCGTACCCTCACCTGGACCCTAAACCGTCCCCGTCCCCTAACCCTAACCCTAGCCCGAACCCTAAACCTAACCCTTCCCCGAAGCCTGACCCTCACCCGTCCCCTAATCCTAACCCGTACGCTAACACTAACCCGCGCCCTCACACCCACGCTCCCCCTAAAGCGTTGCCGTACCCTCACCTGGACTCTGAACCGTCCCCGTCCCCTAACCCTAACCCTAGCCCGAACCCTAACCCTAACCCTTCCCCGAAGCCTGACCCTCACCCGTCCCCTAATCCGAACCCGTACGCTAACACTAACCCGCGCCCTCACACGCACGGTCCCCCTAAAGCGTTGCCGTACCCTCACCTGGACCCTAAACCGTCCCCATCCCCTAACCCTAACCCTAGCCCGAACCCTAACCCTAACCCTTCCCCGAAGCCTGACCCTCACCCGTCCCCTAATCCTAACCCATACTCTAACACTAACCCACGCCCTCACACGCAAGCTCCTCCTAAAGCGTTGCCGTACCCTCACCTGGACCCTAAACCGTCCCCATCCCCTAACCCTAACCCTAGCCCGAACCCTAACCCTAACCCTTCCCCGAAGCCTGACCCTCACCCGTCCCCTAATCCTAACCCGTACGCTAACACTAACCCGCGCCCTCACACCCACGCTCCCCCTAAAGCGTTGCCGTACCCTCACCTGGACCCTAAACCGTCCCCGTCCCCTAACCCTAACCCTAGCCCGAACCCTAACCCTAACCCTTCCCCGAAGCCTGACCCTCACCCGTCCCCTAATCCTAACCCGTACGCTAAGAGTAACCCGCGCCCTCACACGCACGCTCCCCCTAAAGCGTTGCCGTACCCTCACCTGGACTCGAAACCGTCCCCGTCCCCTAACCCTAACCCTAGCCCGAACCCTAACCCTAACCCTTCCCCGAAGCCTGACCCTCACCCGTCCCCTAATCCTAACCCGTACGCTAACACTAACCCGCGCCCTCACACGCACGCTCCACCTAAAGCGTTGCCGTACCCTCACCTGGACCCTAAACCGTCCCCGTCCCCTAACCCTAACCCTAGCCCGAACCCTAACCCTAACCCTTCCCCGAAGCCTGACCCTCACCCGTCCCCTAATCCTAACCCGTACGCTAACACTACCCCGCGCCCTCACACGCACGCTCCCCCTAAAGCGTTGCCGTACCCTCACCTTGACCCTAAACCGTCCCAATCACCTAACCCTAACCCTAGCCCGAACCCTAACCCTAAACCTTCCCCGAAGCATGACCCTCACCCGTCCCCTAATCCTAACCCGTACGCTAACACTAACCCGCGCCCTCACACGCACGCTCCCCCTAAAGCGTTGCCGTACCCTCACCTGGACCCTAAACCGTCCCCGTCCCCTAACCCTAACCCTAGCCCGAACCCTAACCCTAACCCTTCCCCGAAGCCTGACCCTCACCCGTCCCCTAATCCTAACCCGTACGCTAACACTAACGCGCGCCCTCACACGCACGCTCCCCCTAAAGCGTTGCCGTACCCTCACCTGGACCCTAAACCGTCCCCGTCCCCTAACCCTAACCCTAGCCCGAACCCTAACCCTAACCCTTCCCCGAAGCCTGACCCTCACCCGTCCCCTAATCCTAACCCGTACGCTAACACTAACCCGCGCCCTCACACGCACGCTCCCCCTAAAGCGTTGCCGTACCCTCACCTGGACCCTAAACCGTCCCCGTCCCCTAATCCTAACCCTAGCCCGAACCCTAACCCTAACCCTTCCCCAAAGCCTGACCCTCACCCGTCCCCTAATCCTAACCCGTACGCTAACACTAACCCGCGCCCTCACACGCACGCTACCCCTAAAGCGTTGCCGTACCCTCACCTGGACCCTAAACCGTCCCCGTCCCCTAACCCTAACCCTAGCCCGAACCCTAACCCTAACCCTTCCCCGAAGCCTGACCCTCACCCGTCCCCTAATCCTAACCCGTACGCTAACACTAACCCGCGCCCTCACACGCACGCTCCCCCTAAAGCGTTGCCGTACCCTCACCTGGACCCTAAGCCGTCCCCGTCCCCTAACCCTAACCCTAGCCCAAACCCTAACCCTAACCCTTCCCCGAAGCCTGACCCTCACCCGTCCCCTAATCCTAACCCGTACGCTAAGACTAACCCGCGCCCTCACACGCACGCTCCCCCTAAAGCGTTGCCGTACCCTCACCTGGACCCTAAACCGTCCCCGTCCCCTAACCCTAACCCTAGCCCGAACCCTAACCCTAACCCTTCCCCAAAGCCTGACCCTCACCCGTCCCCTAATCCTAACCCGTACGCTAACACTAACCCGCGCCCTCACACGCACGCTCCCCCTAAAGCGTTGCCGTACCCTCACCTGGACCCTAAACCGTCCCCGTCCCCTAACCCTAACCCTAGCCCGAACCCTAACCCTAACAATTCCCCGAAGCCTGACCCTCACCCGTCCCCTAATCCTAACCCGTACGCTAACACTAACCCGCGCCCTCACACGCACGCTCCCCCTAAAGCTTTGCCGTACCCTCACCTGGACCCTAAGCCGTCCCCGTCCCCTAACCCTAACCCTAGCCCGAACCCTAACCCTAACCCTTCCCCGAAGCCTGACCCTCACCCGTCCCCTAATCCTAACCCGTACGCTAAGACTAACCCGCGCCCTCACACGCACGCTCCCCCTAAAGCGTTGCCGTACCCTCACCTGGACCCTAAACCGTCCCCGTCCCCTAACCCTAACCCTAGCCCGAACCCTAACCCTAACCCTTCCCCAAAGCCTGACCCTCACCCGTCCCCTAATCCTAACCCGTACGCTAAGACTAACCCGCGCCCTCACACGCACGCTCCCCCTAAAGCGTTGCCGTACCCTCACCTGGACCCTAAACCGTCCCCGTCCCCTAACCCTAACCCTAGCCCGAACCCTAACCCTAACCCTTCCCCGAAGACTGACCCTCACCCGTCCCCTAATCCTAACCCGTACGCTAAGACTAACCCGCGCCCTCACACCCACGCTCCCCCTAAAGCGTTGCCGTACCCTCACCTGGACCCTAAACCGTCCCCGTCCCCTAACCGTAACCCTAGCCCGAACCCTAACCCTAACCCTTCCCCGAAGCCTGACCCTCACCCGTCCCCTAATCCTAACCCGTACGCTAACACTAACCCGCGCCCTCACACGCACGCTCCCCCTAAAGCGTTGCCGTACCCTCACCTGGACCCTAAACCGTCCCCGTCCCCTAACCCTAACCCTAGCCCGAACCCTAACCCTAACGCTTCCCCGAAGCCTGACCCTCACCCGTCCCCTAATCCTAACCCGTACGCTAACACTAACCCACGCCCTCACACCCACGCTCCCCCTAAAGCGTTGCCGTACCCTCACCTGGACCCTAAACCGTCCCCGTCCCCTAACCCTAACCCTAGCCCGAACCCTAACCCTAACCCTTCCCCGAAGCCTGACCCTCACCCGTCCCCTAATCCTAACCCGTACGCTAACACTAACCCGCGCCCTCACACGCACGCTCCCCCTAAAGTGTTGCCGTACCCTCACCTGGACCCTAAACCGTCCCCGTCCCCTAATCCTAACCCTAGCCCGAACCCTAACCCTAACCCTTCCCCGAAGCCTGACTCTCACCCGTCCCCTAATCCTAACCCGTACGCTAAGAGTAACCCGCGCCCTCACACGCACGCTCCCCCTAAAGCGTTGCCGTACCCTCACCTGGACTCGAAACCGTCCCCGTCCCCTAACCCTAACCCTAGCCCGAACCCTAACCCTAACCCTTCCCCGAAGCCTGACCCTCACCCGTCCCCTAATCCTAACCCGTACGCTAACACTAACCCGCGCCCTCACACGCACGCTCCACCTAAAGCGTTGCCGTACCCTCACCTGGACCCTAAACCGTCCCCGTCCCCTAACCCTAACCCTAGCCCGAACCCTAACCCTAACCCTTCCCCGAAGCCTGACCCTCACCCGTCCCCTAATCCTAACCCGTACGCTAACACTACCCCGCGCCCTCACATGCACGCTCCCCCTAAAGCGTTGCCGTACCCTCACCTGGACCCTAAACCGTCCCAATCACCTAACCCTAACCCTAGCCCGAACCCTAACCCTAAACCTTCCCCGAAGCATGACCCTCACCCGTCCCCTAATCCTAACCCGTACGCTAACACTAACCCGCGCCCTCACACGCACGCTCCCCCTAAAGCGTTGCCGTACCCTCACCTGGACCCTAAACCGTCCCCGTCCCCTAACCCTAACCCTAGCCCGAACCCTAACCCTAACCCTTCCCCGAAGCCTGACCCTCACCCGTCCCCTAATCCTAACCCGTACGCTAACACTAACGCGCGCCCTCACACGCACGCTCCCCCTAAAGCGTTGCCGTACCCTCACCTGGACCCTAAACCGTCCCCGTCCCCTAACCCTAACCCTAGCCCGAACCCTAACCCTAACCCTTCCCCGAAGCCTGACCCTCACCCGTCCCCTAATCCTAACCCGTACGCTAACACTAACCCGCGCCCTCACACGCACGCTCCCCCTAAAGCGTTGCCGTACCCTCACCTGGACCCTAAACCGTCCCCGTCCCCTAATCCTAACCCTAGCCCGAACCCTAACCCTAACCCTTCCCCAAAGCCTGACCCTCACCCGTCCCCTAATCCTAACCCGTACGCTAACACTAACCCGCGCCCTCACACGCACGCTACCCCTAAAGCGTTGCCGTACCCTCACCTGGACCCTAAACCGTCCCCGTCCCCTAACCCTAACCCTAGCCCGAACCCTAACCCTAACCCTTCCCCGAAGCCTGACCCTCACCCGTCCCCTAATCCTAACCCGTACGCTAACACTAACCCGCGCCCTCACACGCACGCTCCCCCTAAAGCGTTGCCGTACCCTCACCTGGACCCTAAGCCGTCCCCGTCCCCTAACCCTAACCCTAGCCCAAACCCTAACCCTAACCCTTCCCCGAAGCCTGACCCTCACCCGTCCCCTAATCCTAACCCGTACGCTAAGACTAACCCGCGCCCTCACACGCACGCTCCCCCTAAAGCGTTGCCGTACCCTCACCTGGACCCTAAACCGTCCCCGTCCCCTAACCCTAACCCTAGCCCGAACCCTAACCCTAACCCTTCCCCAAAGCCTGACCCTCACCCGTCCCCTAATCCTAACCCGTACGCTAACACTAACCCGCGCCCTCACACGCACGCTCCCCCTAAAGCGTTGCCGTACCCTCACCTGGACCCTAAACCGTCCCCGTCCCCTAACCCTAACCCTAGCCCGAACCCTAACCCTAACAATTCCCCGAAGCCTGACCCTCACCCGTCCCCTAATCCTAACCCGTACGCTAACACTAACCCGCGCCCTCACACGCACGCTCCCCCTAAAGCTTTGCCGTACCCTCACCTGGACCCTAAGCCGTCCCCGTCCCCTAACCCTAACCCTAGCCCGAACCCTAACCCTAACCCTTCCCCGAAGCCTGACCCTCACCCGTCCCCTAATCCTAACCCGTACGCTAAGACTAACCCGCGCCCTCACACGCACGCTCCCCCTAAAGCGTTGCCGTACCCTCACCTGGACCCTAAACCGTCCCCGTCCCCTAACCCTAACCCTAGCCCGAACCCTAACCCTAACCCTTCCCCAAAGCCTGACCCTCACCCGTCCCCTAATCCTAACCCGTACGCTAAGACTAACCCGCGCCCTCACACGCACGCTCCCCCTAAAGCGTTGCCGTACCCTCACCTGGACCCTAAACCGTCCCCGTCCCCTAACCCTAACCCTAGCCCGAACCCTAACCCTAACCCTTCCCCGAAGCCTGACCCTCACCCGTCCCCTAATCCTAACCCGTACGCTAAGACTAACCCGCGCCCTCACACCCACGCTCCCCCTAAAGCGTTGCCGTACCCTCACCTGGACCCTAAACCGTCCCCGTCCCCTAACCGTAACCCTAGCCCGAACCCTAACCCTAACCCTTCCCCGAAGCCTGACCCTCACCCGTCCCCTAATCCTAACCCGTACGCTAACACTAACCCGCGCCCTCACACGCACGCTCCCCCTAAAGCGTTGCCGTACCCTCACCTGGACCCTAAACCGTCCCCGTCCCCTAACCCTAACCCTAGCCCGAACCCTAACCCTAACGCTTCCCCGAAGCCTGACCCTCACCCGTCCCCTAATCCTAACCCGTACGCTAACACTAACCCACGCCCTCACACCCACGCTCCCCCTAAAGCGTTGCCGTACCCTCACCTGGACCCTAAACCGTCCCCGTCCCCTAACCCTAACCCTAGCCCGAACCCTAACCCTAACCCTTCCCCGAAGCCTGACCCTCACCCGTCCCCTAATCCTAACCCGTACGCTAACACTAACCCGCGCCCTCACACGCACGCTCCCCCTAAAGTGTTGCCGTACCCTCACCTGGACCCTAAACCGTCCCCGTCCCCTAATCCTAACCCTAGCCCGAACCCTAACCCTAACCCTTCCCCGAAGCCTGACTCTCACCCGTCCCCTAATCCTAACCCGTACGCTAACACTAACCCGCGCCCTGACACGCACGCTCCCCCTAAATCGTTGCCGTACCCTCACCTGGACCCTAAACCGTCCCCGTCCCCTAACCCTAACCCTAGCCCGAACCCTAACCCTAACCCTTCCCCGAAGCCTGACCCTCACCCGTCCCCTAATCCTAACCCGTACGCTAACACTAACCCGCGCCCTCACACGCACGCTCCCCCTAAAGCGTTGCCGTACCCTCACCTGGACCCTAAGCCGTCCCCGTCCCCTAACCCTAACCCTAGCCCGAACCCTAACCCTAACACTTCCCCGAAGCCTGACCCTCACCCGTCCCCTAATCCTAACCCGTACGCTAACACTAACCCGCGCCCTCACACGCACGCTCCCCCTAAAGCGTTGCCGTACCCTCACCTGGACCCTAAACCTTCCCCGTCCCCTAATCCTAACCCTAGCCCGAACCCTAACCCTAACCCTTCCCCAAAGCCTGACCCTCACCCGTCCCCTAATCCTAACCCGTACGCTAACACTAACCCGCGCCCTCACACGCACGCTCCCCCTAAAGCGTTGCCGTACCCTCACCTGGACCCTAAACCGTCCCCGTCCCCTAACCCTAACCCTAGCCCGAACCCTAACCCTAACCCTTCCCCGAAGCCTGACCCTCACCCGTCCCCTAATCCTAACCCGTACGCTAACACTAACCCGCGCCCTCACACGCACGCTCCCCCTAAAGCGTTGCCGTACCCTCACCTGGACCCTAAGCCGTCCCCGTCCCCTAACCCTAACCCTAACCCAAACCCTAACCCTAACCCTTCCCCGAAGCCTGACCCTCACCCGTCCCCTAATCCTAACCGTTACGCTAAGACTAACCCGCGCCCTCACACGCACGCTCCCCCTAAAGCGTTGCCGTACCCTCACCTGGACCCTAAACCGTCCCCGTCCCCTAACCCTAACCCTAGCCCGAACCCTAACCCTAACCCTTCCCCAAAGCCTGACCCTCACCCGTCCCCTAATCCTAACCCGTACGCTAACACTAACCCGCGCCCTCACACGCACGCTCCCCCTAAAGCGTTGCCGTACCCTCACCTGGACCCTAAACCGTCCCCGTCCCCTAACCCTAACCCTAGCCCGAACCCTAACCCTAACCCTTCCCCAAAGCCTGACCCTCACCCGTCCCCTAATCCTAACCCGTACGCTAACACTAACCCGCGCCCTCACACGCACGCTCCCCCTAAAGCGTTGCCGTACCCTCACCTGGACCCTAAACCGTCCCCGTCCCCTAACCCTAACCCTAGCCCGAACCCTAAACCTAACCCTTCCCCGAAGCCTGACCCTCACCCGTCCCCTAATCCTAACCCGTACGCTAAGACTAACCCGCGCCCTCACACCCACGCTCCCCCTAAAGCGTTGCCGTACCCTCACCTGGACCCTAAACCGTCCCCGTCCCCTAACCCTAACCCTAGCCCGAACCCTAACCCTAACCCTTCCCCGAAGCCTGACCCTCACCCGTCCCCTAATCCTAACCCGTACGCTAACACTAACACGCGCCCTCACACGCACGCTCCCCCTAAAGCGTTGCCGTACCCTCACCTGGACCCTAAACCGTCCCTGTCCCCTAACCCTAACCCTAGCCCGAACCCTAACCCTAACCCTTCCCCGAAGCCAGACCCCCACCAGTCCCCTAATCCTAACCCGTACGCTAACAGTAACCCGCGCCCTCACACGCACGCTCCCCCTAAAGCGTTGCCGTACCCTCACCTGGACCCTAAACCGTCCCCGTCCCCTAACCCTAACCCAAGCCCGAACCCTAACCCTAACAATTCCCCGAAGCCTGACCCTCACCCGTCCCCTAATCCTAACCCGTACGCTAACACTAACCCGCGCCCTCACACGCACGCTCCCCCTAAAGCGTTGCCGTACCCTCACCTGGACCCTAAGCCGTCCCCGTCCCCTAACCCTAACCCTAGCCCGAACCCTAACCCTAACCCTTCCCCGAAGCCTGACCCTCACCCGTCCCCTAATCCTAACCCGTACGCTAAGACTAACCCGCGCCCTCACACGCACGCTCCCCCTAAAGCGTTGCCGTACCCTCACCTGGACCCTAAACCGTCCCCGTCCCCTAACCCTAACCCTAGCCCGAACCCTAACCCTAACCCTTCCCCAAAGCCTGACCGTCACCCGTCCCCCAATCCTAACCCGTACGCTAAGACTAACCCGCGCCCTCACACGCACGCTCCCCCTAAAGCGTTGCCGTACCCTCACCTGGACCCTAAACCGTCCCCGTCCCCTAACCCTAACCCTAGCCCGAACCCTAACCCTAACCCTTCCCCGAAGCCTGACCCTCACCCGTCCCCTAATCCTAACCCGTACGCTAAGACTAACCCGCGCCCTCACACCCACGCTCCCCCTAAAGCGTTGCCGTACCCTCACCTGGACCCTAAACCGTCCCCGTCCCCTAACCGTAACCCTAGCCCGAACCCTAACCCTAAACCTTCCCCGAAGCCTGACCCTCACCCGTCCCCTAATCCTAACCCGTACGCTAACACTAACCCGCGCCCTCACACGCACGCTCCCCCTAAAGCGTTGCCGTACCCTCACCTGGACCCTAAACCGTCCCCGTCCCCTAACCCTAACCCTAGCCCGAACCCTAACCCTAACGCTTCCCCGAAGCCTGACCCTCACCCGTCCCCTAATCCTAACCCGTACGCTAACACTAACCCACGCCCTCACACCCACGCTCCCCCTAAAGCGTTGCCGTACCCTCACCTGGACCCTAAACCGTCCCCGTCCCCTAACCCTAACCCTAGCCCGAACCCTAACCCTAACCCTTCCCCGAAGCCTGACCCTCACCCGTCCCCTAATCCTAACCCGTACGCTAACACTAACCCGCACCCTCACACGCACGCTCCCCCTAAAGTGTTGCCGTACCCTCACCTGGACCCTAAACCGTCCCCGTCCCCTAATCCTAACCCTAGCCCGAACCCTAACCCTAACCCTTCCCCGAAGCCTGACTCTCACCCGTCCCCTAATCCTAACCCGTACGCTAACACTAACCCGCGCCCTGACACGCACGCTCCCCCTTAATCGTTGCCGTACCCTCACCTGGACCCTAAACCGTCCCCGTCCCCTAACCCTAACCCTAGCCCGAACCCTAACCCTAACCCTTCCCCGAAGCCTGACCCTCACCCGTCCCCTAATCCTAACCCGTACGCTAACACTAACCCGCGCCCTCACACGCACGCTCCCCCTAAAGCGTTGCCGTACCCTCACCTGGACCCTAAGCCGTCCCCGTCCCCTAACCCTAACCCTAGCCCGAACCCTAACCCTAACACTTCCCCGAAGCCTGACCCTCACCCGTCCCCTAATCCTAACCCGTACGCTAACACTAACCCGCGCCCTCACACGCACGCTCCCCCTAAAGCGTTGCCGTACCCTCACCTGGACCCTAAACCGTCCCCGTCCCCTAATCCTAACCCTAGCCCGAACCCTAACCCTAACCCTTCCCCAAAGCCTGACCCTCACCCGTCCCCTAATCCTAACCCGTACGCTAACACTAACCCGCGCCCTCACACGCACGCTCCCCCTAAAGCGTTGCCGTACCCTCACCTGGACCCTAAACCGTCCCCGTCCCCTAACCCTAACCCTAGCCCGAACCCTAACCCTAACCCTTCCCCGAAGCCTGACCCTCACCCGTCCCCTAATCCTAACCCGTACGCTAACACTAACCCGGGCCCTCACACGCACGCTCCCCCTAAAGCGTTGCCGTACCCTCACCTGGACCCTAAGCCGTCCCCGTCCCCTAACCCTAACCCTAACCCAAACCCTAACCCTAACCCTTCCCCGAAGCCTGACCCTCACCCGTCCCCTAATCCTAACCCGTACGCTAAGACTAACCCGCGCCCTCACACGCACGCTCCCCCTAAAGCGTTGCCGTACCCTCACCTGGACCCTAAACCGTCCCCGTCCCCTAACCCTAACCCTAGCCCGAACCCTAACCCTAACCCTTCCCCAAAGCCTGACCCTCACCCGTCCCCTAATCCTAACCCGTACGCTAACACTAACCCGCGCCCTCACACGCACGCTCCCCCTAAAGCGTTGCCGTACCCTCACCTGGACCCTAAACCGTCCCTGTCCCCTAACCCTAACCCTAGCCCGAAACCTAAACCTAACCCTTCCCCGAAGCCTGACCCTCACCCGTCCCCTAATCCTAACCCGTACGCTAACACTAACCCGCGCCCTCACACCCACGCTCCCCCTAAAGCGTTGCCGTACCCTCACCTGGACCCTAAACCGTCCCCGTCCCCTAACCCTAACCCTAGCCCGAACCCTAACCCTAACCCTTCCCCGAAGCCTGACCCTCACCCGTCCCCTAATCCTAACCCGTACGCTAACACTAACACGCGCCCTCACACGCACGCTCCCCCTAAAGCGTTGCCGTACCCTCACCTGGACCCTAAACCGTCCCTGTCCCCTAACCCTAACCCTAGCCCGAACCCTAACCCTAACCCTTCCCCGAAGCCAGACCCTCACCCGTCCCCTAATCCTAACCCGTACGCTAACACTAACCCGCGCCCTCACACGCACGCTCCCCCTAAAGCGTTGCCGTACCCTCACCTGGACCCTAAACCGTCCCCGTCCCCTAACCCTAACCCTAGCCCGAACCCTAACCCTAACAATTCCCCGAAGCCTGACCCTCACCCGTCCCCTAATCCTAACCCGTACGCTAACACTAACCCGCGCCCTCACACGCACGCTCCCCCTAAAGCGTTGCCGTACCCTCACCTGGACCCTAAGCCGTCCCCGTCCCCTAACCCTAACCCTAGCCCGAACCCTAACCCTAACCCTTCCCCGAAGCCTGACCCTCACCCGTCCCCTAATCCTAACCCGTACGCTAAGACTAACCCGCGCCCTCAAACGCACGCTCCCCCTAAAGCGTTGCCGTACCCTCACCTGGACCCTAAACCGTCCCCGTCCCCTAACCCTAACCCTAGCCCGAACCCTAACCCTAACCCTTCCCCAAAGCCTGACCCTCACCCGTCCCCTAATCCTAACCCGTACGCTAAGACTAACCCGCGCCCTCACACGCACGCTCCCCCTAAAGCGTTGCCGTACCCTCACCTGGACCCTAAACCGTCCCCGTCCCCTAACCCTAACCCTAGCCCGAACCCTAACCCTAACCCTTCCCCGAAGCCTGACCCTCACCCGTCCCCTAATCCTAACCCGTACGCTAAGACTAACCCGCGCCCTCACACCCACGCTCCCCCTAAAGCGTTGCCGTACCCTCACCTGGACCCTAAACCGTCCCCGTCCCCTAACCGTAACCCTAGCCCGAACCCTAACCCTAACCCTTCCCCGAAGCCTGACCCTCACCCGTCCCCTAATCCTAACCCGTACGCTAACACTAACCCGCGCCCTCACACGCACGCTCCCCCTAAAGCGTTGCCGTACCCTCACCTGGACCCTAAACCGTCCCCGTCCCCTAACCCTAACCCTAGCCCGAACCCTAACCCTAACGCTTCCCCGAAGCCTGACCCTCACCCGTCCCCTAATCCTAACCCGTACGCTAACACTAACCCACGCCCTCACACCCACGCTCCCCCTAAAGCGTTGCCGTACCCTCACCTGGACCCTAAACCGTCCCCGTCCCCTAACCCTAACCCTAGCCCGAACCCTAACCCTAACCCTTCCCCGAAGCCTGACCCTCACCCGTCCCCTAATCCTAACCCGTACGCTAACACTAACCCGCGCCCTCACACGCACGCTCCCCCTAAAGTGTTGCCGTACCCTCACCTGGACCCTAAACCGTCCCCGTCCCCTAATCCTAACCCTAGCCCGAACCCTAACCCTAACCCTTCCCCGAAGCCTGACTCTCACCCGTCCCCTAATCCTAACCCGTACGCTAACACTAACCCGCGCCCTGACACGCACGCTCCCCCTAAATCGTTGCCGTACCCTCACCTGGACCCTAAACCGTCCCCGTCCCCTAACCCTAACCCTAGCCCGAACCCTAACCCTAACCCTTCCCCGAAGCCTGACCCTCACCCGTCCCCTAATCCTAACCCGTACGCTAACACTAACCCGCGCCCTCACACGCACGCTCCCCCTAAAGCGTTGCCGTACCCTCACCTGGACCCTAAGCCGTCCCCGTCCCCTAACCCTAACCCTAGCCCGAACCCTAACCCTAACACTTCCCCGAAGCCTGACCCTCACCCGTCCCCTAATCCTAACCCGTACGCTAACAGTAACCCACGCCCTCACACGCACGCTCCCGCTAAAGCGTTGCCGTAACCTCACCTGGACCCTAAACCGTCCCCGTCCCCTAACCCTAAACCTAGCCCGAACCCTAACCCTAACCCTTCCCTGAAGCCTGACCCTCACCCGTCCCCTAATCCTAACCCGTACGCTAACACTAACCCGCGCCCTCACACCCACGCTCCCCCTAAAGCGTTGCTGTGCCCTCACCTGGACCCTAAACCGTCCCCGTCCCCTAACCCTAACCCTAGCCCGAACCCTAACCCTAACCCTTCCCCGAAGCCTGACCCTCACCCGTCCCCTAATCCTAACCCGTACGCTAACACTAACCCGCGCCCTCACACGCACGCTCCCCCTAAAGCGTTGCCGTACCCTCACCTGGAACCTAAACCGTCCCCGTCCCCTAACCCTAACCCTAGCCCGAACCCTTACCCTAACACTTCCCCGAAGCCTGACCCTCACCCGTCACCTAATCCTAACCCGTACGCTAACACTAACCCGCGCCCTCACACGCACGCTCCCCCTAAAGCGTTGCCGTACCCTCACCTGGACCCTAAACCATCCCCGTCCCCTAACCCTAACCCTAGCCCGAACCCTAACCCTAACCCTTCCCCGAAGCCTGACCCTCACCCGTCCCCTAATCCTAACCCGTACGCTAACACTAACCCGCGCCCTCACACGCACGCTCCCCCTAAAGCGTTGCCGTACCCTCACCTGGACCCTAAACCGTCCCCGTCCCCTAACCCTAACCCTAGCCCGAACCCTAACCCTAACCCTTCCCCGAAGCCTGACCCTCACCCGTCCCCTAATCCTAACCCGTACGCTAACACTAACCCGCGCCCTCACACCCACGCTTCCCCTAAAGCGTTGCCGTACCCTCACCTGGACCCTAAACCGTCCCCGTCCCCTAACCGTAACCCTACCCCGAACCCTAACCCTAACCCTTCCCCGAAGCCTGACCCTCACCCGTCCCCTAATCCTAACCCGTACGTTAACACTAACCCGCGCCCTCACACGCACGCTCCCCCTGAAGCGTTGCCGTACCCTCACCTGGACCCTAAACCGTCCCCGTCCCCTAACCCTAACCCTAGCCCGAACCCTAACCCTAACACTTCCCAGAAGCCTGACCCTCACCCGTCCCCTAATCCTAACCCGTACGCTAACACTAACCCGCGCCCTCACACGCACACTCCCCCTAAAGCGTTGCCGTACCCTCACCTGGACCCTAAACCGTCCCCGTCCCCTAACCCTAACCCTAGCCCGAACCTTAAACCTAACCCTTCCCCGAAGCCTGACCCTCAACCGTCCCCTAATCCTAACCCGTACGCTAACACTAACCCGCGCCCTCACACCCACGCTCCCCCTAAAGCGTTGCCGTACCCTCACCTGGACCCTAAACCGTCCCCGTCCCCGTCCCCTAACCCTAGCCCGAACCCTAACCCTAACACTTCCCCGAAGCCTGACCCTCACCCGTCCCCTAATCCTAACCCGTACGCTAACACTAACCCGCGCCCTCACACGCACGCTCCCCCTAAAGCGTTGCCATACCCTCACCTGGACCCTAAACCGTCCCTGTCCCCTAACCCTAACCCTAGCCCGAACCCTAACCCTAACCCTTCCCCGAAGCCAGACCCTCACCCGTCCCCTAATCCTAACCCGTACGCTAACACTAACCCGCGCCCTCACACGCACGTTCCCCCTAAAGCGTTGCCGTACCCTCACCTGGACCCTAAACCGTCCCCGTCCCCTAACCCTATCCCTAGCCCGAACCCTAACCCTAACCCTTCCCCGAAGCCTGACCCTCACCCGTCCCCTAATCCTAACCCGTACGCTAACACTAACCCGCGCCCTCACACACACGCTCCCCCTAAAGCGTTGCCGTACCCTCACCTGGACCCTAAACCGTCCCCGTCCCCTAACCCTAACCCTAGCCCGAACCCTAACCCTAACCCTTCCCCGAAGCCTGATTCTCACCCATCCCCTAATCCTAACCCGTACGCTAACACTAACCCGCGCCCTCACACGCACGCTCCCCCTAAAGCGTTGCCGTACCCTCACCTGGACCTTAAACCGTCCCCGTCCCCTAACCCTAACACTAGCCCGAACCCTAACCCTAACCCTTCCCCGAAGCCTGACCCTCACCCGTCCCCTAATCCTAACCCGTACGCTAACACTAACCCGCGCCCTCACACGCACGCTCCCCCTAAAGCGTTGCTGTGCCCTCAACTGGATCCTAAACCGTCCCCGTCCCCTAACCCTAACCCTAGCCCGTACCCTAACCCTAACTCTTCCCCGAAGCCTGACCCTCACCCGTCCCCTAATCCTAACCCGTACGCTAACACTAACCCGCGCCCTCACACGCACGCTCCCCCTAAAGCATTGCCGTACCCTCACCTGGACCCTAAACTGTCCCCGTCCCCTAACCATAACCCTACCCGAACCCTAACCCTAATCCTTTCCCGAAGCCTGACCCTCACCCGTCCCCTAATCCTAACCCGTACGCTAACACTAACCCGCGCCCTCACACGCACGCTCCCCCTAAAGCGTTGCCGTACCCTCACCTGGACCCTAAACCGTCCCCGTCCCCTAAACCTAACCCTAGCCCAAACCCTAACCCTAACCCTTCCCCGAAGCCTGACCCTCACCCGTCCCCTAATCCTAACCCGTACGCTAACACTACCCCGCGCCCTCACACGCACGCTCCCCCTAAAGCGTTGCCATACCCTCACCTGGAACCTAAACCGTCCCCGTCCCCTAACCCTAACCCTAGCCCGAACCCTAACCCTAACCCTTCCCCGAAGCCTGACCCTCACCCGTCCCCTAATCCTAACCCGTACGCTAACACTCACCCGCGCCCTCACACGCACGCTACCCCTAAAGCGTTGCCGTACCCTCACCTGGACCCTAAACCGTCCCCGTCCCCTAACCCTAACCCTAGCCCGAACCCTAACCCTAACCCTTCCCCGAAGCCTGACCCTCACCCGTCCCCTAATCCTAACCCGTACGCTAACACTAACCCGCGCCCTCACACGCACGCTCCCCCTAAAGCATTGCCGTACCCTCACCTGGACCCTAAACCGTCCCCGTCCCCTAACCCTAACCCTATCCCGAACCCCAACCCTAACCCTTCCCCGAAGCCTGACCCTCACCCGTCCCCTAATCCTAACCCGTACGCTAACACTAACCCGCGCCCTCACACGCACGCTCCCCCTAAAGCGTTGCTGTACCCTCATCTGGACCCTAAACCGTCCCCGTCCCCTAACCCTAACCCTAGCCCGAACACTAACCTTAACCCTTCCCCGAAGCCTGACCCTCACCCGTCCCCTAATCCTAACCCATATGCTAACACTAACCCGCGCCCTCACACGCATGCTCCCCCTAAAGCGTTGCCGTACCCTCACCTGGACCCTAAACCGTCCCCGTCCCCTAACCCTAAGCCTAGCCCGAACCCTAACCCTAACCCTTCCCCGAAGCCTGACCCTCACCCGTCCCCTAATCCTAACCCGTACGCTAACACTAACCCGCGCCCTCACACGCACGCTCCACCTAAAGCGTTGCCGTACCCTCACCTGGACCCTAAACCGTCCCCGTCCCCTAACCCTAACCCTAGCCCGAACCCTAACCCTAACCCTTCCCCGAAGCCTGACCCTCACCCGTCCCCTAATCCTAACCCGTACGCTAACACTAACCCGCGCCCTCACACGAACGCTCCCCCTAAACCGTTGCCGTACCCTCACCTGGACCCGAAACCGTCCCCGTCCCCTAACCCTAACCCTAGCCCGAACCCTAACCCTAACCCTTCCCCGAAGCCTGACCCTCACCCGTCCCCTAATCCTAACCCGTACGCTAACACTAACCCGCGCCCTCACACGCACGATCCACCTAAAGCGTTGCCGTACCCTCACCTGGACCCTAAACCGTCCCCGTCCCCTAACCCTAACCCTAGCCCGAACCCTAACCCTAACGCTTCCCCGAAGCCTGACCCTCACCCGTCCCCTAATCCTAACCCGTACGCTAACACTAACCCACGCCCTCACATGCACGCTCCCCCTAAAGCGTTGCCGTACCCTCACCTGGACCCTAAACCGTCCCCGTCCCCTAACCCTAACCCTAGCCCGAACCCTAACCCTAACCCTTCCCCGAAGCCTGACCCTCACCCGTCCCCTAATCCTAATCCGTACGCTAACACTAACCCGCGCCCTCACACGCACGCTCCCCCTAAAGCGTTGCCGTACCCTCACCTGGACCCTAAACCGTCCCCGTCCCCTAATCCTAACCCTAGCCCGAACCCTAACCCTAACCCTTCCCCAAAGCCTGACCCTCACCCGTCCCCTAATCCTAACCCGTACGCTAACACTAACCCGCGCCCTGACACGCACGCTCCCCCTAAAGCGTTGCCGTACCCTCACCTGGACCCTAAACCGTCCCCGTCCCCTAACCCTAACCCTAGCCCGAACCCTAACCCTAACCCTTCCCAGAAGCCTGACCCACACCCGTCCCCTAATCCTAACCAGTACGCTAACACTAACCCGCGCCCTCACACGCACGCTCCCCCTAAAGCGTTGCCGTACCCTCACCTGGACCCTAAGCCGTCCCCGTCCCCTAACCCTAACCCTAGCCCGAACCCTAACCCTAACACTTCCCCGAAGCCTGACCCTCACCCGTCCCCTAATCCTAACCCGTACGCTAACACTACCCCGCGCCCTCACACGCAGGCTCCCCCTAAAGCGTTGCCGTAACCTCACCTGGACCCTAAACCGTCCCCGTCCCCTAACCCTAAACCTAGCCCGAACCCTAACCCTAACCTTTCCCTGAAGCCTGACCCTCACCCGTCCCCTAATCCTAACCCGTACGCTAACACTAACCCGCGCCCTCACACCCACGCTCCCCCTAAAGCGTTGCTGTGCCCTCACCTGGACCCTAAACCGTCCCCGTCCCCTAACCCTAACCCTAGCCCGAACCCTAACCCTAACCCTTCCCCGAAGCCTGACCCTCACCCGTCCCCTAATCCTAACCCGTACGCTAACACTAACCCGCGCCCTCACACGCACGCTCCCCCTAAAGCGCTGCCGTACCCTCACCTGGACCCTAAACCGTCCCCGTCCCCTAACCCTAACCCTAGCCCGAACCCTTACCCTAACACTTCCGCGAAGCCTGACCCTCACCCGTCACCTAATCCTAACCCGTATGCTAACACTAACCCGCGCCCTCACACGCACGCTCCCCCTAAAGCATTGCCGTACCCTCACCTGGACCCTAAACCGTCCCCGTCCATAACCCTAACCCTAGCCCGAACCCTAACCCTAACCCTTCCCCGAAGCCTGACCCTCACCCGTCCCCTAATCCTAACCCGTACGCTAACACTAACCCGCGCCCTCACACGCACGCTCCCCCTAAAGCGTTGCCGTACCCTCACCTGGACCCTAAACCGTCCCCGTCCCCTAACCGTAACCCTAGCCCGAACCCTAACCCTAACCCTTCCCCGAAGCCTGACCCTCACCCGTCCCCTAATCCTAACCCGTACGCTAACACTAACCCGCGCCCTCACACCCACGCTCCCCCTAAAGCGTTGCCGTACCCTCACCTGGACCCTAAACCGTCCCCGTCCCCTAACCCTAACCCTAGCCCGAACCCTAACCCTAACCCTTCCCCGAAGCCTGACCCTCACCCGTCCCCTAATCCTAACCCGTACGCTAACACTAACCCGCGCCCTCACACGAACGCTCCCCCTAAACCGTTGCCGTACCCTCACCTGGACCCGAAACAGTCCCCGTCCCCTAACCCTAACCCTAGCCCGAACCCTAACCCTAACCCTTCCCCGAAGCCTGACCCTCACCCGTCCCCTAATCCTAACCCGTACGCTAACACTAACCCGCGCCCTCACACGCACGCTCCACCTAAAGCGTTGCCGTACCCTCACCTGGACCCTAAACCGTCCCCGTCCCCTAACCCTAACCCTAGCCCGAACCCTAACCCTAACGCTTCCCCGAAGCCTGACCCTCACCCGTCCCCTAATCCTAACCCGTACGCTAACACTAACCCACGCCCTCACATGCACGCTCCCCCTAAAGCGTTGCCGTACCCTCACCTGGACCCTAAACCGTCCCCGTCCCCTAACCCTAACCCTAGCCCGAACCCTAACCCTAACCCTTCCCCGAAGCCTAACCCTCACCCGTCCCCTAATCCTAATCCGTACGCTAACACTAACCCGCGCCCTCACACGCACGCTCCCCCTAAAGCGTTGCCGTACCCTCACCTGGACCCTAAACCGTCCCCGTCCCCTAATCCTAACCCTAGCCCGAACCCTAACCCTAACCCTTCCCCAAAGCCTGACCCTCACCCGTCCCCTAATCCTAACCCGTACGCTAACACTAACCCGCGCCCTCACACGCACGCTCCCCCTAAAGCGTTGCCGTACCCTCACCTGGACCCTAAACCGTCCCCGTCCCCTAACCCTAAACCTAGCCCGAACCCTAACCATAACCCTTCCCAGAAGCCTGACCCTCACCCGTCCCCTAATCCTAACCCGTACGCTAACACTAACCCGCGCCCTCACACCCACGCTCCCCCTAAAGCGTTGCTGTGCCCTCACCTGGACCCTAAACCGTCCCCGTCCCCTAACCCTAAGCCTAGCCCGAACCCTTACCCTAACACTTCCCCGAAGCCTGACCCTCACCCGTCACCTAATCCTACCCCGTACGCTAACACTAACCCGCGCCCTCACACGCACGCTCCCCCGAAAGCATTGCCGTACCCTCACCTGGACCCTAAACCGTCCCCGTCCCCTAACCCTAACCCTAGCCCGAACCCTAACCCTAACCCTTCCCCAAAGCCTGACCCTCACCCGTCCCCTAATCCTAACCCGTACGCTAACACTAACCCGCGCCCTCACACGCACGCTCCCCCTAAAGCGTTGCCGTACCCTCACCTGGACCCTAAACCGTCCCTGTCCCCTAACCCTAACCCTAGCCCGAACCCTAACCCTAACCCTTCCCCGAAGCCTGACCCTCACCCGTCCCCTAATCCTAACCCGTACGCTAACACTAACCCGCGCCCTCACACCCACGCTCCCCCTAAAGCGTTGCTGTGCCCTCACCTGGACCCTAAACCGTCCCCGTCCCCTAACCCTAACCCTAGCCCGAACCCTAACCCTAACCCTTCCCTGAAGCCTGACCCTCACCCGTCCCCTAATCCTAACCCATACGCTAACACTAACCCGGGCCCTCACACCCACGCTCCGCCTAAAGCGTTGCTGTGCCCTCACCTGGACCCTAAACCGTCCCCGTCCCCTAACCCTAACCCTAGCCCGAACCCTAACCCTAACCCTTCCCCGAAGCCTGACCCTCACCCGTCCCCTAATCCTAACCCGTACGCTAACACTAACCCGCGCCCTCACACGCACGCTCCCCCTAAAGCGTTGCCGTACCCTCACCTGGAACCTAAACCGTCCCCGTCCCCTAACCCTAACCCTAGCCCGAACCCTTACCCTAACACTTCCCCGAAGCCTGACCCTCACCCGTCACCTAATCCTAACCCGTATGCTAACACTAACCCGCGCCCTCACACGCACGCTCCCCCTAAAGCATTGCCGTACCCTCACCTGGACCCTAAACCGTCCCCGTCCCCTAACCCTAACCCTAGCCCGAACCCTAACCCTAACCCTTCCCCGAAGCCTGACCCTCACCCGTCCCCTAATCCTAACCCGTACGCTAACACTCACCCGCGCCCTCACACGCACGCTCCCACTAAAGCGTTGCCGTACCCTCATCTGGACCCTAAACCGTCCCCGTCCCCTAACCCTAACCCTAGCCCGAACACTAACCCTAACCCTTCCCCGAAGCCTGACCCTCACCCGTCCCCTAATCCTAACCCGTATGCTAACACTAACCCGCGCCCTCACACGCATGCTCCCCCTAAAGCGTTGCCGTACCCTCACCTGGACCCTAAACCGTCCCCGTCCCCTAACCCTAAGCCTAGCCCGAACCCTAACCCTAACCCTTCCCCGAAGCCTGACCCTCACCCGTCCCCTAATCCTAACCCGTACGCTAACACTAACCCGCGCCCTCACACGCACGGTCCCCCTAAAGCGTTGCCGTACCCTCACCTGGACCCTAAACCGCCCCCGTCCACTAACCCTTACCCTAGCCCGAACCCTAACCCTAACCCTTCCCCGAAGCCTGACCCTCACCCGTCCCCTAATCCTAACCCGTACGCTAACACTACCCCGCGCCCTCACACGCACGCTCCCCCTAAAGCGTTGCCGTATCCTCACCTGGACCCTAAACCGTCCCTGTCACCTAACCCTAACCCTAGCCCGAACCCTAACCCTAACCCTTCCCCGAAGCATGACCCTCACCCGTCCCCTAATCCTAACCCGTACGCTAACACTAACCCGCGCCCTCACACGCACGCTCGCCCTAAAGCGTTGCCGTACCCTCACCTGGACCCTAAACCGTCCCCGTCCCCTAACCCTAACCCTAGCCCGAACCCTAACCCTAACACTTCCCCGAAGCCTGACCCTCACCCGTCCCGTAATCCTAACCCGTACGCTAACACTAACCCACGCCCTCACTGGCACGCTCCCCCTAAAGCATGGCCATACCCTCACCTGGACCCTAAACCGTCCCCGTCCCCTAACCCTAACCCTAGCCCGAACACTAACCCTAACCCTTGCCCGAAGCCTGACCCTCACCCGTCCCCTAATCCTAACCCGTACGCTAACACTAACCCGCGCCCTCACACGCACGCTCCCCCTAAAGCGTTGCCGTACCCTCACCTGGACCCTAAACCGTCCCCGTCCCCTAACCCTAACCCTAGCCCGAACCCTAACCCTAACACTTCCCCGAAGCCTGACCCTCACCCGTCCCCTAATCCTAACCCGTACGCTAACACTAACCCGCGCCCTCACACGCACGCTCCCCCTAAAGCGTTGCCGTACCCTCACCTGGACCCTAAACCGTCCCCGTCCCCTAACCCTAACCCTAGCCCGAACCCTAAACCTAACCCTTCCCCGAAGCCTGACCCTCACCCGTCCCCTAATCCTAACCCGTACGCTAACACTAACCCGCGCCCTCACACCCACGCTCCCCCTAAAGCGTTGCCGTACCCTCACCTGGACCCTAAACCGTCCCCGTCCCCTAACCCTAACCCTAGCCCGAACCCTAACCCTAACCCTTCCCTGAAGCCTGACCCTCACCCGTCACCTAATCCTAACCCGTACGCTAACACTAACCCGCGCCCTCACACGCACGCTCCCCCTAAAGCGTTGCCGTACCCTCAACTGGACCCTAAACCGTCCCTGTCCCCTAACCCTAACCCTAGCCCGAACCCTAACCCTAACCCTTCCCCGAAGCCAGACCCTCACCCGTCCCCAAATCCTAACCCATACGCTAACACTAACCCGCGCCCTCACACGCACGCTCCCCCTAAAGCGTTGCCGTACCCTCACCTGGACCCGAAACCGTCCCCGTCCCCTAACCCTAACCCTAGCCCGAACCCTAACCCTAACCCTTCCCCAAAGCCTGACCCTCACCCGTCCCCTAATCCTAACCCGTACGCTAACACTTACCCGCGCCCTGACACGCACGCTCCCCCTAAAGCGTTGCCGTACCCTCACCTGGACCCTAAACCGTCCCCGTCCCCTAACCCTAACCCTAGCCCGAACCCTAACCCTAACCCTTCCCCGAAGCCTGACCCTCACCCGTCCCCTAATCCTAACCCGTACGCTAACACTAACACGCGCCCTCACACGCACGCTCCCCCTAAAGCTTTGCCGTACCCTCACCTGGACCCTAAACCGTCCCTGTCCCCTAACCCTAACCCTAGCCCGAACCCTAACCCTAACACTTCCCCGAAGCCTGACCCTCACCCGTCCCCTAATCCTAACCCGTACGCTAACAGTAACCCACGCCCTCACACGCACGCTCCCCCTAAAGCGTTGCCGTACCCTCACCTGGACCCTAAACCGTCCCCGTCCCCTAACCCTAACCCTAGCCCGAACCCTAACCCTAACCCTTCCCCGAAGCCTGACCCTCACCCATCCCCTAATCCTAACCCGTACGCTAACACTAACCCGCGCCCTCACACGCACGCTCCCCCTAAAGCGTTGCCGTACCCTCACCTGGACCCTAAACCGTCCCCGTCCCCTAACCCTAACCCTAGCCCGAACCCTAACCCTAACCCTTCCCCGAAGCCTGACCCTCACCCGTCCCCTAATCCGAAACCGTACGCTAACACTAACCCGCGCCCTCACACGCACGCTCCCCCTAAAGCATTGCCGTACCCTCACCTGGACCCTAAACCGTCCCCGTCCCCTAACCCTAACCCTAGCCCGAACCCTAACCCTAACCCTTCCCCAAAGCCTGACCCTCACACGTCCCCTAATCCTAACCCGTACGCTAACACTAACCCGCGCCCTCACAGGCACGCTCCCTCTAAAGCGTTGCCGTACCCTCACCTGGACCCTAAACCGTCCCCGTCCCCTAACCCTAACCCTAGCCCGAACCCTAACCCTAACCCTTCCCCGAAGCCTGACCCTCACCCGTCCCCTAATCCTAACCCGTACGCTAACACTAACCCGCGCCCTCACACCCACGCTCCCCCTAAAGCGTTGCCGTACCCTCACCTGGACCCTAAACCGTCCCGGTCCCCTAACCGTAACCCTAGCCCGAACCCTAACCCTAACCCTTCCCCGAAGCCTGACCCTCACCCGTCCCCTAATCCTAACCCGTACGCTAACACTACCCCGCGCCCTCACACGCACGCTCCCCCTAAAGCGTTGCCGTACCCTCACCTGGACCCTAAACCGTCCCCGTCACCTAACCCTAACCCTAGCCCGAACCCTAACCCTAACCCTTCCCCGAAGCATGACCCTCACCCGTCCCCTAATCCTAACCCGTACGCTAACACTAACCCGCGCCCTCACATGCACGCTCGCCCTAAAGCATTGCCGTACCCTCACCTGGATCCTAAACCGTCCCCGTCCCCTAACCCTAACCCTAGCCCGAACCCTAACCCTAACACTTACCCGAAGCCTGACCCTCACCCGTCCCGTAATCCTAACCCGTACGCTAACACTAACCCGAGCCCTCACACGCACGCTCCCCCTAAAGCATTGCCATACCCTCACCTGGACCCTAAACCGTCCCCGTCCCCTAACCCTAACCCTAGCCCGAACACTAACCCTAACCCTTGCCCGAAGCCTGACCCTCACCCGTCCCCTAATCCTAACCCGTACGCTAACACTAACCCGCGCCCTCACACGCACGCTCCCCCTAAAGCGTTGCCGTAACCTCACCTGGACCCTAAACCGTCCCCGTCCCCTAACCCTAAACCTAGTCCGAACCCTAACCCTAACCCTTCCCTGAAGCCTGACCCTCACCCGTCCCCTAATCCTAACCCGTACGCTAACACTAACCCGCGCCCTCACACCCACGCTCCCCCTAAAGCGTTGCTGTGTCCTCACCTGGACCCTAAACCATCCCCGTCCCCTAACCCTAAACCTAGCCCGAACCCTAACCCTAACCCTTCCCCGAAGCCTGACCCTCACCCGTCCCCTAATCCTAACCCGTACGCTAACACTAACCCGCGCCCTCACACGCACGCTCCCCCTAAAGCGTTGCCGTACCCTCACCTGGAACCTAAACCGTCCCCGTCGCCTAACCCTAACCCTAGCCCGAACCCTTACCCTAACACTTCCCCGAAGCCTGACCCTCACACGTCACCTAATCCTAACCCGTACGCTAACACTAACCCGTGCCCTCACACGCACGCTCCCCCTAAAGCGTTGCCATACCCTCACCTGGACACTAAACCGTCCCCGTCCCCTAACCCTAACCCTAGCCCGAACCCTAACCCTAACCCTTCCCCAAAGCCTGACCCTCACCCGTCCCCTAATCCTAACCCGTACGCTAACACTAACCCGCGCCCTCACACGCACGCTCCCCCTAAAGCATTGCCGTACCCTCACCTGGACCCTAAACCGTCCCCGTCCCCTAACCCTAACCCTAGCCCGAACCCTAACCCTAACACTTCCCCGAAGCCTGACCCTCACCCGTCCCCTAATCCTAACCCGTACGCTAACACTAACCCGCGCCCTCACACCCACGCTCCCCCTAAAGCGTTGCCGTACCCTCACCTGGACCCTAAACCGTCCCCGTCCCCTAACCGTAGCCCTAGCCCGAACCCTAACCCTAACCCTTCCCCGAAGCCTGACCCTCACCCGTCCCCTAATCCTAACCCGTACGTTAACACTAACCCGCGCCCTCACACGCACGCTCCCCCTGAAGCGTTGCCGTACCCTCACCTGGACCCTAAACCGTCCCCGTCCCCTAACCCTAACCCTAGCCCGAACCCTAACCCTAACACTTCCCAGAAGCCTGACCCTCACCCGTCCCCTAATCCTAACCCGTACGCTAACACTAACCCGCGCCCTCACACGCACGCTCCCCCTAAAGCGTTGCCGTACCCTCACCTGGACCCTAAACCGTCCCCGTCCCCTAACCCTAACCCTAGCCCGAACCCTAAACCTAACCCTTCCCCGAAGCCTGACCCTCACCCGTCCCCTAATCCTAACCCGTACGCTAACACTAACCCGCGCCCTCACACCCACGCTCCCCCTAAAGCGTTGCCGTACCCTCACCTGGACCCTAAACCGTCCCCGTCCCCTAACCCTAACCCTAGCCCGAACCCTAACCCTAACCCTTCCCTGAAGCCTGACCCTCACCCGTCCCCTAATCCTAACCCGTACGCTAACACTAACCCGCGCCCTCACACGCACGCTCCCCCTAAAGCGTTGCCGTACCCTCAACTGGACCCTAAACCGTCCCTGTCCCCTAACCCTAACCCTAGCCCGAACCCTAACCCTAACCCTTCCCCGAAGCCAGACCCTCACCCGTCCCCTAATCCTAACCCATACGCTAACACTAACCCGCGCCCTCACACGCACGCTCCCCCTAAAGCGTTGCCGTACCCTCACCTGGACCCGAAACCGTCCCCGTCCCCTAACCCTAACCCTAGCCCGAACCCTAACCCTAACACTTCCCCAAAGCCTGACCCTCACCCGTCCCCTAATCCTAACCCGTACGCTAACACTTACCCGCGCCCTGACACGCACGCTCCCCCTAAAGCGTTGCCATACCCTCACCTGGACCCTAAACCGTCCCCGTCCCCTAACCCTAACCCTAGCCCGAACCCTAACCCTAACCCTTCCCCGAAGCCTGACCCTCACCCATCCCCTAATCCTAACCCGTACGCTAACACTAACCCGCGCCCTCACACGCACGCTCCCCCTAAAGCGTTGCCGTACCCTCACCTGGACCCTAAACCATCCCCGTCCCCTAACCCTAACCCTAGCCCGAACCCTAACCCTAACCCTTCCCCGAAGCCTGACCCTCACCCGTCCCCTAATCCTAACCCGTACGCTAACACTAACCCGCGCCCTCACACCCACGCTCCCCCTAAAGCGTTGCTTTGCCCTCACCTGGACCCTAAACCGTCCCCATCCCCTAACCCGAACCCTAGCCCGAACCCTAACCCTAACCCTTCCCCGAAGCCTGACCCTCACCCGTCCCCTAATCCTAACCCGTACGCTAACACTAACCCGCGCCCTCACACGCACGCTCCCCCTAAAGCGTTGCCGTACCCTCACCTGGACCCTAAACCGTCCCCGTCCCCTAACCCTAACCCTAGCCCGAACACTAACCCTAACCCTTCCCCGAAGCCTGACCCTCACCCGTCCCCTAATCCTAACCCGTATGCTAACACTAACCCGTGCCCTCACACGCATGCTCCCCCTAAAGCGTTGCCGTACCCTCACCTGGACCCTAAACCATCCCCGTCCCCTAACCCTAAGCCTAGCCCGAACCCTAACCCTAACCCTTCCCCGAAGCCTGACCCTCACCCGTCCCCTAATCCTAACCCGTACGCTAACACTAACCCGCGCCCTCACACGCACGCTCCCCCTAAAGCGTTGCCGTACCCTCACCTGGATCCTAAACCGCCCCCGTCCACTAACCCTTACCCTAGCCCGAACCCTAACCCTAACCCTTCCCCGAAGCCTGACCCTCACCCGTCCCCTAATCCTAACCCGTACGCTAACACTACCCCGCGCCCTCACACGCACGCTCCCCCTAAAGCGTTGCCGTATCCTCACCTGGACCCTAAACCGTCCCCGTCACCTAACCCTAACCCTAGCCCGAACCCTAACCCTAACCCTTCCCCGAAGCCTGACCCTCACCCGTCCCCTAATCCTAACCCGTACGCTAACACTAACCCGCGCCCTCACACGCACGCTCGCCCTAAAGCGTTGCCGTACCCTCACCTGGACCCTAAACCGTCCCCGTCCCCTAACCCTAACCCTAGCCCGAACCCTAAACCTAACACTTCTCCGAAGCCTGACCCTCACCCGTCCCGTAATCCTAACCCGTACGCTAACACTAACCCGCGCCCTCACACGCACGCTCCCCTTAAAGCATTGCCATACCCTCACCTGGACCCTAAAGCGTCCCCGTCCCCTAACCCTAACCCTAGCCCGAACCCTAACCCTAACCCTTCCCCGAAGCCTGACCCTCACCCGTCCCCTAATCCTAACCCGTACTCTAACACTAACCCACGCCCTCACACGCACGCTCCCCCGAAAGTGTTTCCGTACCCTCACCTGGACCCTAAACCGTCCCCATCCCCTAACCCTAACCCTAGCCCGAACCCTAACCCTAACACTTCCCCGAAGCCTGACCCTCACCCGTCCCCTACTCCTAACCCGTACGCTAACACTAACCCGCGCCCTCACACGCACGCTCCCCCTAAAGCGTTGCCGTACCCTCACCTGGACCCTAAACCGTCCCCGTCCCCTAAACCTAACCCTAGCCCGAACCCTAACCCTAACCCTTCCCCGAAGCCTGACCCTCACCCGTCCCCCAATCCTAACCCGTACGCTAACACTAACCCGCGCCCTCACACACACGCTCCCCCTAAAGCGTTGCCGTACCCCCAACTGGACCCTAAACCGTCCCCGTCACCTAACCCTAACCCTAGGCCGAACCCTAACCCTAACCCTTCCCCGAAGCCTGACCCTCACCCGTCCCCTAATCCTAACCCGTACGCTAACACTAACCTGCACCCTCACACGCACGATCCCCCTAAAGCGTTGCCGTACCCTCACCTGGACCCTAAACCGTCCCTGTCCCCTAACCCTAACCCTACCCCGAACCCTAACCCTAACATTTCCCCGAAGCCTGACCCTCACCCGTCCCCTAATCCTAATCCGTACGCTAACACTAACGCGCGCCCTCACACGCACGCTCCCCCTAAAGCGTTGCCGTACCCTCACCTGGACCCTAAACCGTCCCCGTCCCCTAACCCTAACCCTAGCCCGAACCCTAACCCTAACCCTTCCCCGAAGCCTGACCCTCACCCGTCCCCTAATCCTAACCCGTACGCTGACACTAACCCACGCCCTCACACCCACGCTCCCCCTAAAGTGTTGCCGTCCCCTCACCTGGACCCTAAACCGTCCCCGTCCCCTAACCCTAACCCTAGCCCGAACCCTAACCCTAACCCTTCCCCGAAGCCTGACCCTCACCCGTCCCCTAATCCTAACCCGTACGCTAACACTAACCCGCGCCCTCACACGCACGCTCCCCCTAAAGCGTTGCCGTACCCTCACCTGGACCCTAAACCGTCCCCGTCCCCTAACCCTAACCCTAGCCCGAACCCTAACCCTAACCCTTCCCCGAAGCCTGACACTCACCCGTCCCCTAAATCTAAACCGTACGCTAACACTAACCCGCGCCCTCACACGCACGCTCCCCCTAAAGCGTTGCCGTACCCTCACCTGGACCCTAAACCGTCCCCGTCCCCTAACCCTAACCCTAGCCCGAACCCTAACCCTAACCCTTCCCCGAAGCCTGACACTCACCCGTCCCCTAATCCTAACCTGTACGCTAACACTAACCCGCACCCTCACACGCACGCTCCCCCTAAAGTGTTGCCGTACCCTCAGCTGGACCCTAAACCGTCCCCGTCCCCTAACCCTAACCCTAGCCCGAACCCTAACCCTAACCCTTCCCCGAAGCCTGACCCTCACCCGTCCCCTAATCCTAACCCGTACGCTAACAATACCCCGCGCCCTCACACGCACGCTCCCGCTAAAGCGTTGCCGTACCCTCACCTGGACCCTAAACCATCCCCGTCACCTAACCCTAACCCTAGCCCGAACCCTAACCCTAAACCTTCCCCGAAGCATGACCCTCAACCGTCCCCTAATCCTAACCCGTACGCTAACACTAACCCACGCCCTCACACGCACGCTCCCCCTAAAGCGTTGCCGTACCCTCACCTGGACCCTAAACCGTCCCCGTCCCCTAACCCTAACCCTAGCCCGAACCCTAACGCTAACACTTCCACGAAGCCTGACCCTCACCCTTCCCCTAATCCTAACCCGTACGCTAACACTAACCCGCGCCCTCACACGCACGCTCCCCCTAAAGCGTTGCCGTACCCTCACCTGGACCCTAAACCGTCACCGTCCCCTAACCCTAACCCTAGCCCGAACCCTAACCCTAACCCTTCCCCGAAGCCTGACCCTCACCCGTCCCCTAATCCTAACCCGTACGCTAACACTAACCCGCGCCCTCACATGCACGCTCCCACTAAAGCGTTGCCGTACCCTCACCTGGACCCTAAACCGTCCCCGTCCCCTAACCCTAACCCTAGCCCGAACCCTAACCCTAACCCTTCCCCGAAGCCTGACCCTCACCCGTCCCGTAATCCTAACCCGTACGCTAACACTAACCCGCGCCCTCACACGCACGCTCCCCCTAAAGCGTTGCCGTACACTCACCTGGACCCTAAACCGTCCCCGTCCCCTAACCCTAACCCTAGCCCGAACCCTAACCCTAACCCTTCCCCAAAGCCTGACCCTCACCCGTCCCCTAATCCTAACCCGACCGCTAAAACTAACCCGCGCCCTCACACGCACGCTCCCCCTAAAGCGTTGCCGTACCCTCACCTGGACCCTAAACCGTCCCCGTCCCCTAACCCTAACCCTAGCCCGAACCCTAACCCTAACCCTTCCCCGAAGCCTGACACTCACCCGTCCCCTAATCCTAACCTGTACGCTAACACTAACCCGCACCCTCACACGCACGCTCCCCCTAAAGTGTTGCCGTACCCTCAGCTGGACCCTAAACCGTCCCCGTCCCCTAACCCTAACCCTAGCCCGAACCCTAACCCTAACCCTTCCCCGAAGCCTGACCCTCACCCGTCCCCTAATCCTAAACCGTACGCTAACACTACCCCGCGCCCTCACACGCACGCTCCCCCTAAAGCGTTGCCGTACCCTCACCTGGACCCTAAACCATCCCCGTCCCCTAACCCTAACCCTAGCCCGAACCCTAACCCTAACCCTTCCCTAAAGCATGACCCTCACCCGTCCCCTAATATTAACCCGTCTGCTAACACTAACCCGCGCCCTCACACGCACGCTCCCCCTAAAGCGTTGCCGTACCCTCACCTGGACCCTAAACCGTCCCCGTCCCCTAACCCTAACCCTAGCCCAAACCCTAACCCTAACCCTTCCCCGAAGCCTGACCCTCACCCGTCCCCTAATCCTAACCCGTACGCTAACACTACCCCGCGCCCTCACACGCACACTCCCGCTAAAGCGTTGCCGTGCCCTCACCTGGACCCTAAACCATCCCCGTCACCTAAACCTAACCCTAGCCCGAACCCTAACCCTAAACCTTCCCCGAAGCATGACCCTCAACCGTCCCCTAATCCTAACCCGTACGCTAACACTAACCCGCGCCCTCACACGCACACTCCCCCTAAAGCGTTGCCGTACCCTCAGGTGGACCCTAAACCGTCCCCGTCCCCTAACCCTAACCCTAGCCCGAACCCTAACGCTAACACTTCCCCGAAGCCTGACCCTCACCCGTCCCCTAATCCTAACCCGTACGCTAACACTAACCCGCGCCCTCACACGCACGCTCCCCCTAAAGCGTTGCCGTCCCCTCACCTGGACCCTAAACCGTCCCCGTCCCCTAACCCTAACCCTAGCCCGAACCCTAACCCTAACCCTTCCCCGAAGCCTGACCCTCACCCGTCCCCTAATCCTAACCCGTACGCTAACACTAACGTGCGCCCTCACACGCACGCTCCTCCTAAAGCGTTGCCGTACCCTCACCTGGACCCTAAACCGTCCCCGTCCCCTAACCCTAACCCTAGCCCGAACCCTAACCCTAACCCTTCCCCGAAGCCTGACCCTCACCCGTCCCCTAATCCTAACCCGTACGCTAACACTAACCCGCGCCCTCACACGCACGCTCCCCCTAAAGCGTTGCCGTACCCTCACCTGGACCCTAAACCGTCCCCGTCCCCTAACCCTAACCCTAGCCCGAACCCTAACCCTAACCCTTCCCCGAAGCCTGACCCTCACCCGTCCCCTAATCCTAACCCGTACGCTAACACTAACCCGCGCCCTCACACGCACGCTCCCCCTAAAGCGTTGCCGTACCCTCACCTGGACCCTAAACCGTCCCCGTCCCCTAACCCTAACCCTAGCCCGAACCCTAACCCTAACACTTCCCCGAAGCCTGACCCTCACCCGTCCCCTAATCCTAACCCGTACGCTAACACTAACCCGCGTCCTCACACGCACGCTCCCCCTAAAACGTTGCCGTACCCTCACCTGGACCCTAAACCGTCCCCGTCCCCTAACCCTAACCCTAGCCCGAACCCTAACCCTAACCCTTCCCCGAAGCCTGACCCTCACCCGTCCCCTAATCCTAACCCGTACGCTAACACTACCCCGCGCCCTCACACGAACGCTCCCCCTAAAGCGTTGCCGTACCGTCACCTGGACCCTAAACCGTCCCCGTCACCTAACCCTAACCCTAGCCCGAACCCTAACCCTAACCCTTCCCCGAAGCCTGACCCTCACCCGTCACATAATCCTAAACCGTACGCTAACACTAACCCGCGCCCTCACACGCACGCTCCCCCTAAAGCGTTGCCGTACCCTCACCTGGACCCTAAACCGTCCCCGTCCCTAACCCTAACCCGAACCCTAACCCTAACCCTTCCCCGAAGCCTGACCCTCACCCGTCCCCTAATCCTAACCCGTACGCTAACACTAACCTGCGCCCTCACACGCACGCTCCCCCTAAAGCGTTGCCGTACCCTCACCTGGACCCTAAACCGTCCCCGTCCCCTAAACCTAACCCTAGCCCGAACACTAACCCTAACCCTTCCCCGAAGCCTGACCCTCACCCGTCCCCTAATCCTAACCCGTACGCTAACACTAACCCGCGCCCTCACACGCACGCTCCCCCTAAAGCGTTGCCGTACGCTCACCTGGACCCTAAACCGTCCCCGTCCCCTAACCCTAACCCTAGCCCGAACCCTAACCCTAACCCTTCCCCGAAGCCTGACCCTCACCCGTCCCCTAATCCTAACCCGTACGCTAACACTAACCCGCGCCCTCACACGCACGCTCCCCCTAAAGCTTTGCCGTACCCTCACCTGGACCCTAAACCGTTCCCGTCCCCTAACCCTAACCCTATCCCGAACCCTAACCCTAACCCTTACCCGAAGCCTGACCCTCACACGTCCCCTAATCCTAACCCGTACGCTAACACTAACCCGCGCCCTCACACGCACGCTCCCCCTAAAGCGTTGCCGTACCCTCACCTGGACCCTAAACCGTCCCCGTCCCCTAAACATAACCCTAGCCCGAACCCTAAACCTAACCCTTCCCCGAAGCCTGACCCTCACCCGTCCCCTAATCCTAACCCGTACGCTAACACTAACCCGCGCCCTCACACCCACGCTCCCCCTAAAGCGTTGCCGTACCCTCTCCTGGACCCTAAACCGTCCCCGTCCCCTAACCCTAACCCTAGCCCGAACCCTAACCCTAACGCTTCCCCGAAGCCTGACCCTCACCCGTCCCCTAATCCTAACCCGTATGCTAACACTAACCCGCGCCCTCACATGCACGCTCCCCCTAAAGCGTTGCCGTACCCTCACCGGACCGTAAACCGTCCCCGTCCCCTAACCCTAACCCTAGCCCGAACCCTAACCCTAACCCTTCCCCGAAGCCTGACCCTCACCCGTCCCCTAATCCTAACCCGTACGCTAACACTAACCCGCGCCCTCACACGCACGCTCCCCCTAAAGCGTTGCCGTACCCTCACCTGGACCCTAAACCGTCCCCGTCCCCTAACCCTAACCCTAGCCCGAACCCTAACCCTAACCCTTCCCCGAAGCCTGACCCTCACCCGTCCCCTAATCCTAACCCGTACGCTAACACTAACCCGCGCCCTCACACGCACGCTCCCCCTAAAGCGTTGCCGTACGCTCACCTGGACCCTAAACCGTCGCCGTCCCCTAACCCTAACCCTAGCCCGAACCCTAACCCTAACCCTTCCCCGAAGCCTGACCCTCACCCTTCCCCTAATCCTAACCCGTACGCTAACACTAACCCGCGCCCTCACACCCACGCTCCCCCTAAAGCGTTGCTGTACCCTCACCTGGACCCTAAACCGTCCCCGTCCCTTAACCCTAACCCTAGCCCGAACCCTAACCCTAACCCTTCCCCGAAGCATGACCCTCACCCGTCCCCTAATCCTAACCCGTACGCTAACACTAACCCGCGCCCTCACACGCACGCTCCCCCTAAAGCGTTGCCGTACCCTCACCTGGACCCTAAACCGTCCCCGTCCCCTAACCCTAACCCTAGCCCGAACCCTAACCCTAACACTTCCCCGAAGCCTGACCCTCACCCGTCCCCTAATCCTAACCCGTACGCTAACACTAACCCGCGCCCTCACACGCACGCTCCCCCTAAAGCGTTGCCGTACCCTCACCTGGACCCTAAACCGTCCCCGTCCCCTAACCCTAACCCTATCCCGAACCCTAACCCTAACCCTTACCCGAAGCCTGACCCTCACACGTCCCCTAATCCTAACCCGTACGCTAACACTAACCCGCGCCCTCACGCGCACGCTCCCCCTAAAGCGTTGCCGTACCCTCACCTGGACCCTAAACCGTCCCCGTCCCCTAACCCTAACCCTATCCCGAACCCTAACCCTAACCCTTACCCGAAGCCTGACCCTCACACGTCCCCTAATCCTAACCCGTACGCTAACACTAACCCGCGCCCTCACGCGCACGCTCCCCCTAAAGCGTTGCCGTACCCTCACCTGGACCCTAAACCGTCCCCGTCCCCTAACCCTAACCCTAGCCCGAACCCTAACCCTAACCCTTCCCCGAAGCCTGACCCTCACCCGTCCCCTAATCCTAACCCGTACGCTAACACTAACCCGCGCCCTCACACGTACGCTCCCCCTAAAGCGTTGCCGTATCCTCTCCTGGACCCTAAACCGTCCCCGTCCCCTAACGCTAACCCTAGCCCGAACCCTAACCCTAACCCTTCCCCGAAGCCTGACCCTCACCCGTCCCTTAATCCTAACCCGTACGCTAACACTAACCCACGCCCTCACACGCACGCTCCCCCTAAAGCGTTGCCGTACCCTCACCTGGACCCTAAACCGTCCCCGTCCCCTAACCCTAACCCTAGCCCGAACCCTAACCCTAACCCTTCCCCGAAGCCTGACCCTCACCCGTCCCCTAATCCTAACCCGTATGCTAACACTAACCCGCGCCCTCACATGCACGCTCCCCCTAAAGCGTTGCCGTACCCTCACCTGGACCCTAAACCGTCCTCGTCCCCTAACCCTAACCCTAGCCCGAACCCTAACCCTAACCATTCCCCGAAGCCTGACCCTCACCCGTCCCCTAATCCTAACCCGTACGCTAACACTAACCCGCGCCCTCACACGCACGCTCCCCCTAAAGCGTCGCCATACCCTCACCTGGACCCTAAACCGTCCCCGTCCCCTAACCCTAACCCTAGCCCGAACCCTAACCCTAACCCTTCCCCGAAGCCTGACCCTCACCCGTCCCCTAATTCTAACCCGTACGCTAACACTAACCCGCGCCCTCACACGCACGCTCCCCGTAAAGCGTTGCCGTACCCTCACCTGGACCCTAAACCGTCCCCGTCCCCTAACCCTAACCCTAGCCCGAACCCTAACCCTAACCCTTCCCGAAGCCTGACCCTCACCCGTCCCCTATTGCTAACCCGTACGCTAACACTAACCCACGCCCTCACACGCACGCTCCCCCTAAAGCGTTGCTGTACCCTCACCTGGACCCTAAACCGTCCCCGTCACCTAACCCTAACCCTAGCCCGAACCCTAACCCTAACCCTTCCCCGAAGACTGACCCTCACCCGTCCCCTAATCCTAACCCGTACGCTAACAGTAACCCGCGCCCTCACACGCTTGCTCCCCCTAAAGCGTTGCCATACCCTCACCTGGACCCTAAACCGTCCCCGTCCCCTAACCCTAACCCTAGCCCGAACCCTAACCCTAACCCTTCCCCGAAGCCTGACACTCACCTGTCCCCTAATCCTAACCCGTACGCTAACACTAACCCGTGCCCTCACACGTACGCTCCACCTAAAGCGTTGCCGTACCCTCCCCTGGACCCTAAACAGTCCCCGTCCCCTAACCCTAACCCTAGCCCGAACCCTAACCCTAACCCTTCCCCGAAGCCTGACACTCACCCGTCCCCTAATCCTAAACCGTACGCTAACACTAACCCGCGCCCTCACACGCACGCTCCCCCTAAAGGGTTGCCGTACCCTCACCTGGACCCTAAACCGTCCCCGTCCCCTAACCCTAACCCTAGCCCGAACCCTAACCCTAACCCTTCCCCGAAGCCTGACCCTCACCCGTCCCCTAATCCTAACCCGTACGCTAACACTAACCCGCGCGCTCACACGCACGCTCCCCCTAAAACGTTGCCGTCCCCTCACCTGGACCCTAAACCTTCCCCGTCCCCTAACTCTAACCCTAGCCCGAACCCTAACCCTAACCCTTCCCCGAAGCCTGACCCTCACCCGTCCCCTAATCCTAACACGTACGCTAACACTACCCCGCGCCCTCACACGCACGCTCCCCCTAAAGTGTTGCCGTACCCTCACCTGGACCCTAAACCGTCCCCGTCACCTAACCCTAACCCTAGCCCGAACCCTAACCCTAACCCTTCCCCGAAGCATGACCCTCAACCGTCCCCTAATCGTAACCCGTACGCTAACACTAACCCGCACCCTCACACGCACGCTCCCCGTAAAGCGTTGCCGTACCCTCACCTGGACCCTAAACTGTCCCCATCCCCTAACCCTAACCCTAGCCCGAACCCTAACCCTAACCCTTCCCCGAAGCCTGACCCTCACCCGTCCCCTAATCCTAACCCGTACGCTAACACTAACCCGCGCCCTCACACGCACGCTCCCCCTAAAGCGTTGCCGTACCCTCACCTGGACCCTAAACCGTCCCCGTCCCCTAAACCTAACCCTAGCCCAAACCCTAACCCTAACCCTTCCCCGAAGCCTGACCCTCACCCGTCCCCTAATCCTAACCCGTACGCTAACACTACCCCGCGCCCTCACACGCACGCTCCCCCTAAAGCGTTGCCGTACCCTCACCTGGAACCTAAACCGTCCCCGTCCCCTAACCCTAACCCTAGCCCGAACCCTAACCCTAACCCTTCCCCGAAGCCTGACCCTCACCCGTCCCCTAATCCTAACCCGTACGCTAACACTACCCCGCGCCCTCACACGCACGCTCCCCCTAAAACGTTGCCGTATCCTCACCTGGACCCTAAACCGTCCCCGTCACCTAACCCTAACCCTAGCCCGAACCCTAACCCAAACCCTTCCCCGAAGCATGACCCTCACCCGTCCCCTAATCCTAACCCGTACGCTAACACTAACCCGCGCCCTCACACGCACGCTCGCCCTAAAGCGTTGCCGTACCCTCACCTGGACCCTAAACCGTCCCCGTCCCCTAACCCTAACCCTAGCCCGAACCCTAACCCTAACACTTCCCCGAAGCCTGACCCTCACCCGTCCCGTAATCCTAACCCGTACGCTAACACTAACCCGCGCCCTCACACGCACGCTCCCCCTAAAGCATTGCCGTACCCTCACCTGGACCCTAAACCGTCCCCGTCCCCTAACTCTAACCCTAGCCCGAACCCCAACCCTAACCCTTCCCCGAAGCCTGACCCTCACCCGTCACCTAATCCTAACCCGTACGCTAACACTAACCCACGCCCTCACACGCACGCTCCCCCTAAAGCGTTGCTGTACCCTCACCTGGACCCTAAACCGTCCCCGTCCCCTAACCCTAACCCTAGCCCGAACACTAACCCTAACCCTTCCCCGAAGCCTGACCCTCACCCGTCCCCTAATCCTAACCCGTATGCTAACACTAACCCGTGCCCTCACACGCATGCTCCCCCTAAAGCGTTGCCGTACCCTCACCTGGACCCTAAACCGTCCCCGTCCCCTAACCCTAAGCCTAGCCCGAACCCTAACCCTAACCCTTCCCCGAAGCCTGACCCTCACCCGTCCCCTAATCCTAACCCGTACGCTAACACTAACCCGCGCCCTCACACGCACGCTCCCCCTAAAGCGTTGCCGTACCCTCACCTGGACCCTAAACCGTCCCTGTCCCCTAACCCTAACCCTACCCCGAACCCTAACCCTAACCTTTCCCCGAAGCCTGACCCTCACCCGTCCCCTAATCCTAATCCGTACGCTAACACTAACGCGCGCCCTCACACGCACGCTCCCCCTAAAGCGTTGCCGTACCCTCACCTGGACCCTAAACCGTCCCCGTCCCCTAACCCTAACCCTAGCCCGAACCCTAACCCTAACCCTTCCCCGAAGCCTGACCCTCACCCGTCCCCTAATCCTAACCCGTACGCTGACACTAACCCGCGCCCTCACACCCACGCTCCCCCTAAAGTGTTGCCGTCCCCTCACCTGGACCCTAAACCGTCCCCGTCCCCTAACCCTAACCCTAGCCCGAACCCTAACCCTAACCCTTCCCCGAAGCCTGACCCTCACCCGTCCCCTAATCCTAACCCGTACGCTAACACTAACCCGCGCCCTCACACGCAGGCTCCCCCTAAAGCGTTGCCGTACCCTCACCTGGACCCTAAACCGTCCCCGTCCCCTAACCCTAACCCTAGCCCGAACCCTAACCCTAACCCTTCCCCGAAGCCTGACACTCACCCGTCCCCTAATCCTAAACCGTACGCTAACACTAACCCGCGCCCTCACACGCACGCTCCCCCTAAAGCGTTGCCGTACCCTCACCTGGACCCTAAACCGTCCCCGTCCCCTAACCCTAACCCTAGCCCGAACCCTAACCCTAACCCTTCCCCGAAGCCTGACACTAACCCGTCCCCTAATCCTAACCTGTACGCTAACACTAACCCGCACCCTCACACGCACGCTCCCCCTAAAGTGTTGCCGTACCCTCAGCTGGACCCTAAACCGTCCCCGTCCCCTAACCCTAACCCTAGCCCGAACCCTAACCCTAACCCTTCCCCGAAGCCTGCCCCTCACCCGTCCCCTAATCCTAACCCGTACGCTAACAATACCCCGCGCCCTCACACGCACGCTCCCGCTAAAGCGTTGCCGTACCCTCACCTGGACCCTAAACCATCCCCGTCACCTAACCCTAACCCTAGCCCGAACCCTAACCCTAAACCTTCCCCGAAGCATGACCCTCAACCGTCCCCTAATCCTAACCCGTACGCTAACACTAACCCGCGCCCTCACACGCACGCTCCCCCTAAAGCGTTGCCGTACCCTCACCTGGACCCTAAACCGTCCCCGTCCCCTAACCCTAACCCTAGCCCGAACCCTAACGCTAACACTTCCACGAAGCCTGACCCTCACCCGTCCCCTAATCCTAACCCGTACGCTAACACTAACCCGCGCCCTCACACGCACGCTCCCCCTAAAGCGTTGCCGTACCCTCACCTGGACCCTAAACCGTCACCGTCCCCTAACCCTAACCCTAGCCCGAACCCTAACCCTAACCCTTCCCCGAAGCCTGACCCTCACCCGTCCCCTAATCCTAACCCGTACGCTAACACTAACCCGCGCCCTCACATGCACGCTCCCACTAAAGCGTTGCCGTACCCTCACCTGGACCCTAAACCGTCCTCGTCCCCTAACCCTAACCCTAGCCCGAACCCTAACCCTAACCCTTCCCCGAAGCCTGACCCTCACCCGTCCCCTAATCCTAACCCGTACGCTAACACTAACCCGCGCCCTCACACGCACGCTCCCCCTAAAGCGTTGCCGTACACTCACCTGGACCCTAAACCGTCCCCGTCCCCTAACCCTAACCCTAGCCCGAACCCTAACCCTAACCCTTCCCCAAAGCCTGACCCTCACCCGTCCCCTAATCCTAACCCGACCGCTAAAACTAACCCGCGCCCTCACACGCACGCTCCCCCTAAAGCGTTGCCGTACCCTCACCTGGACCCTAAACCGTCCCCGTCCCCTAACCCTAACCCTAGCCCGAACCCTAACCCTAACCCTTCCCCGAAGCCTGACACTCACCCGTCCCCTAATCCTAACCTGTACGCTAACACTAACCCGCACCCTCACACGCACGCTCCCCCTAAAGTGTTGCCGTACCCTCAGCTGGACCCTAAACCGTCCCCGTCCCCTAACCCTAACCCTAGCCCGAACCCTAACCCTAACCCTTCCCCGAAGCCTGACCCTCACCCGTCCCCTAATCCTAAACCGTACGCTAACACTACCCCGCGCCCTCACACGCACGCTCCCGCTAAAGCGTTGCCGTACCCTCACCTGGACCCTAAACCATCCCCTTCCCCTAACCCTAACCCTAGCCCGAACCCTAACCCTAACCCTTCCCCAAAGCCTGACCCTCACCCGTCCCCTAATATTAACCCGTCCGCTAACACTAACCCGCGCCCTCACACGCACGCTCCCCCTAAAGCGTTGCCGTACCCTCACCTGGACCCTAAACCGTCCCCGTCCCCTAACCCTAACCCTAGCCCAAACCCTAACCCTAACCCTTCCCCGAAGCCTGACCCTCACCCGTCCCCTAATCCTAACCCGTACGCTAACACTACCCCGCGCCCTCACACGCACACTCCCGCTAAAGCGTTGCCGTGCCCTCACCTGGACCCTAAACCATCCCCGTCACCTAACCCTAACCCTAGCCCGAACCCTAACCCTAAACCTTCCCCGAAGCATGACCCTCAACCGTCCCCTAATCCTAACCCGTACGCTAACACTAACCCGCGCCCTCACACGCACACTCCCCCTAAAGCGTTGCCGTACCCTCAGGTGGACCCTAAACCGTCCCCGTCCCCTAACCCTAACCCTAGCCCGAACCCTAACGCTAACACTTCCCCGAAGCCTGACCCTCACCCGTCCCCTAATCCTAACCCGTACGCTAACACTAACCCGCGCCCTCACACGCACGCTCCCCCTAAAGCGTTGTCGTCCCCTCACCTGGACCCTAAACCGTCCCCGTCCCCTAACCCTAACCCTAGCCCGAACCCTAACCCTAACACTTCCCCGAAGCCTGACCCTCACCCGTCCCCTAATCCTAACCCGTACGCTAACACTAACGTGCGCCCTCACACGCACACTCCCCCTAAAGCGTTGCCGTACCCTCACCTGGACCCTAAACCGTCCCCGTCCCCTAACCCTAACCCTAGCCCGAACCCTAACCCTAACCCTTCCCCGAAGCCTGACCCTCACCCGTCCCCTAATCCTAACCCGTACGCTAACACTAACCCGCGCCCTCACACGCACGCTCCCCCTAAAGCGTTGCCGTACCCTCACCTGGACCCTAAACCGTCCCCGTCCCCTAACCCTAACCCTAGCCCGAACCCTAACCCTAACCCTTCCCCGAAGCCTGACCCTCACCCGTCCCCTAATCCTAACCCGTACGCTAACACTAACCCGCGCCCTCACACGCACGCTCCCCCTAAAGCGTTGCCGTACCCTCACCTGGACCCTAAACCGTCCCCGTCCCCTAACCCTAACCCTAGCCCGAACCCTAACCCTAACACTTCCCCGAAGCCTGACCCTCACCCGTCCCCTAATCCTAACCCGTACGCTAACACTAACCCGCGTCCTCACACGCACGCTCCCCCTAAAACGTTGCCGTACCCTCACCTGGACCCTAAACCGTCCCCGTCCCCTAACCCTAACCCTAGCCCGAACCCTAACCCTAACCCTTCCCCGAAGCCTGACCCTCACCCGTCCCCTAATCCTAACCCGTACGCTAACACTACCCCGCGCCCTCACACGAACGCTCCCCCTAAAGCGTTGCCGTACCGTCACCTGGACCCTAAACCGTCCCCGTCACCTAACCCTAACCCTAGCCCGAACCCTAACCCTAACCCTTCCCCGAAGCCTGACCCTCACCCGTCACATAATCCTAAACCGTACGCTAACACTAACCCGCGCCCTCACACGCACGCTCCCCCTAAAGCGTTGCCGTACCCTCACCTGGACCCTAAACCGTCCCCGTCCCCTAACCCTAACCCGAACCCTAACCCTAACCCTTCCCCGAAGCCTGACCCTCACCCGTCCCCTAATCCTAACCCGTACGCTAACACTAACCTGCGCCCTCACACGCACGCTCCCCCTAAAGCGTTGCCGTACCCTCACCTGGACCCTAAACCGTCCCCGTCCCCTAAACCTAACCCTAGCCCGAACACTAACCCTAACCCTTCCCCGAAGCCTGACCCTCACCCGTCCCCTAATCCTAACCCGTACGCTAACACTAACCCGCGCCCTCACACGCACGCTCCCCCTAAAGCGTTGCCGTACGCTCACCTGGACCCTAAACCGTCCCCGTCCCCTAACCCTAACCCTAGCCCGAACCCTAACCCTAACCCTTCCCCGAAGCCTGACCCTCACCCGTCCCCTAATCCTAACCCGTACGCTAACACTAACCCGCGCCCTCACACCCACGCTCCCCCTAAAGCGTTGCTGTACCCTCACCTGGACCCTAAACCGTCCCCGTCCCTTAACCCTAACCCTAGCCCGAACCCTAACCATAACCCTTCCCCGAAGCATGACCCTCACCCGTCCCCTAATCCTAACCCGTACGCTAACACTAACCCGCGCCCTCACACGCACGCTCCCCCTAAAGCGTTGCCGTACCCTCACCTGGACCCTAAACCGTCCCCGTCCCCTAACCCTAACCGTAGCCCGAACCCTAACCCTAACACTTCCCCGAAGCCTAACCCTCACCCGTCCCCTAATCCTAACCCGTACGCTAACACTAACCCGCGCCCTCACACGCACGCTCCCCCTAAAGCGTTGCCGTACCCTCACCTGGACCCTAAACCGTTCCCGTCCCCTAACCCTAACCCTATCCCGAACCCTAACCCTAACCCTTACCCGAAGCCTGACCCTCACACGTCCCCTAATCCTAACCCGTACGCTAACACTAACCCGCGCCCTCACACGCACGCTCCCCCTAAAGCGTTGCCGTACCCTCACCTGGACCCTAAACCGTCCCCGTCCCCTAAACATAACCCTAGCCCGAACCCTAACCCTAACCCTTCCCCGAAGTCTGACCCTCACCCGTCCCCTAATCCTAACCCGTACGCTAACACTAACCCGCGCCCTCACACGTACGCTCCCCCTAAAGCGTTGCCGTACCCTCTCCTGGACCCTAAACCGTCCCCGTCCCCTAACCCTAACCCTAGCCCGAACCCTAACCCTAACGCTTCCCCGAAGCCTGACCCTCACCCGTCCCTTAATCCTAACCCGTACGCTAACACTAACCCACGCCCTCACACGCACGCTCCCCCTAAAGCGTTGCCGTACCCTCACCTGGACCCTAAACCGTCCCCGTCCCCTAACCCTAACCCTAGCCCGAACCCTAACCCTAACCCTTCCCCGAAGCCTGACCCTCACCCGTCCCCTAATCCTAACCCGTATGCTAACACTAACCCGCGCCCTCACATGCACGCTCCCCCTAAAGCGTTGCCGTACCCTCACCTGGACCGTAAACCGTCCCCGTCCCCTAACCCTAACCCTAGCCCGAACCCTAACACTAACCATTCCCCGAAGCCTGACCCTCACCCGTCCCCTAATCCTAACCCGTACGCTAACACTAACCCGCGCCCTCACACGCACGCTCCACCTAAAGCGTTGTCGTACCCTCACCTGGAACCTAAACCGTCCCCGTCCCCTAACCCTAACCCTAGCCCGAACCCTAACCCTAACCCTTCCCCGAAGCCTGACCCTCACCCATCCCCTAATCCTAACCAGTACGATAACACTAACCCGCGCCCTCACACGCACGCTCCCTCTAAAGCGTTGCTGTACCCTCCCCTGGACCCTAAACCGTCCCCGTCCCCTAACGCTAACCCTAGCGCGAACCCTAACCCTAACACTTCCCCGAAGCCTGACCCTCACCCGTCCCCTAATCCTAACCCGTGCGCTAACACTAACCCACGCCCTCACACGCACGCTCCCCCTAAAGCGTTGCCGTACCCTCACCTGGACCCTATACCGTCCCCGTCCCCTAACACTAACCCTAGCCCGAACCTTAACCCTAACCCTTCCCCGAAGCCTGACCCTCACCCGTCCCCTAATCCTAACCCGTACGCTAACACTAACCCGCGCCCTCACACGCACGCTCCCCCTAAAGCGTTGCCGTACCCTCACCTGGACCCTAAACCGTCCCCGTCCCCTAACCCTAACCCTAGCCCGAACCCTAACCCTAACCCTTCCCCGAAGCCTGACCCTCACCCGTCCCCTAATCCTAACCCGTACGCTAACACTAACGCGCGCCCTCACACGCACGCTCCCCCTAAAGCGTTGCCGTACCCTCACCTGGACCCTAAACCGTCCCCGTCCCCTAACCCTAACCCTAGCCCGAACCCTAACCCTAACCCTTCCCCGAAGCCTGACCCTCACCCGTCCCCTAATCCTAACCCGTACGCTAACACTAACCCGCGCCCTCACACGCACGCTCCCCCTAAAGCGTTGCCGTACCCTCACCTGGACCCTAAACCGTCCCCGTCCCCTAACCCTAACCCTAGCCCGAACCCTAACCCTAACCCTTCCCCGAAGCCTGACCCTCACCCGTCCCCTAATCCTAACCCGTACGCTAACACTAACCCGCGGCCTCACACGCACGCTCCCCCTAAAGCGTTGCCGTACGCTCACCTGGACCCTAAACCGTCGCCGTCCCCTAACCCTAACCCTAGCCCGAACCCTAACCCTAACCCTTCCCCGAAGCCTGACCCTCACCCGTCCCCTAATCCTAACCCGTACGCTAACACTAACCCGCGCCCTCACACCCACGCTCCCCCTAAAGCGTTGCTGTACCCTCACCTGGACCCTAAACCGTCCCCGTCCCTTAACCCTAACCCTAGCCCGAACCCTAACCCTAACCCTTCCCCGAAGCATGACCCTCACCCGTCCCCTAATCCTAACCCGTACGCTAACACTAACCCGCGCCCTCACACGCACGCTCCCCCTAAAGCGTTGCCGTACCCTCACCTGGACCCTAAACCGTCCCCGTCCCCTAACCCTAACCCTAGCCCGAACCCTAACCCTAACACTTCCCCGAAGCCTGACCCTCACCCGTCCCCTAATCCTAACCCGACCGCTAAAACTAACCCGCGCCCTCACACGCACGCTCCCCCTAAAGCGTTGCCGTACCCTCACCTGGACCCTAAACCGTCCCCGTCCCCTAACCCTAACCCTAGCCCGAACCCTAACCCTAACCCTTCCCCGAAGCCTGACACTCACCCGTCCCCTAATCCTAACCTGTACGCTAACACTAACCCGCACCCTCACACGCACGCTCCCCCTAAAGTGTTGCCGTACCCTCAGCTGGACCCTAAACCGTCCCCGTCCCCTAACCCTAACCCTAGCCCGAACCCTAACCCTAACCCTTCCCCGAAGCCTGACCCTCACCCGTCCCCTAATCCTAAACCGTACGCTAACACTACCCCGCGCCCTCACACGCACGCTCCCGCTAAAGCGTTGCCGTACCCTCACCTGGACCCTAAACCATCCCCTTCCCCTAACCCTAACCCTAGCCCGAACCCTAACCCTAACCCTTCCCCAAAGCCTGACCCTCACCCGTCCCCTAATATTAACCCGTCCGCTAACACTAACCCGCGCCCTCACACGCACGCTCCCCCTAAAGCGTTGCCGTACCCTCACCTGGACCCTAAACCGTCCCCGTCCCCTAACCCTAACCCTAGCCCAAACCCTAACCCTAACCCTTCCCCGAAGCCTGACCCTCACCCGTCCCCTAATCCTAACCCGTACGCTAACACTACCCCGCGCCCTCACACGCACACTCCCGCTAAAGCGTTGCCGTGCCCTCACCTGGACCCTAAACCATCCCCGTCACCTAACCCTAACCCTAGCCCGAACCCTAACCCTAAACCTTCCCCGAAGCATGACCCTCAACCGTCCCCTAATCCTAACCCGTACGCTAACACTAACCCGCGCCCTCACACGCACACTCCCCCTAAAGCGTTGCCGTACCCTCAGGTGGACCCTAAACCGTCCCCGTCCCCTAACCCTAACCCTAGCCCGAACCCTAACGCTAACACTTCCCCGAAGCCTGACCCTCACCCGTCCCCTAATCCTAACCCGTACGCTAACACTAACCCGCGCCCTCACACGCACGCTCCCCCTAAAGCGTTGTCGTCCCCTCACCTGGACCCTAAACCGTCCCCGTCCCCTAACCCTAACCCTAGCCCGAACCCTAACCCTAACACTTCCCCGAAGCCTGACCCTCACCCGTCCCCTAATCCTAACCCGTACGCTAACACTAACGTGCGCCCTCACACGCACACTCCCCCTAAAGCGTTGCCGTACCCTCACCTGGACCCTAAACCGTCCCCGTCCCCTAACCCTAACCCTAGCCCGAACCCTAACCCTAACCCTTCCCCGAAGCCTGACCCTCACCCGTCCCCTAATCCTAACCCGTACGCTAACACTAACCCGCGCCCTCACACGCACGCTCCCCCTAAAGCGTTGCCGTACCCTCACCTGGACCCTAAACCGTCCCCGTCCCCTAACCCTAACCCTAGCCCGAACCCTAACCCTAACCCTTCCCCGAAGCCTGACCCTCACCCGTCCCCTAATCCTAACCCGTACGCTAACACTAACCCGCGCCCTCACACGCACGCTCCCCCTAAAGCGTTGCCGTACCCTCACCTGGACCCTAAACCGTCCCCGTCCCCTAACCCTAACCCTAGCCCGAACCCTAACCCTAACACTTCCCCGAAGCCTGACCCTCACCCGTCCCCTAATCCTAACCCGTACGCTAACACTAACCCGCGTCCTCACACGCACGCTCCCCCTAAAACGTTGCCGTACCCTCACCTGGACCCTAAACCGTCCCCGTCCCCTAACCCTAACCCTAGCCCGAACCCTAACCCTAACCCTTCCCCGAAGCCTGACCCTCACCCGTCCCCTAATCCTAACCCGTACGCTAACACTACCCCGCGCCCTCACACGAACGCTCCCCCTAAAGCGTTGCCGTACCGTCACCTGGACCCTAAACCGTCCCCGTCACCTAACCCTAACCCTAGCCCGAACCCTAACCCTAACCCTTCCCCGAAGCCTGACCCTCACCCGTCACATAATCCTAAACCGTACGCTAACACTAACCCGCGCCCTCACACGCACGCTCCCCCTAAAGCGTTGCCGTACCCTCACCTGGACCCTAAACCGTCCCCGTCCCCTAACCCTAACCCGAACCCTAACCCTAACCCTTCCCCGAAGCCTGACCCTCACCCGTCCCCTAATCCTAACCCGTACGCTAACACTAACCTGCGCCCTCACACGCACGCTCCCCCTAAAGCGTTGCCGTACCCTCACTGGACCCTAAACCGTCCCCGTCCCCTAAACCTAACCCTAGTCCGAACACTAACCCTAACCCTTCCTCGAAGCCTGACCCTCACCCGTCCCCTAATCCTAACCCGTACGCTAACACTAACCCGCGCCCTCACACGCACGCTCCCCCTAAAGCGTTGCCGTACGCTCACCTGGACCCTAAACCGTCCCCGTCCCCTAACCCTAACCCTAGCCCGAACCCTAACCCTAACCCTTCCCCGAAGCCTGACCCTCACCCGTCCCCTAATCCTAACCCGTACGCTAACACTAACCCGCGCCCTCACACCCACGCTCCCCCTAAAGCGTTGCTGTACCCTCACCTGGACCCTAAACCGTCCCCGTCCCTTAACCCTAACCCTAGCCCGAACCCTAACCATAACCCTTCCCCGAAGCATGACCCTCACCCGTCCCCTAATCCTAACCCGTACGCTAACACTAACCCGCGCCCTCACACGCACGCTCCCCCTAAAGCGTTGCCGTACCCTCACCTGGACCTTAAACCGTCCCCGTCCCCTAACCCTAACCGTAGCCCGAACCCTAACCCTAACACTTCCCCGAAGCCTAACCCTCACCCGTCCCCTAATCCTAACCCGTACGCTAACACTAACCCGCGCCCTCACACGCACGCTCCCCCTAAAGCGTTGCCGTACCCTCACCTGGACCCTAAACCGTTCCCGTCCCCTAACCCTAACCCTATCCCGAACCCTAACCCTAACCCTTACCCGAAGCCTGACCCTCACACGTCCCCTAATCCTAACCCGTACGCTAACACTAACCCGCGCCCTCACACGCACGCTCCCCCTAAAGCGTTGCCGTACCCTCACCTGGACCCTAAACCGTCCCCGTCCCCTAAACATAACCCTAGCCCGAACCCTAACCCTAACCCTTCCCCGAAGTCTGACCCTCACCCGTCCCCTAATCCTAACCCGTACGCTAACACTAACCCGCGCCCTCACACGTACACTCCCCCTAAAGCGTTGCCGTACCCTCTCCTGGACCCTAAACCGTCCCCGTCCCCTAACCCTAACCCTAGCCCGAACCCTAACCCTAACGCTTCCCCGAAGCCTGACCCTCACCCGTCCCTTAATCCTAACCCGTACGCTAACACTAACCCACGCCCTCACACGCACGCTCCCCCTAAAGCGTTGCCGTACCCTCACCTGGACCCTAAACCGTCCCCGTCCCCTAACCCTAACCCTAGCCCGAACCCTAACCCTAACCCTTCCCCGAAGCCTGACCCTCACCCGTCCCCTAATCCTAACCCGTACGCTAACACTAACCCGCGCCCTCACACGCACGCTCCCCCTAAAGCGTTGCCGTACCCTCACCTGGACCCTAAACCGTCCCCGTCCCCTAACCCTAACCCTAGCCCGAACCCTAACCCTAACCCTTCCCCGAAGCCTGACCCTCACCCGTCCCCTAATCCTAACCCGTACGCTAACACTAACCCGCGGCCTCACACGCACGCTCCCCCTAAAGCGTTGCCGTACGCTCACCTGGACCCTAAACCGTCGCCGTCCCCTAACCCTAACCCTAGCCCGAACCCTAACCCTAACCCTTCCCCGAAGCCTGACCCTCACCCGTCCCCTAATCCTAACCCGTACGCTAACACTAACCCGCGCCCTCACACCCACGCTCCCCCTAAAGCGTTGCTGTACCCTCACCTGGACCCTAAACCGTCCCCGTCCCTTAACCCTAACCCTAGCCCGAACCCTAACCCTAACCCTTCCCCGAAGCATGACCCTCACCCGTCCCCTAATCCTAACCCGTACGCTAACACTAACCCGCGCCCTCACACGCACGCTCCCCCTAAAGCGTTGCCGTACCCTCACCTGGACCCTAAACCGTCCCCGTCCCCTAACCCTAACCCTAGCCCGAACCCTAACCCTAACACTTCCCCGAAGCCTGACCCTCACCCGTCCCCTAATCCTAACCCGTACGCTAACACTAACCCGCGCCCTCACACGCACGCTCCCCCTAAAGCGTTGCCGTACCCTCACCTGGACCCTAAACCGTCCCCGTCCCCTAACCCTAACCCTATCCCAAACCCTAACCCTAACCCTTACCCGAAGCCTGACCCTCACACGTCCCCTAATCCTAACCCGTACGCTAACACTAACCCGCGCCCTCACGCGCACGCTCCCCCTAAAGCGTTGCCGTACCCTCACCTGGACCCTAAACCGTCCCCGTCCCCTAACCCTAACCCTAGCCCGAACCCTAACCCTAACCCTTCCCCGAAGTCTGACCCTCACCCGTCCCCTAATCCTAACCCGTACGCTAACACTAACCCGCGCCCTCACACGTACGCTCCCCCTAAAGCGTTGCCGTACCCTCTCCTGGACCCTAAACCGTCCCCGTCCCCTAACGCTAACCCTAGCCCGAACCCTAACCCTAACCCTTCCCCGAAGCCTGACCCTCACCCGTCCCTTAATCCTAACCCGTACGCTAACACTAACCCACGCCCTCACACGCACGCTCCCCCTAAAGCGTTGCCGTACCCTCACCTGGACCCTAAACCGTCCCCGTCCCCTAACCCTAACCCTAGCCCGAACCCTAACCCTAACCCTTCCCCGAAGCCTGACCCTCACCCGTCCCCTAATCCTAACCCGTATGCTAACACTAACCCGCGCCCTCACATGCACGCTCCCCCTAAAGCGTTGCCGTACCCTCACCTGGACCCTAAACCGTCCTCGTCCCCTAACCCTAACCCTAGCCCGAACCCTAACCCTAACCATTCCCCGAAGCCTGACCCTCACCCGTCCCCTAATCCTAACCCGTACGCTAACACTAACCCGCGCTCTCACACGCACGCTCCCCCTAAAGCGTCGCCGTACCCTCACCTGGACCCTAAACCGTCCCCGTCCCTTAACCCTAACCCTAGCCCGAACCCTAACCCTAACCCTTCCCCGAAGCCTGACCCTCACCCGTCCCCTAATTCTAACCCGTACGCTAACACTAACCCGCGCCCTCACACGCACGCTCCCCGTAAAGCGTTGCCGTACCCTCACCTGGACCCTAAACCGTCCCCGTCCCCTAACCCTAACCCTAGCCCGAACCCTAACCCTAACCCTTCCCGAAACCTGACCCTCACCCGTCCCCTATTCCTAACCCGTACGCTAACACTAACCCACGCCCTCACACGCACGCTCCCCCTAAAGCGTTGCTGTACCCTCACCTGGACCCTAAACCGTCCCCGTCCCCTAACCCTAACCCTAGCCCGAACCCTAACCCTAACCCTTCCCCGAAGACTGACCCTCACCCGTCCCCTAATCCTAACCCGTACGCTAACAGTAACCCGCGCCCTCACACGCTCGCTCCCCCTAAAGCGTTGCCATACCCTCACCTGGACCCTAAACCGTCCCCGTCCCCTAACCCTAACCCTAGCCCGAACCCTAACCCTAACCCTTCCCCGAAGCCTGACACTCACCTGTCCCCTAATCCTAACCCGTACGCTAACACTAACCCGTGCCCTCACACGTACGCTCCACCTAAAGCGTTGCCGTACCCTCCCCTGGACCCTAAACCGTCCCCGTCCCCTAACCCTAACCCTAGCCCGAACCCTAACCCTAACCCTTCCCCGAAGCCTGACCCTCACCTGTCCCCTAATCCTAACCCGTACGCTAACACTAACCCGTGCCCTCACACGTACACTCCCCCTAAAGCATTGCCGTACCCTCCCCTGGACCCTAAACCGTCCCTGTCCCCTAACCCTAACCCTAGCCCGAACCATAAACCTAACCTTTCCCCGAAGCCTGACCCTCACCCGTCCCCTAATCCTAACCCGTACGCTAACACTAACGCGCGCCCTCACACGCACGCTCCCCCTAAAGCGTTGCCGTACCCTCACCTGGACCCTAAACCGTCCCCGTCCCCTAACCCTAACCCTAGCCCGAACCCTAACCCTAACCCTTCCCCGAAGCCTGACCCTCACCCGTCCCCTAATCCTAAACCGTACGCTAACACTACCCCGCGCCCTCACACGCACGCTCCCGCTAAAGCGTTGCCGTACCCTCACCTGGACCCTAAACCATCCCCTTCCCCTAACCCTAACCCTAGCCCGAACCCTAACCCTAACCCTTCCCCAAAGACTGACCCTCACCCGTCCCCTAATATTAACCCGTCCGCTAACACTAACCCGCGCCCTCACACGCACGCTCCCCCTAAAGCGTTGCCGTACCCTCACCTGGACCCTAAACCGTCCCCGTCCCCTAACCCTAACCCTAGCCCAAACCCTAACCCTAACCCTTCCCCGAAGCCTGACCCTCACCCGTCCCCTAATCCTAACCCGTACGCTAACACTACCCCGCGCCCTCACACGCACACTCCCGCTAAAGCGTTGCCGTGCCCTCACCTGGACCCTAAACCATCCCCGTCACCTAACCCTAACCCTAGCCCGAACCCTAACCCTAAACCTTCCCCGAAGCATGACCCTCAACCGTCCCCTAATCCTAACCCGTACGCTAACACTAACCCGCGCCCTCACACGCACACTCCCCCTAAAGCGTTGCCGTACCCTCAGGTGGACCCTAAACCGTCCCCGTCCCCTAACCCTAACCCTAGCCCGAACCCTAACGCTAACACTTCCCCGAAGCCTGACCCTCACCCGTCCCCTAATCCTAACCCGTACGCTAACACTAACCCGCGCCCTCACACGCACGCTCCCCCTAAAGCGTTGTCGTCCCCTCACCTGGACCCTAAACCGTCCCCGTCCCCTAACCCTAACCCTAGCCCGAACCCTAACCCTAACACTTCCCCGAAGCCTGACCCTCACCCGTCCCCTAATCCTAACCCGTACGCTAACACTAACGTGCGCCCTCAGACGCACGCTCCCCCTAAAGCGTTGCCGTACCCTCACCTGGACCCTAAACCGTCCCCGTCCCCTAACCCTAACCCTAGCCCGAACCCTAACCCTAAACCTTCCCCGAAGCCTGACCCTCACCCGTCCCCTAATCCTAACCCGTACGCTAACACTAACCCGCGCCCTCACACGCACGCTCCCCCTAAAGCGTTGCCGTACCCTCACCTGGACCCTAAACCGTCCCCGTCCCCTAACCCTAACCCTAGCCCGAACCCTAACCCTAACCCTTCCCCGAAGCCTGACCCTCACCCGTCCCCTAATCCTAACCCGTACGCTAACACTAACCCGCGCCCTCACACGCACGCTCCCCCTAAAGCGTTGCCGTACCCTCACCTGGACCCTAAACCGTCCCCGTCCCCTAACCCTAACCCTAGCCCGAACCCTAACCCTAACACTTCCCCGAAGCCTGACCCTCACCCGTCCCCTAATCCTAACCCGTACGCTAACACTAACCCGCGTCCTCACACGCACGCTCCCCCTAAAACGTTGCCGTACCCTCACCTGGACCCTAAACCGTCCCCGTCCCCTAACCCTAACCCTAGCCCGAACCCTAACCCTAACCCTTCCCCGAAGCCTGACCCTCACCCGTCCCCTAATCCTAACCCGTACGCTAACACTACCCCGCGCCCTCACACGAACGCTCCCCCTAAAGCGTTGCCGTACCGTCACCTGGACCCTAAACCGTCCCCGTCACCTAACCCTAACCCTAGCCCGAACCCTAACCCTAACCCTTCCCCGAAGCCTGACCCTCACCCGTCACATAATCCTAAACCGTACGCTAACACTAACCCGCGCCCTCACACGCACGCTCCCCCTAAAGCGTTGCCGTACCCTCACCTGGACCCTAAACCGTCCCCGTCCCCTAACCCTAACCCGAACCCTAACCCTAACCCTTCCCCGAAGCCTGACCCTCACTCGTCCCCTAATCCTAACCCGTACGCTAACACTAACCTGCGCCCTCACACGCACGCTCCCCCTAAAGCGTTGCCGTACCCTCACCTGGACCCTAAACCGTCCCCGTCCCCTAAACCTAACCCTAGCCCGAACACTAACCCTAACCCTTCCTCGAAGCCTGACCCTCACCCGTCCCCTAATCCTAACCCGTACGCTAACACTAACCCGCGCCCTCACACGCACGCTCCCCCTAAAGCGTTGCCGTACGCTCACCTGGACCCTAAACCGTCCCCGTCCCCTAACCCTAACCCTAGCCCGAACCCTAACCCTAACCCTTCCCCGAAGCCTGACCCTCACCCGTCCCCTAATCCTAACCCGTACGCTAACACTAACCCGCGCCCTCACACCCACGCTCCCCCTAAAGCGTTGCTGTACCCTCACCTGGACCCTAAACCGTCCCCGTCCCTTAACCCTAACCCTAGCCCGAACCCTAACCATAACCCTTCCCCGAAGCATGACCCTCACCCGTCCCCTAATCCTAACCCGTACGCTAACACTAACCCGCGCCCTCACACGCACGCTCCCCCTAAAGCGTTGCCGTACCCTCACCTGGACCCTAAACCGTCCCCGTCCCCTAACCCTAACCGTAGCCCGAACCCTAACCCTAACACTTCCCCGAAGCCTAACCCTCACCCGTCCCCTAATCCTAACCCGTACGCTAACACTAACCCGCGCCCTCACACGCACGCTCCCCCTAAAGCGTTGCCGTACCCTCACCTGGACCCTAAACCGTTCCCGTCCCCTAACCCTAACCCTATCCCGAACCCTAACCCTAACCCTTACCCGAAGCCTGACCCTCACACGTCCCCTAATCCTAACCCGTACGCTAACACTAACCCGCGCCCTCACACGCACGCTCCCCCTAAAGCGTTGCCGTACCCTCACCTGGACCCTAAACCGTCCCCGTCCCCTAAACATAACCCTAGCCCGAACCCTAACCCTAACCCTTCCCCGAAGTCTGACCCTCACCCGTCCCCTAATCCTAACCCGTACGCTAACACTAACCCGCGCCCTCACACGTACGCTCCCCCTAAAGCGTTGCCGTACCCTCTCCTGGACCCTAAACCGTCCCCGTCCCCTAACCCTAACCCTAGCCCGAACCCTAACCCTAACGCTTCCCCGAAGCCTGACCCTCACCCGTCCCTTAATCCTAACCCGTACGCTAACACTAACCCACGCCCTCACACGCACGCTCCCCCTAAAGCGTTGCCGTACCCTCACCTGGACCCTAAACCGTCCCCGTCCCCTAACCCTAACCCTAGCCCGAACCCTAACCCTAACCCTTCCCCGAAGCCTGACCCTCACCCGTCCCCTAATCCTAACCCGTACGCTAACACTAACCCGCGCCCTCACACGCACGCTCCCCCTAAAGCGTTGCCGTACCCTCACCTGGACCCTAAACCGTCCCCGTCCCCTAACCCTAACCCTAGCCCGAACCCTAACCCTAACCCTTCCCCGAAGCCTGACCCTCACCCGTCCCCTAATCCTAACCCGTACGCTAACACTAACCCGCGGCCTCACACGCACGCTCCCCCTAAAGCGTTGCCGTACGCTCACCTGGACCCTAAACCGTCGCCGTCCCCTAACCCTAACCCTAGCCCGAACCCTAACCCTAACCCTTCCCCGAAGCCTGACCCTCACCCGTCCCCTAATCCTAACCCGTACGCTAACACTAACCCGCGCCCTCACACCCACGCTCCCCCTAAAGCGTTGCTGTACCCTCACCTGGACCCTAAACCGTCCCCGTCCCTTAACCCTAACCCTAGCCCGAACCCTAACCCTAACCCTTCCCCGAAGCATGACCCTCACCCGTCCCCTAATCCTAACCCGTACGCTAACACTAACCCGCGCCCTCACACGCACGCTCCCCCTAAAGCGTTGCCGTACCCTCACCTGGACCCTAAACCGTCCCCGTCCCCTAACCCTAACCCTAGCCCGAACCCTAACCCTAACACTTCCCCGAAGCCTGACCCTCACCCGTCCCCTAATCCTAACCCGTACGCTAACACTAACCCGCGCCCTCACACGCACGCTCCCCCTAAAGCGTTGCCGTACCCTCACCTGGACCCTAAACCGTCCCCGTCCCCTAACCCTAACCATATCCCAAACCCTAACCCTAACCCTTACCCGAAGCCTGACCCTCACACGTCCCCTAATCCTAACCCGTACGCTAACACTAACCCGCTCCCTCACGCGCACGCTCCCCCTAAAGCGTTGCCGTACCCTCACCTGGACCCTAAACCGTCCCCGTCCCCTAACCCTAACCCTAGCCCGAACCCTAACCCTAACCCTTCCCCGAAGTCTGACCCTCACCCGTCCCCTAATCCTAACCCGTACGCTAACACTAACCCGCGCCCTCACACGTACGCTCCCCCTAAAGCGTTGCCGTACCCTCTCCTGGACCCTAAACCGTCCCCGTCCCCTAACGCTAACCCTAGCCCGAACCCTAACCCTAACCCTTCCCCGAAGCCTGACCCTCACCCGTCCCTTAATCCTAACCCGTACGCTAACACTAACCCACGCCCTCACACGCACGCTCCCCCTAAAGCGTTGCCGTACCCTCACCTGGACCCTAAACCGTCCCCGTCCCCTAACCCTAACCCTAGCCCGAACCCTAACCCTAACCCTTCCCCGAAGCCTGACCCTCACCCGTCCCCTAATCCTAACCCGTATGCTAACACTAACCCGCGCCCTCACATGCACGCTCCCCCTAAAGCGTTGCCGTACCCTCACCTGGACCCTAAACCGTCCTCGTCCCCTAACCCTAACCCTAGCCCGAACCCTAACCCTAACCATTCCCCGAAGCCTGACCCTCACCCGTCCCCTAATACTAACCCGTACGCTAACACTAACCCGCGCCCTCACACGCACGCTCCCCCTAAAGCGTCGCCGTACCCTCACCTGGACCCTAAACCGTCCCCGTCCCTTAACCCTAACCCTAGCCCGAACCCTAACCCTAACCCTTCCCCGAAGCCTGACCCTCACCCGTCCCCTAATTCTAACCCGTACGCTAACACTAACCCGCGCCCTCACACGCACGCTCCCCGTAAAGCGTTGCCGTACCCTCACCTGGACCCTAAACCGTCCCCGTCCCCTAACCCTAACCCTAGCCCGAACCCTAACCCTAACCCTTCCCGAAGCCTGACCCTCACCCGTCCCCTATTCCTAACCCGTACGCTAACACTAACCCACGCCCTCACACGCACGCTCCCCCTAAAGCGTTGCTGTACCCTCACCTGGACCCTAAACCGTCCCCGTCCCCTAACCCTAACCCTAGCCCGAACCCTAACCCTAACCCTTCCCCGAAGACTGACCCTCAACCGTCCCCTAATCCTAACCCGTACGCTAACAGTAACCCGCGCCCTCACACGCTCGCTCCCCCTAAAGCGTTGCCATACCCTCACCTGGACCCTAAACCGTCCCCGTCCCCTAACCCTAACCCTAGCCCGAACCCTAACCCTAACCCTTCCCCGAAGCCTGACACTCACCTGTCCCCTAATCCTAACCCGTACGCTAACACTAACCCGTGCCCTCACACGTACGCTCCACCTAAAGCGTTGCCGTACCCTCCCCTGGACCCTAAACCGTCCCCGTCCCCTAACCCTAACCCTAGCCCGAACCCTAACCCTAACCCTTCCCCGAAGCCTGACCCTCACCTGTCCCCTAATCCTAACCCGTACGCTAACACTAACCCGTGCCCTCACACGTACACTCCCCCTAAAGCATTGCCGTACCCTCCCCTGGACCCTAAACCGTCCCTGTCCCCTAACCCTAACCCTAGCCCGAACCATAAACCTAACCTTTCCCCGAAGCCTGACCCTCACCCGTCCCCTAATCCTAACCCGTACGCTAACACTAACGCGCGCCCTCACACGCACGCTCCCCCTAAAGCGTTGCCGTACCCTCACCTGGACCCTAAACCATCCCCGTTCCCTAACCCTAACCCTAGCCCGAACCCTAACCCTAACCCTTCCCCGAAGCCTGACCCTCACCCGTCCCCTAATCCTAACCCGTACGCTAACACTAACCCGCGCCCTCACACGCACGCTCCCCCTAAAGCGTTGCCGTACCCTCACCTGGACCCTAAACCGTCCCCGTCCCCTAACCCTAACCCTAGCCCGAACCATAACCCTAACCCTTCCCTGAAGCCTGACCGTCACCCGTCCCGTAATCCTAAGCCGTATGCTAACACTAACACGCGCCCTCAAACGCACGCTCCCCCTAAAGCGTTGCCGTACCCTCACCTGGACCCTAAACCGTCCCCGTCCCCTAACCCTAAGCCTAGCCCGAACCCTAACCCTAACCCTTCCCCGAAGCCTGACCCTCACCCGTCCCCTAATCCTAACCCGTACGCTAACGCTAACCCGCGCCCTCACACGCACGCTCCCCCTAAAGCGTTGCCGTACCCTCACCTGGACCCGAAACCGTCCCCGTCCCCTAACCCGAACCCTAGCCCGAACCCTAACCCTAACCCTTCCCCGAAGCCTGACCCTCACCCGTCCCCTAATCCTAACCCGTACGGTAACACTAAACCGCGCCCTCACATGCACGGTCCCCCTAAAGCGTTGCCGTATCCTCACCTGGACCCTAAACCATCCCCGTCCCCTAACCCTAACCCTAGACCGAACCCTAACCCTAACACTTCCCCGAAGCCTGACCCTCACCCGTCCCCAAATCCTAACCCGTACGCTAACACTAACCCGCGCCCTACACGCACGCTCCCCCTAAAGCTTTGCCGTACCCTCACCTGGACCCTTAACCGTCCCCGTCCCCGTCCCCTAACCCTAGCCCGAACCCTAACCCTAACCCTTCCCCGAAGCCTGACCCTCACCCGTCCCCTAATCCTAACCCGTACGCTAACACTAACCCGCGCCCTCACACGCACGCTCCCCCTAAAGCGTTGCCGTACCCTCACCTGGACCCTAAACCGTCCCCGTCCCCTAACCCTAACCCTAGCCCGAACCATAACCCTAACCCTTCCCCGAAGCCTGACCCTCACCCGTCCCCTAATCCTAACCCGTACGCTAACACTAACCCGCGCCCTCACACGCACGCTCCCCCTAAAGCGTTGCCGTACCCTCACCTGGACCCTAAACCGTCCCCATCCCCTAACCCTAACCCCAGCCCGAACCCTAACCCTAACCCTTCCCCGAAGCCTGACCCTCACCCGTCCCCTAATCCTAACCCGTACGCTAACACTAACCCGCGCCCTCACACGCACGCTCCCCCTAAAGCGTTGCCGTACCATCACCTGGACCCTAAACCGTCCCCGTCCCCTAACCCGAACCCTAGCCCGAACCCTAACCCTAACCCTTCCCCGAAGCCTGACCCTCACCTGTCCCCTAATCCTAACCCGTACGCTAACACTAACCCGCGCCCTCACACGCACGCTCCCCCTAAAGCGTTGCCGTACCCTCACCTGGACCCTAAACCGTCCCCGTCCCCTAAACCTAACCCTAGCCCGAACACTAACCCTAACCCTTCCCCGAAGCCTGACCCTCACCCGTCCCCTAATCCTAACCCGTACGCTAACACTAACCCGCGCCCTCACATGCACGCTCCCCCTAAAGCGTTGCCGTACCCTCACCTGGACCCTAAACCGTCCCCGTCCCCTAACCCTAACCGTAGCCCGAACCCTAACCCTAACACTTCCCCGAAGCCTGACCCTCACCCGTCCCCTAATCCTAACCCGTACGCTAACACTAACCCGCGCCCTCACACGCACGCTCCCCCTAAAGCGTTGCCGTACCCTCACCTGGAACCTAAACCGTCCCCGTCCCCTAACCCTAACCCTAGCCCGAACCCTAACCCTAACCCTTCCCCGAAGCCTGACCCTCACCCATCCCCTAATCCTAACCAGTACGATAACACTAACCCGCGCCCTCACACGCACGCTCCCCCTAAAGCGTTGCTGTACCCTCCCCTGGACCCTAAACCGTCCCCGTCCCCTAACGCTAACCCTAGCGCGAACCCTAACCCTAACACTTCCCCGAAGCCTGACCCTCACCCGTCCCCTAATCCTAACCCGTGCGCTAACACTAACCCACGCCCTCACACGCACGCTCCCCCTAAAGCGTTGCCGTACCCTCACCTGGACCCTATACCGTCCCCGTCCCCTAACACTAACCCTAGCCCGAACCTTAACCCTAACCCTTCCCCGAAGCCTGACCCTCACCCGTCCCCTAATCCTAACCCGTACGCTAACACTAACCCGCGCCCTCACACGCACGCTCCCCCTAAAGCGTTTCCGTACCCTCACCTGGACCCGAAACCGTCCCCGTCCCCTAACCCTAACCCTAGCCCGAACCCTAACCCTAACCCTTCCCCGAAGCCTGACCCTCACCCGTCCCCTAATCCTAACCCGTACGCTAACACTAACGCGCGCCCTCACACGCACGCTCCCCCTAAAGCGTTGCCGTACCCTCACCTGGACCCTAAACCGTCCCCGTCCCCTAACCCTAACCCTAGCCCGAACCCTAACCCTAACCCTTCCCCGAAGCCTGACCCTCACCCGTCCCCTAATCCTAACCCGTACGCTAACACTAACCCGCGCCCTCACACGCACGCTCCCCCTAAAGCGTTGCCGTACCCTCACCTGGACCCTAAACCGTCCCCGTCCCCTAACCCTAACCCTAGCCCGAACCCTAACCCTAACCCTTCCCCGAAGCCTGACCCTCACCCGTCCCCTAATCCTAACCCGTACGCTAACACTAACCCGCGCCCTCACACGCACGCTCCCCCTAAAGCGTTGCCGTACGCTCACCTGGACCCTAAACCGTCCCCGTCCCCTAACCCTAACCCTAGCCCGAACCCTAACCCTAACCCTTCCCCGAAGCCTGACCCTCACCCGTCCCCTAATCCTAACCCGTACGCTAACACTAACCCGCGCCCTCACACCCACGCTCCCCCTAAAGCGTTGCCGTACCCTCACCTGGACCCTAAACCGTTCCCGTCCCCTAACCCTAACCCTATCCCGAACCCTAACCCTAACCCTTTCCCGAAGCCTGACCCTCACACGTCCCCTAATCCTAACCCGTACGCTAACACTAACCCGAGCCCTCACACGCACGCTCCCCCTAAAGCGTTGCCGTACCCTCACCTGGACCCTAAACCGTCCCCGTCCCCTAACCCTAACCCTAGCCCGAACACTAACCCTAACCCTTCCCCGAAGTCTGACCCTCACCCGTCCCCTAATCCTAACCCGTACGCTAACACTAACCCGCGCCCTCACACGTACGCTCCCCCTAAAGCGTTGCCGTACCCTCTCCTGGACCCTAAACCGTCCCCGTCCCCTAACGCTAACCCTAGCCCGAACCCTAACCCTAACCCTACCCCGAAGCCTGACCCTCACCCGTCCCTTAATCCTAACCCGTACGCTAACACTAACCCACGCCCTCACACGCACGCTCCCCCTAAAGCGTTGCCGTACCCTCACCTGGACCCTAAACCGTCCCCGTCCCCTAACCCTAACCCTAGCCCGACCCCTAACCCTAACCCTTCCCCGAAGCCTGACCCTCACCCGTCCCCTAATCCTAACCCATATGCTAACACTAACCCGCGCCCTCACATGCACGCTCCCCCTAAAGCGTTGCCGTACCCTCACCTGGACCCTAAACCGTCCCCGTCCCCTAACCCTAACCCTAGCCCGAACCCTAACCCTAACCATTCCCCGAAGCCTGACCCTCACCCGTCCCCTAATCCTAACCCGTACGCTAACACTAACCCGCGCCCGCACACGCACGCTCCACCTAAAGCGTTGTCGTACCCTCACCTGGAACCTAAACCGTCCCCGTCCCCTAACCCTAACCCTAGCCCGAACCCTAACCCTAACCCTTCCCCGAAGCCTGACCCTCACCCATCCCCTAATCCTAACCAGTACGATAACACTAACCCGCGCCCTCACATGCACGCTCCCCCTAAAGCGTTGCTGTACCCTCCCCTGGACCCTAAACCGTCCCCGTCCCCTAACGCTAACCCTAGCGCGAACCCTAACCCTAACACTTCCCCGAAGCCTGACCCTCACCCGTCCCCTAATCCTAACCCGTACGCTAACACTAACCCGCGCCCTCACACGCACGCTCCCCCTAAAGCGTTGCCGTACCCTCACCTGGACCCTATACCGTCCCCGTCCCCTAACACTAACCCTAGCCCGAACCTTAACCCTAACCCTTCCCCGAAGCCTGACCCTCACCCGTCCCCTAATCCTAACCCGTACGCTAACACTAACCCGTGCCCTCACACGCACGCTCCCCCTAAAGCGTTGCCGTACCCTCACCTGGACCCTAAACCGTCCCCGTCCCTTAACCCTAACCCTAGCCCGAACCCTAACCCTAACCCTTCCCCGAAGCCTGACCCTCACCCGTCCCCTAATTCTAACCCGTACGCTAACACTAACCCGCGCCCTCACACGCACGCTCCCCGTAAAGCGTTGCCGTACCCTCACCTGGACCCTAAACCGTCCCCGTCCCCTAACCCTAACCCTAGCCCGAACCCTAACCGTAACCCTTCCCGAAGCCTGACCCTCACCCGTCCCCTATTCCTAACCCGTACGCTAACACTAACCCACGCCCTCACACGCACGCTCCCCCTAAAGCGTTGCTGTACCCTCACCTGGACCCTAAACCGTCCCCGTCCCCTAACCCTAACCCTAGCCCGAACCCTAACCCTAACCCTTCCCCGAAGACTGACCCTCACCCGTCCCCTAATCCTAACCCGTACGCTAACAGTAACCCGCGCCCTCACACGCTCGCTCCCCCTAAAGCGTTGCCATACCCTCACCTGGACCCTAAACCGTCCCCGTCCCCTAACCCTAACCCTAGCCCGAACCCTAACCCTAACCCTTCCCCGAAGCCTGACACTCACCTGTCCCCTAATCCTAACCCGTACGCTAACACTAACGCGCGCCCTCACACGCACGCTCCCCCTAAAGCGTTGCCGTACCCTCACCTGGACCCTAAACCATCCCCGTTCCCTAACCCTAACCCTAGCCCGAACCCTAACCCTAACCCTTCCCCGAAGCCTGACCCTCACCCGTCCCCTAATCCTAACCCGTACGCTAACACTAACCCGCGCCCTCACACGCACGCTCCCCCTAAAGCGTTGCCGTACCCTCACCTGGACCCTAAACCGTCCCCGTCCCCTAACCCTAACCCTAGCCCGAACCCTAACCCTAACCCTTCCCTGAAGCCTGACCGTCACCCGTCCCGTAATCCTAAGCCGTATGCTAACACTAACACGCGCCCTCAAACGCACGCTCCCCCTAAAGCGTTGCCGTACCCTCACCTGGACCCTAAACCGTCCCCGTCCCCTAACCCTAAGCCTAGCCCGAACCCTAACCCTAACCCTTCCCCGAAGCCTGACCCTCACCCGTCCCCTAATCCTAACCCGTACGCTAATGCTAACCCGCGCCCTCACACGCACGCTCCCCCTAAAGCGTTGCCGTACCCTCACCTGGACCCGAAACCGTCCCCGTCCCCTAACCCGAACCCTAGCCCGAACCCTAACCCTAACCCTTCCCCGAAGCCTGACCCTCACCCGTCCCCTAATCCTAACCCGTACGCTAACACTAACCCGCGCCCTCACACGCACGCTCCCCCTAAAGCGTTGCCGTACCCTCACCTGGACCCTAAACCATCCCCGTCCCCTAACCCTAACCCTAGCCCGAACCCTAACCCTAACCCTTCCCCGAAGCCTGACCCTCAACCGTCCCCTAATCCTAACCCGTACGCTAACACTAACCCGCGCCCTCACACGCACGCTCCCCCTAAAGCGTTGCCGTACCCTCACCTGGACCCTAAACCGTCCCCGTCCCCTAACCCTAACCCTAGACCGAACCCTAACCCTAACCCTTCCCTGAAGCCTGACCCTCACCCGTCCCCTAATCCTAACCCGTACGCTAACACTAACCCGCGCCCTCACACGCACGCTCCCCCTAAAGCGTTGCTGTACCCTCACCTGGACCCTAAACCGTCCCCGTCCCCTAACCCTAACCCTAGCCCGAACCCTAAACCTAACCCTTCCCCGAAGCCTGACCCTCACCCGTCCCCTAATCCTAACCCGTACGCTAACACTAACCCACGCCCTCACACCCACGCTCCCCCTAAAGCGTTGCCGTACCCTCACCTGGACCCTAAACCGTCCCCGTCCCCTAACCCTAACCCTAGCCCGAACCCTAACCCTAACCCTTCCCTGAAGCCTGACCCTCACCCGTCCCCTAATCCTAACCCGTACGCTAACACTAACCCGCGCCCTCACACGCACGCTCCCCCTAAAGCGTTGCCGTACCCTCACCTGGACCCGAAACCGTCCCCGTCCCCTAACCCTAACCCTAGCCCGAACCCTAACCCTAACCCTTCCCCAAAGCCTGACCCTCACCCGTCCCCTAATCCTAACCCGTACGCTAACACTTACCCGCGCCCTGACACGCACGCTCCCCCTAAAGCGTTGCCGTACCCTCACCTGGACCCTAAACCGTCCCCGTCCCCTAACCCTAACCCTAGCCCGAACCCTAACCCTAACCCTTCCCCGAAGCCTGACCCTCACCAGTCCCCTAATCCTAACCCGTACGCTAACACTAACACGCGCCCTCACACGCACGCTCCCCCTAAAGCGTTGCCGTACCCTCACCTGGACCCTAAACCGTCCCTGTCCCCTAACCCTAACCCTAGCCCGAACCCTAACCCTAACACTTCCCCGAAGCCTGACCCTCACCCGTCCCCTAATCCTAACCCGTACGCTAACAGTAACCCACGCCCTCACACGCACGCTCCCCCTAAAGCGTTGCCGTACCCTCACCTGGACCCTAAACCGTCCCTGTCCCCTAACCCTAAACCTAGCCCGAACCCTAACCCTAACCCTTCCCTGAAGCCTGACCCTCACCCGTCCCCTAATCCTAACCCGTACGCTAACACTAACCCGCGCCCTCACACCCACGCTCCCCCTAAAGCGTTGCTGTGCCCTCACCTGGACCCTAAACCGTCCCCGTCCCCTAACCCTAACCCTAGCCCGAACCCTAACCCTAACCCTTCCCCGAAGCCTGACCCTCACCCGTCCCCTAATCCTAACCCGTACGCTAACACTAACCCGCGCCCTCACACGCACGCTCCCCCTAAAGCGTTGCCGTACCCTCACCTGGACCCTAAACCGTCCCCGTCCCCTAACCCTAACCCTAGCCCGAACCCTAACCCTAACCCTTCCCCGAAACCTGACCCTCACCCATCCCCTAATCCTAACCCGTACGCTAACACTAACCCGCGCCCTCACACGCACGCTCCCCCTAAAGCGTTGCCGTACCCTCACCTGGACCCTAAACCGTCCCCGTCCCCTAACCCTAACCCTAGCCCGAACCCTAACCCTAACCCTTCCCCGAAGCCTGACCCTCACCCGTCCCCTAATCCGAAACCGTACGCTAACACTAACCCGCGCCCTCACACGCACGCTCCCCCTAAAGCATTGCCGTACCCTCACCTGGACCCTAAACCGTCCCCGTCCCCTAACCCTAACCCTAGCCCGAACCCTAACCCTAACCCTTCCCCAAAGCCTGACCCTCACCCGTCCCCTAATCCTAACCCGTACGCTAACACTAACCCGCGCCCTCACACGCACGCTCCCTCTAAAGCGTTGCCGTACCCTCACCTGGACCCTAAACCGTCCCCGTCCCCTAACCCTAACCCTAGCCCGAACCCTAATCCTAACCCTTCCCCGAAGCCTGACCCTCACCCGTCCCCTAATCCTAACCCGTACGCTAACACTAACCCGCGCCCTCACACCCACGCTCCCCCTAAAGCGTTGCCGTACCCTCACCTGGACCCTAAACCGTCCCGGTCCCCTAACCGTAACCCTAGCCCGAACCCTAACCCTAACCCTTCCCCGAAGCCTGACCCTCACCCGTCCCCTAATCCTAACCCGTACGCTAACACTACCCCGCGCCCTCACACGCACGCTCCCCCTAAAGCGTTGCCGTACCCTCACCTGGACCCTAAACCGTCCCCGTCACCTAACCCTAACCCTAGCCCGAACCCTAACCCTAACCCTTCCCCGAAGCATGACCCTCACCCGTCCCCTAATCCTAACCCGTACGCTAACACTAACCCGCGCCCTCACATGCACGCTCGCCCTAAAGCGTTGCCGTACCCTCACCTGGACCCTAAACCGTCCCCGTCCCCTAACCCTAACCCTAGCCCGAACCCTAACCCTAACACTTACCCGAAGCCTGACCCTCACCCGTCCCCTAATCCTAACCCGTACGCTAACACTAACCCGAGCCCTCACACGCACGCTCCCCCTAAAGCATTGCCATACCCTCACCTGGACCCTAAACCGTCCCCGTCCCCTAACCCTAACCCTAGCCCGAACACTAACCCTAACCCTTGCCCGAAGCCTGACCCTCACCCGTCCCCTAATCCTAACCCGTACGCTAACACTAACCCGCGCCCTCACACGCACGCTCCCCCTAAAGCGTTGCCGTAACCTCACCTGGACCCTAAACCGTCCCCGTCCCCTAACCCTAAACCTAGTCCGAACCCTAACCCTAACCCTTCCCTGAAGCCTGACCCTCACCCGTCCCCTAATCCTAACCCGTACGCTAACACTAACCCGCGCCCTCACACCCACGCTCCCCCTAAAGCGTTGCTGTGTCCTCACCTGGACCCTAAACCATCCCCGTCCCCTAACCCTAACCCTAGCCCGAACCCTAACCCTAACCCTTCCCCGAAGCCTGACCCTCACCCGTCCCCTAATCCTAACCCGTACGCTAACACTAACCCGCGCCCTCACACGCACGCTCCCCCTAAAGCGTTGCCGTACCCTCACCTGGAACCTAAACCGTCCCCGTCGCCTAACCCTAAGCCTAGCCCGAACCCTTACCCTAACACTTCCCCGAAGCCTGACCCTCACACGTCACCTAATCCTAACCCGTACGCTAACACTAACCCGTGCCCTCACACGCACACTCCCCCTAAAGCGTTGCCATACCCTCACCTGGACCCTAAACCGTCCCCGTCCCCTAACCCTAACCCTAGCCCGAACCCTAACCCTAACCCTTCCCCAAAGCCTGACCCTCACCCGTCCCCTAATCCTAACCCGTACGCTAACACTAACCCGCGCCCTCACACGCACGCTCCCCCTAAAGCATTGCCGTACCCTCACCTGGACCCTAAACCGTCCCCGTCCCCTAACCCTAACCCTAGCCCGAACCCTAACCCTAACACTTCCCCGAAGCCTGACCCTCACCCGTCCCCTAATCCTAACCCGTACGCTAACACTAACCCGCGCCCTCACACCCACGCTCCCCCTAAAGCGTTGCCGTACCCTCACCTGGACCCTAAACCGTCCCCGTCCCCTAACCGTAACCCTAGCCCGAACCCTAACCCTAACCCTTCCCCGAAGCCTGACCCTCACCCGTCCCCTAATCCTAACCCGTACGTTAACACTAACCCGCGCCCTCACACGCACGCTCCCCCTGAAGCGTTGCCGTACCCTCACCTGGACCCTAAACCGTCCCCGTCCCCTAACCCTAACCCTAGCCCGAACCCTAACCCTAACACTTCCCAGAAGCCTGACCCTCACCCGTCCCCTAATCCTAACCCGTACGCTAACACTAACCCGCGCCCTCACACGCACGCTCCCCCTAAAGCGTTGCCGTACCCTCACCTGGACCCTAAACCGTCCCCGTCCCCTAACCCTAACCCTAGCCCGAACCCTAAACCTAACCCTTCCCCGAAGCCTGACCCTCACCCGTCCCCTAATCCTAACCCGTACGCTAACACTAACCCGCGCCCTCACACCCACGCTCCCCCTAAAGCGTTGCCGTACCCTCACCTGGACCCTAAACCGTCCCCATCCCCTAACCCTAACCCTAGCCCGAACCCTAACCCTAACCCTTCCCTGAAGCCTGACCCTCACCCGTCCCCTAATCCTAACCCGTACGCTAACACTAACCCGCGCCCTCACACGCACGCTCCCCCTAAAGCGTTGCCGTACCCTCAACTGGACCCTAAACCGTCCCTGTCCCCTAACCCTAACCCTAGCCCGAACCCTAACCCTAACCCTTCCCCGAAGCCAGACCCTCACCCGTCCCCTAATCCTAACCCGTACGCTAACACTAACCCGCGCCCTCACACGCACGCTCCCCCTAAAGCGTTGCCGTACCCTCACCTGGACCCTAAACCGTCCCCGTCCCCTAACCCTAACCCTAGCCCGAACACTAACCCTAACCCTTCCCCGAAGCCTGACCCTCACCCGTCCCCTAATCCTAACCCGTATGCTAACACTAACCCGTGCCCTCACACGCATGCTCCCCCTAAAGCGTTGCCGTACCCTCACCTGGACCCTAAACCATCCCCGTCCCCTAACCCTAAGCCTAGCCCGAACCCTAACCCTAACCCTTCCCCGAAGCCTGACCCTCACCCGTCCCCTAATCCTAACCCGTACGCTAACACTAACCCGCGCCCTCACACGCACGCTCCCCCTAAAGCGTTGCCGTACCCTCACCTGGATCCTAAACCGCCCCCGTCCACTAACCCTTACCCTAGCCCGAACCCTAACCCTAACCCTTCCCCGAAGCCTGACCCTCACCCGTCCCCTAATCCTAACCCGTACGCTAACACTACCCCGCGCCCTCACACGCACGCTCCCCCTAAAGCGTTGCCGTATCCTCACCTGGACCCTAAACCGTCCCCGTCACCTAACCCTAACCCTAGCCCGAACCCTAACCCTAACCCTTCCCCGAAGCCTGACCCTCACCCGTCCCCTAATCCTAACCCGTACGCTAACACTAACCCGCGCCCTCACACGCACGCTCGCCCTAAAGCGTTGCCGTACCCTCACCTGGACCCTAAACCGTCCCCGTCCCCTAACCCTAACCCTAGCCCGAACCCTAAACCTAACACTTCTCCGAAGCCTGACCCTCACCCGTCCCGTAATCCTAACCCGTACGCTAACACTAACCCGCGCCCTCACACGCACGCTCCCCTTAAAGCATTGCCATACCCTCACCTGGACCCTAAAGTGTCCCCGTCCCCTAACCCTAACCCTAGCCCGAACCCTAACCCTAACCCTTCCCCGAAGCCTGACCCTCACCCGTCCCCTAATCCTAACCCGTACTCTAACACTAACCCACGCCCTCACACGCACGCTCCCCCGAAAGTGTTTCCGTACCCTCACCTGGACCCTAAACCGTCCCCATCCCCTAACCCTAACCCTAGCCCGAACCCTAACCCTAACACTTCCCCGAAGCCTGACCCTCACCCGTCCCCTACTCCTAACCCGTACGCTAACACTAACCCGCGCCCTCACACGCACGCTCCCCCTAAAGCGTTGCCGTACCCTCACCTGGACCCTAAACCGTCCCCGTCCCCTAAACCTAACCCTAGCCCGAACCCTAACCCTAACCCTTCCCCGAAGCCTGACCCTCACCCGTCCCCCAATCCTAACCCGTACGCTAACACTAACCCGCGCCCTCACACACACGCTCCCCCTAAAGCGTTGCCGTACCCCCAACTGGACCCTAAACCGTCCCCGTCACCTAACCCTAACCCTAGGCCGAACCCTAACCCTAACCCTTCCCCGAAGCCTGACCCTCACCCGTCCCCTAATCCTAACCCGTACGCTAACACTAACCTGCACCCTCACACGCACGATCCCCCTAAAGCGTTGCCGTACCCTCACCTGGACCCTAAACCGTCCCTGTCCCCTAACCCTAACCCTACCCCGAACCCTAACCCTAACATTTCCCCGAAGCCTGACCCTCACCCGTCCCCTAATCCTAATCCGTACGCTAACACTAACGCGCGCCCTCACACGCACGCTCCCCCTAAAGCGTTGCCGTACCCTCACCTGGACCCTAAACCGTCCCCGTCCCCTAACCCTAACCCTAGCCCGAACCCTAACCCTAACCCTTCCCCGAAGCCTGACCCTCACCTGTCCCCTAATCCTAACCCGTACGCTGACACTAACCCGCGCCCTCACACCCACGCTCCCCCTAAAGTGTTGCCGTCCCCTCACCTGGACCCTAAACCGTCCCCGTCCCCTAACCCTAACCCTAGCCCGAACCCTAACCCTAACCCTTCCCCGAAGCCTGACCCTCACCCGTCCCCTAATCCTAACCCGTACGCTAACACTAACCCGCGCCCTCACACGCACGCTCCCCCTAAAGCGTTGCCGTACCCTCACCTGGACCCTAAACCGTCCCCGTCCCCTAACCCTAACCCTAGCCCGAACCCTAACCCTAACCCTTCCCCGAAGCCTGACACTCACCCGTCCCCTAAATCTAAACCGTACGCTAACACTAACCCGCGCCCTCACACGCACGCTCCCCCTAAAGCGTTGCCGTACCCTCACCTGGACCCTAAACCGTCCCCGTCCCCTAACCCTAACCCTAGCCCGAACCCTAACCCTAACCCTTCCCCGAAGCCTGACACTCACCCGTCCCCTAATCCTAACCTGTACGCTAACACTAACCCGCACCCTCACACGCACGCTCCCCCTAAAGTGTTGCCGTACCCTCAGCTGGACCCTAAACCGTCCCCGTCCCCTAACCCTAACCCTAGCCCAAACCCTAACCCTAACCCTTCCCCGAAGCCTGACCCTCACCCGTCCCCTAATCCTAACCCGTACGCTAACACTACCCCGCGCCCTCACACGCACACTCCCGCTAAAGCGTTGCCGTGCCCTCACCTGGACCCTAAACCATCCCCGTCACCTAAACCTAACCCTAGCCCGAACCCTAACCCTAAACCTTCCCCGAAGCATGACCCTCAACCGTCCCCTAATCCTAACCCGTACGCTAACACTAACCCGCGCCCTCACACGCACACTCCCCCTAAAGCGTTGCCGTACCCTCAGGTGGACCCTAAACCGTCCCCGTCCCCTAACCCTAACCCTAGCCCGAACCCTAACGCTAACACTTCCCCGAAGCCTGACCCTCACCCGTCCCCTAATCCTAACCCGTACGCTAACACTAACCCGCGCCCTCACACGCACGCTCCCCCTAAAGCGTTGCCGTCCCCTCACCTGGACCCTAAACCGTCCCCGTCCCCTAACCCTAACCCTAGCCCGAACCCTAACCCTAACCCTTCCCCGAAGCCTGACCCTCACCCGTCCCCTAATCCTAACCCGTACGCTAACACTAACGTGCGCCCTCACACGCACGCTCCTCCTAAAGCGTTGCCGTACCCTCACCTGGACCCTAAACCGTCCCCGTCCCCTAACCCTAACCCTAGCCCGAACCCTAACCCTAACCCTTCCCCGAAGCCTGACCCTCACCCGTCCCCTAATCCTAACCCGTACGCTAACACTAACCCGCGCCCTCACACGCACGCTCCCCCTAAAGCGTTGCCGTACCCTCACCTGGACCCTAAACCGTCCCCGTCCCCTAACCCTAACCCTAGCCCGAACCCTAACCCTAACCCTTCCCCGAAGCCTGACCCTCACCCGTCCCCTAATCCTAACCCGTACGCTAACACTAACCCGCGCCCTCACACGCACGCTCCCCCTAAAGCGTTGCCGTACCCTCACCTGGACCCTAAACCGTCCCCGTCCCCTAACCCTAACCCTAGCCCGAACCCTAACCCTAACACTTCCCCGAAGCCTGACCCTCACCCGTCCCCTAATCCTAACCCGTACGCTAACACTAACCCGCGTCCTCACACGCACGCTCCCCCTAAAACGTTGCCGTACCCTCACCTGGACCCTAAACCGTCCCCGTCCCCTAACCCTAACCCTAGCCCGAACCCTAACCCTAACCCTTCCCCGAAGCCTGACCCTCACCCGTCCCCTAATCCTAACCCGTACGCTAACACTACCCCGCGCCCTCACACGAACGCTCCCCCTAAAGCGTTGCCGTACCCTCACCTGGACCCTAAACCGTCCCCGTCACCTAACCCTAACCCTAGCCCGAACCCTAACCCTAACCCTTCCCCGAAGCCTGACCCTCACCCGTCACATAATCCTAAACCGTACGCTAACACTAACCCGTGCCCTCACACGCACGCTCCCCCTAAAGCGTTGCCGTACCCTCACCTGGACCCTAAACCGTCCCCGTCCCTAACCCTAACCCGAACCCTAACCCTAACCCTTCCCCGAAGCCTGACCCTCACCCGTCCCCTAATCCTAACCCGTACGCTAACACTAATCTGCGCCCTCACACGCACGCTCCCCCTAAAGCGTTGCCGTACCCTCACCTGGACCCTAAACCGTCCCCGTCCCCTAAACCTAACCCTAGCCCGAACACTAACCCTAACCCTTCCCCGAAGCCTGACCCTCACCCGTCCCCTAATCCTAACCCGTACGCTAACACTAACCCGCGCCCTCACACGCACGCTCCCCCTAAAGCGTTGCCGTACGCTCACCTGGACCCTAAACCGTCCCCGTCCCCTAACCCTAACCCTAGCCCGAACCCTAACCCTAACCCTTCCCCGAAGCCTGACCCTCACCCGTCCCCTAATCCTAACCCGTACGCTAACACTAACCCGCGCCCTCACACGCACGCTCCCCCTAAAGCGTTGCCGTACCCTCACCTGGACCCTAAACCGTTCCCGTCCCCTAACCCTAACCCTATCCCGAACCCTAACCCTAACCCTTACCCGAAGCCTGACCCTCACACGTCCCCTAATCCTAACCCGTACGCTAACACTAACCCGCGCCCTCACACGCACGCTCCCCCTAAAGCGTTGCCGTACCCTCACCTGGACCCTAAACCGTCCCCGTCCCCTAAACATAACCCTAGCCCGAACCCTAACCCTAACCCTTCCCCGAAGTCTGACCCTCACCCGTCCCCTAATCCTAACCCGTACGCTAACACTAACCCGCGCCCTCACACGTACGCTCCCTCTAAAGCGTTGCCGTACCCTCTCCTGGACCCTAAACCGTCCCCGTCCCCTAACCCTAACCCTAGCCCGAACCCTAACCCTAACGCTTCCCCGAAGCCTGACCCTCACCCGTCCCCTAATCCTAACCCGTATGCTAACACTAACCCGCGCCCTCACATGCACGCTCCCCCTAAAGCGTTGCCGTACCCTCACCTGGACCGTAAACCGTCCCCGTCCCCTAACCCTAACCCTAGCCCGAACCCTAACCCTAACCCTTCCCCGAAGCCTGACCCTCACCCGTCCCCTAATCCTAACCCGTACGCTAACACTAACCCGCGCCCTCACACGCACGCTCCCCCTAAAGCGTTGCCGTACCCTCACCTGGACCCTAAACCGTCCCCGTCCCCTAACCCTAACCCTAGCCCGAACCCTAACCCTAACCCTTCCCCGAAGCCTGACCCTCACCCGTCCCCTAATCCTAACCCGTACGCTAACACTAACCCGCGCCCTCACACGCACGCTCCCCCTAAAGCGTTGCCGTACGCTCACCTGGACCCTAAACCGTCGCCGTCCCCTAACCCTAACCCTAGCCCGAACCCTAACCCTAACCCTTCCCCGAAGCCTGACCCTCACCCGTCCCCTAATCCTAACCCGTACGCTAACACTAACCCGCGCCCTCACACCCACGCTCCCCCTAAAGCGTTGCTGTACCCTCACCTGGACCCTAAACCGTCCCCGTCCCTTAACCCTAACCCTAGCCCGAACCCTAACCCTAACCCTTCCCCGAAGCATGACCCTCACCCGTCCCCTAATCCTAACCCGTACGCTAACACTAACCCGCGCCCTCACACGCACGCTCCCCCTAAAGCGTTGCCGTACCCTCACCTGGACCCTAAACCGTCCCCGTCCCCTAACCCTAACCCTAGCCCGAACCCTAACCCTAACACTTCCCCGAAGCCTGACCCTCACCCGTCCCCTAATCCTAACCCGTACGCTAACACTAACCCGCGCCCTCACACGCACGCTCCCCCTAAAGCGTTGCCGTACCCTCACCTGGACCCTAAACCGTCCCCGTCCCCTAACCCTAACCCTATCCCGAACCCTAACCCTAACCCTTACCCGAAGCCTGACTCTCACACGTCCCCTAATCCTAACCCGTACGCTAACACTAACCCGCGCCCTCACGCGCACGCTCCCCCTAAAGCGTTGCCGTACCCTCACCTGGACCCTAAACCGTCCCCGTCCCCTAACCCTAACCCTATCCCGAACCCTAACCCTAACCCTTACCCGAAGCCTGACCCTCACACGTCCCCTAATCCTAACCCGTACGCTAACACTAACCCGCGCCCTCACGCGCACGCTCCCCCTAAAGCGTTGCCGTACCCTCACCTGGACCCTAAACCGTCCCCGTCCCCTAACCCTAACCCTAGCCCGAACCCTAACCCTAACCCTTCCCCGAAGCCTGACCCTCACCCGTCCCCTAATCCTAACCCGTACGCTAACACTAACCCGCGCCCTCACACGTACGCTCCCCCTAAAGCGTTGCCGTATCCTCTCCTGGACCCTAAACCGTCCCCGTCCCCTAACGCTAACCCTAGCCCGAACCCTAACCCTAACCCTTCCCCGAAGCCTGACCCTCACCCGTCCCTTAATCCTAACCCGTACGCTAACACTAACCCACGCCCTCACACGCACGCTCCCCCTAAAGCGTTGCCGTACCCTCACCTGGACCCTAAACCGTCCCCGTCCCCTAACCCTAACCCTAGCCCGAACCCTAACCCTAACCCTTCCCCGAAGCCTGACCCTCACCCGTCCCCTAATCCTAACCCGTATGCTAACACTAACCCGCGCCCTCACATGCACGCTCCCCCTAAAGCGTTGCCGTACCCTCACCTGGACCCTAAACCGTCCTCGTCCCCTAACCCTAACCCTAGCCCGAACCCTAACCCTAACCATTCCCCGAAGCCTGACCCTCACCCGTCCCCTAATCCTAACCCGTACGCTAACACTAACCAGCGCCCTCACACGCACGCTCCCCCTAAAGCATCGCCGTACCCTCACCTGGACCCTAAACCGTCCCCGTCCCCTAACCCTAACCCTAGCCCGAACCCTAACCCTAACCCTTCCCCGAAGCCTGACCCTCACCCGTCCCCTAATTCTAACCCGTACGCTAACACTAACCCGCGCCCTCACACGCACGCTCCCCGTAAAGCGTTGCCGTACCCTCACCTGGACCCTAAACCGTCCCCGTCCCCTAACCCTAACCCTAGCCCGAACCCTAACCCTAACCCTTCCCGAAGCCTGACCCTCACCCGTCCCCTATTCCTAACCCGTACGCTAACACTAACCCACGCCCTCACACGCACGCTCCCCCTAAAGCGTTGCTGTACCCTCACCTGGACCCTAAACCGTCCCCGTCACCTAACCCTAACCCTAGCCCGAACCCTAACCCTAACCCTTCCCCGAAGACTGACCCTCACCCGTCCCCTAATCCTAACCCGTACGCTAACAGTAACCCGCGCCCTCACACGCTCGCTCCCCCTAAAGCGTTGCCATACCCTCACCTGGACCCTAAACCGTCCCCGTCCCCTAACCCTAACCCTAGCCCGAACCCTAACCCTAACCCTTCCCCGAAGCCTGACACTCACCTGTCCCCTAATCCTAACCCGTACGCTAACACTAACCCGTGCCCTCACACGTACGCTCCACCTAAAGCGTTGCCGTACCCTCCCCTGGACCCTAAACAGTCCCCGTCCCCTAACCCTAACCCTAGCCCGAACCCTAACCCTAACCCTTCCCCGAAGCCTGACACTCACCCGTCCCCTAATCCTAAACCGTACGCTAACACTAACCCGCGCCCTCACACGCACGCTCCCCCTAAAGGGTTGCCGTACCCTCACCTGGACCCTAAACCGTCCCCGTCCCCTAACCCTAACCCTAGCCCGAACCCTAACCCTAACCCTTCCCCGAAGCCTGACCCTCACCCGTCCCCTAATCCTAACCCGTACGCTAACACTAACCCGCGCCCTCACACGCACGCTCCCCCTAAAACGTTGCCGTCCCCTCACCTGGACCCTAAACCTTCCCCGTCCCCTAACTCTAACCCTAGCCCGAACCCTAACCCTAACCCTTCCCCGAAGCCTGACCCTCACCCGTCCCCTAATCCTAACACGTACGCTAACACTACCCCGCGCCCTCACACGCACGCTCCCCCTAAAGTGTTGCCGTACCCTCACCTGGACCCGAAACCGTCCCCGTCACCTAACCCTAACCCTAGCCCGAACCCTAACCCTAACCCTTCCCCGAAGCATGACCCTCAACCGTCCCCTAATCCTAACCCGTACGCTAACACTAACCCGCACCCTCACACGCACGCTCCCCGTAAAGCGTTGCCGTACCCTCACCTGGACCCTAAACTGTCCCCATCCCCTAACCCTAACCCTAGCCCGAACCCTAACCCTAACCCTTCCCCGAAGCCTGACCCTCACCCGTCCCCTAATCCTAACCCGTACGCTAACACTAACCCGCGCCCTCACACGCACGCTCCCCCTAAAGCGTTGCCGTACCCTCACCTGGACCCTAAACCGTCCCCGTCCCCTAAACCTAACCCTAGCCCAAACCCTAACCCTAACCCTTCCCCGAAGCCTGACCCTCACCCGTCCCCTAATCCTAACCCGTACGCTAACACTACCCCGCGCCCTCACACGCACGCTCCCCCTAAAGCGTTGCCGTACCCTCACCTGGAACCTAAACCGTCCCCGTCCCCTAACCCTAACCCTAGCCCGAACCCTAACCCTAACCCTTCCCCGAAGCCTGACCCTCACCCGTCCCCTAATCCTAACCCGTACGCTAACACTACCCCGCGCCCTCACACGCACGCTCCCCCTAAAACGTTGCCGTATCCTCACCTGGACCCTAAACCGTCCCCGTCACCTAACCCTAACCCTAGCCCGAACCCTAACCCAAACCCTTCCCCGAAGCATGACCCTCACCCGTCCCCTAATCCTAACCCGTACGCTAACACTAACCCGCGCCCTCACACGCACGCTCGCCCTAAAGCGTTGCCGTACCCTCACCTGGACCCTAAACCGTCCCCGTCCCCTAACCCTAACCCTAGCCCGAACCCTAACCCTAACACTTCCCCGAAGCCTGACCCTCACCCGTCCCGTAATCCTAACCCGTACGCTAACACTAACCCGCGCCCTCACACGCACGCTCCCCCTAAAGCATTGCCGTACCCTCACCTGGACCCTAAACCGTCCCCGTCCCCTAACTCTAACCCTAGCCCGAACCCCAACCCTAACCCTTCCCCGAAGCCTGACCCTCACCCGTCCCCTAATCCTAACCCGTACGCTAACACTAACCCACGCCCTCACACGCACGCTCCCCCCTAAAGCGTTGCTGTACCCTCACCTGGACCCTAAACCGTCCCCGTCCCCTAACCCTAACCCTAGCCCGAACACTAACCCTAACCCTTCCCCGAAGCCTGACCCTCACCCGTCCCCTAATCCTAACCCGTATGCTAACACTACCCGTGCCCTCACACGCATGCTCCCCCTAAAGCGGTTGCCGTACCCTCACCTGGACCCTAAACCGTCCCCGTCCCTAACCCTAAGCCTAGCCCGAACCCTAACCCTAACCCTTCCCCGAAGCCTGACCCTCACCCGTCCCCTAATCCTAACCCGTACGCTAACACATAACCCGCGCCCTCACACGCACGCTCCCCCTAAAGCGTTGCCGTACCCTCACCTGGACCCTAAACCGTCCCTGTCCCCTAACCCTACCCTACCCCGAACCCTAACCCTAACCTTTCCCCGAAGCCTGACCCTCACCCGTCCCCTAATCCTAATCCGTACGCTAACACTAACGCGCCCCCTCACACGCACGCTCCCCCTAAAGCGTTGCCGTACCCTCACCTGGACCCTAAACCGTCCCCGTCCCCTAACCCTAACCCTAGCCCGAACCCTAACCCTAACCCTTCCCCGAAGCCTGACCCTCACCCGTCCCCTAATCCTAACCCGTACGCTGACACTAACCCGCGCCCTCACACCCACGCTCCCCCTAAAGTGTTGCCGTCCCCTCACCTGGACCCTAAACCGTCCCCGTCCCCTAACCCTAACCCTAGCCCGAACCCTAACCCTAACCCTTCCCCGAAGCCTGACCCCTCACCCGTCCCTAATCCTAACCCGTACGCTAACACTAACCCGCGCCCTCACACGCACGCTCCCCCTAAAGCGTTGCCGTACCCTCACCTGGACCCTAAACCGTCCCCGTCCCCTAACCCTAACCCTAGCCCGAACCCTAACCCTAACCCTTCCCCGAAGCCTGACACTCACCCGTCCCCTAATCCTAAACCGTACGCTAACACTAACCCGCGCCCTCACACGCACGCTCCCCCTAAAGCGTTGCCGTACCCTCACCTGGACCCTAAACCGTCCCCGTCCCCTAACCCTAACCCTAGCCCGAACCCTAACCCTAACCCTTCCCCGAAGCCTGACACTAACCCGTCCCCTAATCCTAACCTGTACGCTAACACTAACCCGCACCCTCACACGCACGCTCCCCCTAAAGTGTTGCCGTACCCTCAGCTGGACCCTAAACCGTCCCCGTCCCCTAACCCTAACCCTAGCCCGAACCCTAACCCTAACCCTTCCCCGAAGCCTGCCCCTCACCCGTCCCCTAATCCTAACCCGTACGCTAACAATACCGCGCGCCCTCACACGCACGCTCCCGCTAAAGCGTTGCCGTACCCTCACCTGGACCCTAAACCATCCCCGTCACCTAACCCTAACCCTAGCCCGAACCCTAACCCTAAACCTTCCCCGAAGCATGACCCTCAACCGTCCCCTAATCCTAACCCGTACGCTAACACTAACCCGCGCCCTCACACGCACGCTCCCCCTAAAGCGTTGCCGTACCCTCACCTGGACCCTAAACCGTCCCCGTCCCGTAACCCTAACCCTAGCCCGAACCCTAACGCTAACACTTCCACGAAGCCTGACCCTCACCCGTCCCCTAATCCTAACCCGTACGCTAACACTAACCCGCGCCCTCACACGCACGCTCCCCCTAAAGCGTTGCCGTACCCTCACCTGGACCCTAAACCGTCACCGTCCCCTAACCCTAACCCTAGCCCGAACCCTAACCCTAACCCTTCCCCGAAGCCTGACCCTCACCCGTCCCCTAATCCTAACCCGTACGCTAACACTAACCCGCGCCCTCACATGCACGCTCCCACTAAAGCGTTGCCGTACCCTCACCTGGACCCTAAACCGTCCCCGTCCCCTAACCCTAACCCTAGCCCGAACCCTAACCCTAACCCTTCCCCGAAGCCTGACCCTCACCCGTCCCCTAATCCTAACCCGTACGCTAACACTAACCCGCGCCCTCACACGCACGCTCCCCCTAAAGCGTTGCCGTACACTCACCTGGACCCTAAACCGTCCCCGTCCCCTAACCCTAACCCTAGCCCGAACCCTAACCCTAACCCTTCCCCAAAGCCTGACCCTCACCCGTCCCCTAATCCTAACCCGACCGCTAAAACTAACCCGCGCCCTCACACGCACGCTCCCCCTAAAGCGTTGCCGTACCCTCACCTGGACCCTAAACCGTCCCCGTCCCCTAACCCTAACCCTAGCCCGAACCCTAACCCTAACCCTTCCCCGAAGCCTGACACTCACCCGTCCCCTAATCCTAACCTGTACGCTAACACTAACCCGCACCCTCACACGCACGCTCCCCCTAAAGTGTTGCCGTACCCTCAGCTGGACCCTAAACCGTCCCCGTCCCCTAACCCTAACCCTAGCCCGAACCCTAACCCTAACCCTTCCCCGAAGCCTGACCCTCACCCGTCCCCTAATCCTAACCCGTACGCTAACACTACCCCGCGCCCTCACACGCACGCTCCCGCTAAAGCGTTGCCGTACCCTCACCTGGACCCTAAACCATCCCCTTCCCCTAACCCTAACCCTAGCCCGAACCCTAACCCTAACCCTTCCCCAAAGCCTGACCCTCACCCGTCCCCTAATATTAACCCGTCCGCTAACTCTAACCCGCGCCCTCACACGCACGCTCCCCCTAAAGCGTTGCCGTACCCTCACCTGGACCCTAAACCGTCCCCGTCCCCTAACCCTAACCCTAGCCCAAACCCTAACCCTAACCCTTCCCCGAAGCCTGACCCTCACCCGTCCCCTAATCCTAACCCGTACGCTAACACTACCCCGCGCCCTCACACGCACACTCCCGCTAAAGCGTTGCCGTGCCCTCACCTGGACCCTAAACCATCCCCGTCACCTAACCCTAACCCTAGCCCGAACCCTAACCCTAAACCTTCCCCGAAGCATGACCCTCAACCGTCCCCTAATCCTAACCCGTACGCTAACACTAACCCGCGCCCTCACACGCACACTCCCCCTAAAGCGTTGCCGTACCCTCAGGTGGACCCTAAACCGTCCCCGTCCCCTAACCCTAACCCTAGCCCGAACCCTAACGCTAACACTTCCCCGAAGCCTGACCCTCACCCGTCCCCTAATCCTAACCCGTACGCTAACACTAACCCGCGCCCTCACACGCACGCTCCCCCTAAAGCGTTGCCGTCCCCTCACCTGGACCCTAAACCGTCCCCGTCCCCTAACCCTAACCCTAGCCCGAACCCTAACCCTAACACTTCCCCGAAGCCTGACCCTCACCCGTCCCCTAATCCTAACCCGTACGCTAACACTAACGTGCGCCCTCACACGCACACTCCCCCTAAAGCGTTGCCGTACCCTCACCTGGACCCTAAACCGTCCCCGTCCCCGTCCCCTAACCCTAGCCCGAACCCTAACCCTAACCCTTCCCCGAAGCCTGACCCTCACCCGTCCCCTAATCCTAACCCGTACGCTAACACTAACCCGCGCCCTCACACGCACGCTCCCCCTAAAGCGTTGCCGTACCCTCACCTGGACCCTAAACCGTCCCCGTCCCCTAACCCTAACCCTAGCCCGAACCCTAACCCTAACCCTTCCCCGAAGCCTGACCCTCACCCGTCCCCTAATCCTAACCCGTACGCTAACACTAACCCGCGCCCTCACACGCACGCTCCCCCTAAAGCGTTGCCGTACCCTCACCTGGACCCTAAACCGTCCCCGTCCCCTAACCCTAACCCTAGCCCGAACCCTAACCCTAACACTTCCCCGAAGCCTGACCCTCACCCGTCCCCTAATCCTAACCCGTACGCTAACACTAACCCGCGTCCTCACACGCACGCTCCCCCTAAAACGTTGCCGTACCCTCACCTGGACCCTAAACCGTCCCCGTCCCCTAACCCTAACCCTAGCCCGAACCCTAACCCTAACCCTTCCCCGAAGCCTGACCCTCACCCGTCCCCTAATCCTAACCCGTACGCTAACACTACCCCGCGCCCTCACACGAACGCTCCCCCTAAAGCGTTGCCGTACCGTCACCTGGACCCTAAACCGTCCCCGTCACCTAACCCTAACCCTAGCCCGAACCCTAACCCTAACCCTTCCCCGAAGCCTGACCCTCACCCGTCACATAATCCTAAACCGTACGCTAACACTAACCCGCGCCCTCACACGCACGCTCCCCCTAAAGCGTTGCCGTACCCTCACCTGGACCCTAAACCGTCCCCGTCCCCTAACCCTAACCCGAACCCTAACCCTAACCCTTCCCCGAAGCCTGACCCTCACCCGTCCCCTAATCCTAACCCGTACGCTAACACTAACCTGCGCCCTCACACGCACGCTCCCCCTAAAGCGTTGCCGTACCCTCACCTGGACCCTAAACCGTCCCCGTCCCCTAAACCTAACCCTAGCCCGAACACTAACCCTAACCCTTCCCCGAAGCCTGACCCTCACCCGTCCCCTAATCCTAACCCGTACGCTAACACTAACCCGCGCCCTCACACGCACGCTCCCCCTAAAGCGTTGCCGTACGCTCACCTGGACCCTAAACCGTCCCCGTCCCCTAACCCTAACCCTAGCCCGAACCCTAACCCTAACCCTTCCCCGAAGCCTGACCCTCACCCGTCCCCTAATCCTAACCCGTACGCTAACACTAACCCGCGCCCTCACACCCACGCTCCCCCTAAAGCGTTGCTGTACCCTCACCTGGACCCTAAACCGTCCCCGTCCCTTAACCCTAACCCTAGCCCGAACCCTAACCATAACCCTTCCCCGAAGCATGACCCTCACCCGTCCCCTAATCCTAACCCGTACGCTAACACTAACCCGCGCCCTCACACGCACGCTCCCCCTAAAGCGTTGCCGTACCCTCACCTGGACCCTAAACCGTCCCCGTCCCCGAACCCTAACCCTAGCCCGAACCCTAACCCTAACCCTTCCCCGAAGCCTGACCCTCACCCGTCCCCTAATCCTAACCCGTATGCTAACACTAACCCGCGCCCTCACATGCACGCTCCCCCTAAAGCGTTGCCGTACCCTCACCTGGACCGTAAACCGTCCCCGTCCCCTAACCCTAACCCTAGCCCGAACCCTAACACTAACCATTCCCCGAAGCCTGACCCTCACCCGTCCCCTAATCCTAACCCGTACGCTAACACTAACCCGCGCCCTCACACGCACGCTCCACCTAAAGCGTTGTCGTACCCTCACCTGGAACCTAAACCGTCCCCATCCCCTAACCCTAACCCTAGCCCGAACCCTAACCCTAACCCTTCCCCGAAGCCTGACCCTCACCCATCCCCTAATCCTAACCAGTACGATAACACTAACCCGCGCCCTCACACGCACGCTCCCTCTAAAGCGTTGCTGTACCCTCCCCTGGACCCTAAACCGTCCCCGTCCCCTAACGCTAACCCTAGCGCGAACCCTAACCCTAACACTTCCCCGAAGCCTGACCCTCACCCGTCCCCTAATCCTAACCCGTACGCTAACACTAACCCACGCCCTCACACGCACGCTCCCCCTAAAGCGTTGCCGTACCCTCACCTGGACCCTATACCGTCCCCGTCCCCTAACACTAACCCTAGCCCGAACCTTAACCCTAACCCTTCCCCGAAGCCTGACCCTCACCCGTCCCCTAATCCTAACCCGTACGCTAACACTAACCCGCGCCCTCACACGCACGCTCCCCCTAAAGCGTTGCCGTACCCTCACCTGGACCCTAAACCGTCCCCGTCCCCTAACCCTAACCCTAGCCCGAACCCTAACCCTAACCCTTCCCCGAAGCCTGACCCTCACCCGTCCCCTAATCCTAACCCGTACGCTAACACTAACGCGCGCCCTCACACGCACGCTCCCCCTAAAGCGTTGCCGTACCCTCACCTGGACCCTAAACCGTCCCCGTCCCCTAACCCTAACCCTAGCCCGAACCCTAACCCTAACCCTTCCCCGAAGCCTGACCCTCACCCGTCCCCTAATCCTAACCCGTACGCTAACACTAACCCGCGCCCTCACACGCACGCTCCCCCTAAAGCGTTGCCGTACCCTCACCTGGACCCTAAACCGTCCCCGTCCCCTAACCCTAACCCTAGCCCGAACCCTAACCCTAACCCTTCCCCGAAGCCTGACCCTCACCCGTCCCCTAATCCTAACCCGTACGCTAACACTAACCCGCGCCCTCACACGCACGCTCCCCCTAAAGCGTTGCCGTACGCTCACCTGGACCCTAAACCGTCGCCGTCCCCTAACCCTAACCCTAGCCCGAACCCTAACCCTAACCCTTCCCCGAAGCCTGACCCTCACCCGTCCCCTAATCCTAACCCGTACGCTAACACTAACCCGCGCCCTCACACCCACGCTCCCCCTAAAGCGTTGCTGTACCCTCACCTGGACCCTAAACCGTCCCCGTCCCTTAACCCTAACCCTAGCCCGAACCCTAACCCTAACCCTTCCCCGAAGCATGACCCTCACCCGTCCCCTAATCCTAACCCGTACGCTAACACTAACCCGCGCCCTCACACGCACGCTCCCCCTAAAGCGTTGCCGTACCCTCACCTGGACCCTAAACCGTCCCCGTCCCCTAACCCTAACCCTAGCCCGAACCCTAACCCTAACACTTCCCCGAAGCCTGACCCTCACCCGTCCCCTAATCCTAACCCGTACGCTAACACTAACCCGCGCCCTCACACGCACGCTCCCCCTAAAGCGTTGCCGTACCCTCACCTGGACCCTAAACCGTCCCCGTCCCCTAACCCTAACCCTATCCCGAACCCTAACCCTAACCCTTACCCGAAGCCTGACCCTCACACGTCCCCTAATCCTAACCCGTACGCTAACACTAACCCGCGCCCTCACGCGCACGCTCCCCCTAAAGCGTTGCCGTACCCTCACCTGGACCCTAAACCGTCCCCGTCCCCTAACCCTAACCCTAGCCCGAACCCTAACCCTAACCCTTCCCCGAAGTCTGACCCTCACCCGTCCCCTAATCCTAACCCGTACGCTAACACTAACCCGCGCCCTCACACGTACGCTCCCCCTAAAGCGTTGCCGTACCCTCTCCTGGACCCTAAACCGTCCCCGTCCCCTAACGCTAACCCTAGCCCGAACCCTAACCCTAACCCTTCCCCGAAGCCTGACCCTCACCCGTCCCTTAATCCTAACCCGTACGCTAACACTAACCCACGCCCTCACACGCACGCTCCCCCTAAAGCGTTGCCGTACCCTCACCTGGACCCTAAACCGTCCCCGTCCCCTAACCCTAACCCTAGCCCGAATCCTAACCCTAACCCTTCCCCGAAGCCTGACCCTCACCCGTCCCCTAATCCTAACCCGTATGCTAACACTAACCCGCGCCCTCACATGCACGCTCCCCCTAAAGCGTTGCCGTACCCTCACCTGGACCCTAAACCGTCCTCGTCCCCTAACCCTAACCCTAGCCCGAACCCTAACCCTAACCATTCCCCGAAGCCTGACCCTCACCCGTCCCCTAATCCTAACCCGTACGCTAACACTAACCCGCGCCCTCACACGCACGCTCCCCCTAAAGCGTCGCCGTACCCTCACCTGGACCCTAAACCGTCCCCGTCCCTTAACCCTAACCCTAGCCCGAACCCTAACCCTAACCCTTCCCCGAAGCCTGACCCTCACCCGTCCCCTAATTCTAACCCGTACGCTAACACTAACCCGCGCCCTCAAACGCACGCTCCCCGTAAAGCGTTGCCGTACCCTCACCTGGACCCTAAACCGTCCCCGTCCCCTAACCCTAACCCTAGCCCGAACCCTAACCCTAACCCTTCCCGAAGCCTGACCCTCACCCGTCCCCTATTCCTAACCCGTACGCTAACACTAACCCACGCCCTCACACGCACGCTCCCCCTAAAGCGTTGCTGTACCCTCACCTGGACCCTAAACCGTCCCCGTCCCCTAACCCTAACCCTAGCCCGAACCCTAACCCTAACCCTTCCCCGAAGACTGACCCTCACCCGTCCCCTAATCCTAACCCGTACGCTAACAGTAACCCGCGCCCTCACACGCTCGCTCCCCCTAAAGCGTTGCCATACCCTCACCTGGACCCTAAACCGTCCCCGTCCCCTAACCCTAACCCTAGCCCGAACCCTAACCCTAACCCTTCCCCGAAGCCTGACACTCACCTGTCCCCTAATCCTAACCCGTACGCTAACACTAACCCGTGCCCTCACACGTACGCTCCACCTAAAGCGTTGCCGTACCCTCCCCTGGACCCTAAACCGTCCCCGTCCCCTAACCCTAACCCTAGCCCGAACCCTAACCCTAACCCTTCCCCGAAGCCTGACACTCACCTGTCCCCTAATCCTAACCCGTACGCTAACACTAACCCGTGCCCTCACACGTACGCTCCACCTAAAGCGTTGCCGTACCCTCCCCTGGACCCTAAACAGTCCCCGTCCCCTAACCCTAACCCTAGCCCGAACCCTAACCCTAACCCTTCCCCGAAGCCTGACACTCACCCGTCCCCTAATCCTAAACCGTACGCTAACACTAACCCGCGCCCTCACACGCACGCTCCCCCTAAAGGGTTGCCGTACCCTCACCTGGACCCTAAACCGTCCCCGTCCCCTAACCCTAACCCTAGCCCGAACCCTAACCCTAACCCTTCCCCGAAGCCTGACCCTCACCCGTCCCCTAATCCTAACCCGTACGCTAACACTAACCCGCGCCCTCACACGCACGCTCCCCCTAAAACGTTGCCGTCCCCTCACCTGGACCCTAAACCTTCCCCGTCCCCTAACTCTAACCCTAGCCCGAACCCTAACCCTAACCCTTCCCCGAAGCCTGACCCTCACCCGTCCCCTAATCCTAACACGTACGCTAACACTACCCCGCGCCCTCACACGCACGCTCCCCCTAAAGTGTTGCCGTACCCTCACCTGGACCCGAAACCGTCCCCGTCACCTAACCCTAACCCTAGCCCGAACCCTAACCCTAACCCTTCCCCGAAGCATGACCCTCAACCGTCCCCTAATCCTAACCCGTACGCTAACACTAACCCGCACCCTCACACGCACGCTCCCCGTAAAGCGTTGCCGTACCCTCACCTGGACCCTAAACTGTCCCCATCCCCTAACCCTAACCCTAGCCCGAACCCTAACCCTAACCCTTCCCCGAAGCCTGACCCTCACCCGTCCCCTAATCCTAACCCGTACGCTAACACTAACCCGCGCCCTCACACGCACGCTCCCCCTAAAGCGTTGCCGTACCCTCACCTGGACCCTAAACCGTCCCCGTCCCCTAAACCTAACCCTAGCCCAAACCCTAACCCTAACCCTTCCCCGAAGCCTGACCCTCACCCGTCCCCTAATCCTAACCCGTACGCTAACACTACCCCGCGCCCTCACACGCACGCTCCCCCTAAAGCGTTGCCGTACCCTCACCTGGAACCTAAACCGTCCCCGTCCCCTAACCCTAACCCTAGCCCGAACCCTAACCCTAACCCTTCCCCGAAGCCTGACCCTCACCCGTCCCCTAATCCTAACCCGTACGCTAACACTACCCCGCGCCCTCACACGCACGCTCCCCCTAAAACGTTGCCGTATCCTCACCTGGACCCTAAACCGTCCCCGTCACCTAACCCTAACCCTAGCCCGAACCCTAACCCAAACCCTTCCCCGAAGCATGACCCTCACCCGTCCCCTAATCCTAACCCGTACGCTAACACTAACCCGCGCCCTCACACGCACGCTCGCCCTAAAGCGTTGCCGTACCCTCACCTGGACCCTAAACCGTCCCCGTCCCCTAACCCTAACCCTAGCCCGAACCCTAACCCTAACACTTCCCCGAAGCCTGACCCTCACCCGTCCCGTAATCCTAACCCGTACGCTAACACTAACCCGCGCCCTCACACGCACGCTCCCCCTAAAGCATTGCCGTACCCTCACCTGGACCCTAAACCGTCCCCGTCCCCTAACTCTAACCCTAGCCCGAACCCCAACCCTAACCCTTCCCCGAAGCCTGACCCTCACCCGTCCCCTAATCCTAACCCGTACGCTAACACTAACCCACGCCCTCACACGCACGCTCCCCCTAAAGCGTTGCTGTACCCTCACCTGGACCCTAAACCGTCCCCGTCCCCTAACCCTAACCCTAGCCCGAACACTAACCCTAACCCTTCCCCGAAGCCTGACCCTCACCCGTCCCCTAATCCTAACCCGTATGCTAACACTAACCCGTGCCCTCACACGCATGCTCCCCCTAAAGCGTTGCCGTACCCTCACCTGGACCCTAAACCGTCCCCGTCCCCTAACCCTAAGCCTAGCCCGAACCCTAACCCTAACCCTTCCCCGAAGCCTGACCCTCACCCGTCCCCTAATCCTAACCCGTACGCTAACACTAACCCGCGCCCTCACACGCACGCTCCCCCTAAAGCGTTGCCGTACCCTCACCTGGACCCTAAACCGTCCCTGTCCCCTAACCCTAACCCTACCCCGAACCCTAACCCTAACCTTTCCCCGAAGCCTGACCCTCACCCGTCCCCTAATCCTAATCCGTACGCTAACACTAACGCGCCCCCTCACACGCACGCTCCCCCTAAAGCGTTGCCGTACCCTCACCTGGACCCTAAACCGTCCCCGTCCCCTAACCCTAACCCTAGCCCGAACCCTAACCCTAACCCTTCCCCGAAGCCTGACCCTCACCCGTCCCCTAATCCTAACCCGTACGCTGACACTAACCCGCGCCCTCACACCCACGCTCCCCCTAAAGTGTTGCCGTCCCCTCACCTGGACCCTAAACCGTCCCCGTCCCCTAACCCTAACCCTAGCCCGAACCCTAACCCTAACCCTTCCCCGAAGCCTGACCCTCACCCGTCCCCTAATCCTAACCCGTACGCTAACACTAACCCGCGCCCTCACACGCACGCTCCCCCTAAAGCGTTGCCGTACCCTCACCTGGACCCTAAACCGTCCCCGTCCCCTAACCCTAACCCTAGCCCGAACCCTAACCCTAACCCTTCCCCGAAGCCTGACACTCACCCGTCCCCTAATCCTAAACCGTACGCTAACACTAACCCGCGCCCTCACACGCACGCTCCCCCTAAAGCGTTGCCGTACCCTCACCTGGACCCTAAACCGTCCCCGTCCCCTAACCCTAACCCTAGCCCGAACCCTAACCCTAACCCTTCCCCGAAGCCTGACACTAACCCGTCCCCTAATCCTAACCTGTACGCTAACACTAACCCGCACCCTCACACGCACGCTCCCCCTAAAGTGTTGCCGTACCCTCAGCTGGACCCTAAACCGTCCCCGTCCCCTAACCCTAACCCTAGCCCGAACCCTAACCCTAACCCTTCCCCGAAGCCTGCCCCTCACCCGTCCCCTAATCCTAACCCGTACGCTAACAATACCGCGCGCCCTCACACGCACGCTCCCGCTAAAGCGTTGCCGTACCCTCACCTGGACCCTAAACCATCCCCGTCACCTAACCCTAACCCTAGCCCGAACCCTAACCCTAAACCTTCCCCGAAGCATGACCCTCAACCGTCCCCTAATCCTAACCCGTACGCTAACACTAACCCGCGCCCTCACACGCACGCTCCCCCTAAAGCGTTGCCGTACCCTCACCTGGACCCTAAACCGTCCCCGTCCCGTAACCCTAACCCTAGCCCGAACCCTAACGCTAACACTTCCACGAAGCCTGACCCTCACCCGTCCCCTAATCCTAACCCGTACGCTAACACTAACCCGCGCCCTCACACGCACGCTCCCCCTAAAGCGTTGCCGTACCCTCACCTGGACCCTAAACCGTCACCGTCCCCTAACCCTAACCCTAGCCCGAACCCTAACCCTAACCCTTCCCCGAAGCCTGACCCTCACCCGTCCCCTAATCCTAACCCGTACGCTAACACTAACCCGCGCCCTCACATGCACGCTCCCACTAAAGCGTTGCCGTACCCTCACCTGGACCCTAAACCGTCCCCGTCCCCTAACCCTAACCCTAGCCCGAACCCTAACCCTAACCCTTCCCCGAAGCCTGACCCTCACCCGTCCCCTAATCCTAACCCGTACGCTAACACTAACCCGCGCCCTCACACGCACGCTCCCCCTAAAGCGTTGCCGTACACTCACCTGGACCCTAAACCGTCCCCGTCCCCTAACCCTAACCCTAGCCCGAACCCTAACCCTAACCCTTCCCCAAAGCCTGACCCTCACCCGTCCCCTAATCCTAACCCGACCGCTAAAACTAACCCGCGCCCTCACACGCACGCTCCCCCTAAAGCGTTGCCGTACCCTCACCTGGACCCTAAACCGTCCCCGTCCCCTAACCCTAACCCTAGCCCGAACCCTAACCCTAACCCTTCCCCGAAGCCTGACACTCACCCGTCCCCTAATCCTAACCTGTACGCTAACACTAACCCGCACCCTCACACGCACGCTCCCCCTAAAGTGTTGCCGTACCCTCAGCTGGACCCTAAACCGTCCCCGTCCCCTAACCCTAACCCTAGCCCGAACCCTAACCCTAACCCTTCCCCGAAGCCTGACCCTCACCCGTCCCCTAATCCTAACCCGTACGCTAACACTACCCCGCGCCCTCACACGCACGCTCCCGCTAAAGCGTTGCCGTACCCTCACCTGGACCCTAAACCATCCCCTTCCCCTAACCCTAACCCTAGCCCGAACCCTAACCCTAACCCTTCCCCAAAGCCTGACCCTCACCCGTCCCCTAATATTAACCCGTCCGCTAACTCTAACCCGCGCCCTCACACGCACGCTCCCCCTAAAGCGTTGCCGTACCCTCACCTGGACCCTAAACCGTCCCCGTCCCCTAACCCTAACCCTAGCCCAAACCCTAACCCTAACCCTTCCCCGAAGCCTGACCCTCACCCGTCCCCTAATCCTAACCCGTACGCTAACACTACCCCGCGCCCTCACACGCACACTCCCGCTAAAGCGTTGCCGTGCCCTCACCTGGACCCTAAACCATCCCCGTCACCTAACCCTAACCCTAGCCCGAACCCTAACCCTAAACCTTCCCCGAAGCATGACCCTCAACCGTCCCCTAATCCTAACCCGTACGCTAACACTAACCCGCGCCCTCACACGCACACTCCCCCTAAAGCGTTGCCGTACCCTCAGGTGGACCCTAAACCGTCCCCGTCCCCTAACCCTAACCCTAGCCCGAACCCTAACGCTAACACTTCCCCGAAGCCTGACCCTCACCCGTCCCCTAATCCTAACCCGTACGCTAACACTAACCCGCGCCCTCACACGCACGCTCCCCCTAAAGCGTTGCCGTCCCCTCACCTGGACCCTAAACCGTCCCCGTCCCCTAACCCTAACCCTAGCCCGAACCCTAACCCTAACACTTCCCCGAAGCCTGACCCTCACCCGTCCCCTAATCCTAACCCGTACGCTAACACTAACGTGCGCCCTCACACGCACACTCCCCCTAAAGCGTTGCCGTACCCTCACCTGGACCCTAAACCGTCCCCGTCCCCGTCCCCTAACCCTAGCCCGAACCCTAACCCTAACCCTTCCCCGAAGCCTGACCCTCACCCGTCCCCTAATCCTAACCCGTACGCTAACACTAACCCGCGCCCTCACACGCACGCTCCCCCTAAAGCGTTGCCGTACCCTCACCTGGACCCTAAACCGTCCCCGTCCCCTAACCCTAACCCTAGCCCGAACCCTAACCCTAACCCTTCCCCGAAGCCTGACCCTCACCCGTCCCCTAATCCTAACCCGTACGCTAACACTAACCCGCGCCCTCACACGCACGCTCCCCCTAAAGCGTTGCCGTACCCTCACCTGGACCCTAAACCGTCCCCGTCCCCTAACCCTAACCCTAGCCCGAACCCTAACCCTAACACTTCCCCGAAGCCTGACCCTCACCCGTCCCCTAATCCTAACCCGTACGCTAACACTAACCCGCGTCCTCACACGCACGCTCCCCCTAAAACGTTGCCGTACCCTCACCTGGACCCTAAACCGTCCCCGTCCCCTAACCCTAACCCTAGCCCGAACCCTAACCCTAACCCTTCCCCGAAGCCTGACCCTCACCCGTCCCCTAATCCTAACCCGTACGCTAACACTACCCCGCGCCCTCACACGAACGCTCCCCCTAAAGCGTTGCCGTACCGTCACCTGGACCCTAAACCGTCCCCGTCACCTAACCCTAACCCTAGCCCGAACCCTAACCCTAACCCTTCCCCGAAGCCTGACCCTCACCCGTCACATAATCCTAAACCGTACGCTAACACTAACCCGCGCCCTCACACGCACGCTCCCCCTAAAGCGTTGCCGTACCCTCACCTGGACCCTAAACCGTCCCCGTCCCCTAACCCTAACCCGAACCCTAACCCTAACCCTTCCCCGAAGCCTGACCCTCACCCGTCCCCTAATCCTAACCCGTACGCTAACACTAACCTGCGCCCTCACACGCACGCTCCCCCTAAAGCGTTGCCGTACCCTCACCTGGACCCTAAACCGTCCCCGTCCCCTAAACCTAACCCTAGCCCGAACACTAACCCTAACCCTTCCCCGAAGCCTGACCCTCACCCGTCCCCTAATCCTAACCCGTACGCTAACACTAACCCGCGCCCTCACACGCACGCTCCCCCTAAAGCGTTGCCGTACGCTCACCTGGACCCTAAACCGTCCCCGTCCCCTAAACCTAACCCTAGCCCGAACCCTAACCCTAACCCTTCCCCGAAGCCTGACCCTCACCCGTCCCCTAATCCTAACCCGTACGCTAACACTAACCCGCGCCCTCACACCCACGCTCCCCCTAAAGCGTTGCTGTACCCTCACCTGGACCCTAAACCGTCCCCGTCCCTTAACCCTAACCCTAGCCCGAACCCTAACCATAACCCTTCCCCGAAGCATGACCCTCACCCGTCCCCTAATCCTAACCCGTACGCTAACACTAACCCGCGCCCTCACACGCACGCTCCCCCTAAAGCGTTGCCGTACCCTCACCTGGACCCTAAACCGTCCCCGTCCCCTAACCCTAACCGTAGCCCGAACCCTAACCCTAACACTTCCCCGAAGCCTAACCCTCACCCGTCCCCTAATCCTAACCCGTACGCTAACACTAACCCGCGCCCTCACACGCACGCTCCCCCTAAAGCGTTGCCGTACCCTCACCTGGACCCTAAACCGTTCCCGTCCCCTAACCCTAACCCTATCCCGAACCCTAACCCTAACCCTTACCCGAAGCCTGACCCTCACACGTCCCCTAATCCTAACCCGTACGCTAACACTAACCCGTGCCCTCACACGCACGCTCCCCCTAAAGCGTTGCCGTACCCTCACCTGGACCCTAAACCGTCCCCGTCCCCTAAACATAACCCTAGCCCGAACCCTAACCCTAACCCTTCCCCGAAGTCTGACCCTCACCCGTCCCCTAATCCTAACCCGTACGCTAACACTAACCCGCGCCCTCACACGTACGCTCCCCCTAAAGCGTTGCCGTACCCTCTCCTGGACCCTAAACCGTCCCCGTCCCCTAACCCTAACCCTAGCCCGAACCCTAACCCTAACGCTTCCCCGAAGCCTGACCCTCACCCGTCCCTTAATCCTAACCCGTACGCTAACACTAACCCACGCCCTCACACGCACGCTCCCCCTAAAGCGTTGCCGTACCCTCACCTGGACCCTAAACCGTCCCCGTCCCCGAACCCTAACCCTAGCCCGAACCCTAACCCTAACCCTTCCCCGAAGCCTGACCCTCACCCGTCCCCTAATCCTAACCCGTATGCTAACACTAACCCGCGCCCTCACATGCACGCTCCCCCTAAAGCGTTGCCGTACCCTCACCTGGACCGTAAACCGTCCCCGTCCCCTAACCCTAACCCTAGCCCGAACCCTAACACTAACCATTCCCCGAAGCCTGACCCTCACCCGTCCCCTAATCCTAACCCGTACGCTAACACTAACCCGCGCCCTCACACGCACGCTCCACCTAAAGCGTTGTCGTACCCTCACCTGGAACCTAAACCGTCCCCATCCCCTAACCCTAACCCTAGCCCGAACCCTAACCCTAACCCTTCCCCGAAGCCTGACCCTCACCCATCCCCTAATCCTAACCAGTACGATAACACTAACCCGCGCCCTCACACGCACGCTCCCTCTAAAGCGTTGCTGTACCCTCCCCTGGACCCTAAACCGTCCCCGTCCCCTAACGCTAACCCTAGCGCGAACCCTAACCCTAACACTTCCCCGAAGCCTGACCCTCACCCGTCCCCTAATCCTAACCCGTACGCTAACACTAACCCACGCCCTCACACGCACGCTCCCCCTAAAGCGTTGCCGTACCCTCACCTGGACCCTATACCGTCCCCGTCCCCTAACACTAACCCTAGCCCGAACCTTAACCCTAACCCTTCCCCGAAGCCTGACCCTCACCCGTCCCCTAATCCTAACCCGTACGCTAACACTAACCCGCGCCCTCACACGCACGCTCCCCCTAAAGCGTTGCCGTACCCTCACCTGGACCCTAAACCGTCCCCGTCCCCTAACCCTAACCCTAGCCCGAACCCTAACCCTAACCCTTCCCCGAAGCCTGACCCTCACCCGTCCCCTAATCCTAACCCGTACGCTAACACTAACGCGCGCCCTCACACGCACGCTCCCCCTAAAGCGTTGCCGTACCCTCACCTGGACCCTAAACCGTCCCCGTCCCCTAACCCTAACCCTAGCCCGAACCCTAACCCTAACCCTTCCCCGAAGCCTGACCCTCACCCGTCCCCTAATCCTAACCCGTACGCTAACACTAACCCGCGCCCTCACACGCACGCTCCCCCTAAAGCGTTGCCGTACCCTCACCTGGACCCTAAACCGTCCCCGTCCCCTAACCCTAACCCTAGCCCGAACCCTAACCCTAACCCTTCCCCGAAGCCTGACCCTCACCCGTCCCCTAATCCTAACCCGTACGCTAACACTAACCCGCGCCCTCACACGCACGCTCCCCCTAAAGCGTTGCCGTACGCTCACCTGGACCCTAAACCGTCGCCGTCCCCTAACCCTAACCCTAGCCCGAACCCTAACCCTAACCCTTCCCCGAAGCCTGACCCTCACCCGTCCCCTAATCCTAACCCGTACGCTAACACTAACCCGCGCCCTCACACCCACGCTCCCCCTAAAGCGTTGCTGTACCCTCACCTGGACCCTAAACCGTCCCCGTCCCTTAACCCTAACCCTAGCCCGAACCCTAACCCTAACCCTTCCCCGAAGCATGACCCTCACCCGTCCCCTAATCCTAACCCGTACGCTAACACTAACCCGCGCCCTCACACGCACGCTCCCCCTAAAGCGTTGCCGTACCCTCACCTGGACCCTAAACCGTCCCCGTCCCCTAACCCTAACCCTAGCCCGAACCCTAACCCTAACACTTCCCCGAAGCCTGACCCTCACCCGTCCCCTAATCCTAACCCGTACGCTAACACTAACCCGCGCCCTCACACGCACGCTCCCCCTAAAGCGTTGCCGTACCCTCACCTGGACCCTAAACCGTCCCCGTCCCCTAACCCTAACCCTATCCCGAACCCTAACCCTAACCCTTACCCGAAGCCTGACCCTCACACGTCCCCTAATCCTAACCCGTACGCTAACACTAACCCGCGCCCTCACGCGCACGCTCCCCCTAAAGCGTTGCCGTACCCTCACCTGGACCCTAAACCGTCCCCGTCCCCTAACCCTAACCCTAGCCCGAACCCTAACCCTAACCCTTCCCCGAAGTCTGACCCTCACCCGTCCCCTAATCCTAACCCGTACGCTAACACTAACCCGCGCCCTCACACGTACGCTCCCCCTAAAGCGTTGCCGTACCCTCTCCTGGACCCTAAACCGTCCCCGTCCCCTAACGCTAACCCTAGCCCGAACCCTAACCCTAACCCTTCCCCGAAGCCTGACCCTCACCCGTCCCTTAATCCTAACCCGTACGCTAACACTAACCCACGCCCTCACACGCACGCTCCCCCTAAAGCGTTGCCGTACCCTCACCTGGACCCTAAACCGTCCCCGTCCCCTAACCCTAACCCTAGCCCGAATCCTAACCCTAACCCTTCCCCGAAGCCTGACCCTCACCCGTCCCCTAATCCTAACCCGTATGCTAACACTAACCCGCGCCCTCACATGCACGCTCCCCCTAAAGCGTTGCCGTACCCTCACCTGGACCCTAAACCGTCCTCGTCCCCTAACCCTAACCCTAGCCCGAACCCTAACCCTAACCATTCCCCGAAGCCTGACCCTCACCCGTCCCCTAATCCTAACCCGTACGCTAACACTAACCCGCGCCCTCACACGCACGCTCCCCCTAAAGCGTCGCCGTACCCTCACCTGGACCCTAAACCGTCCCCGTCCCTTAACCCTAACCCTAGCCCGAACCCTAACCCTAACCCTTCCCCGAAGCCTGACCCTCACCCGTCCCCTAATTCTAACCCGTACGCTAACACTAACCCGCGCCCTCAAACGCACGCTCCCCGTAAAGCGTTGCCGTACCCTCACCTGGACCCTAAACCGTCCCCGTCCCCTAACCCTAACCCTAGCCCGAACCCTAACCCTAACCCTTCCCGAAGCCTGACCCTCACCCGTCCCCTATTCCTAACCCGTACGCTAACACTAACCCACGCCCTCACACGCACGCTCCCCCTAAAGCGTTGCTGTACCCTCACCTGGACCCTAAACCGTCCCCGTCCCCTAACCCTAACCCTAGCCCGAACCCTAACCCTAACCCTTCCCCGAAGACTGACCCTCACCCGTCCCCTAATCCTAACCCGTACGCTAACAGTAACCCGCGCCCTCACACGCTCGCTCCCCCTAAAGCGTTGCCATACCCTCACCTGGACCCTAAACCGTCCCCGTCCCCTAACCCTAACCCTAGCCCGAACCCTAACCCTAACCCTTCCCCGAAGCCTGACACTCACCTGTCCCCTAATCCTAACCCGTACGCTAACACTAACCCGTGCCCTCACACGTACGCTCCACCTAAAGCGTTGCCGTACCCTCCCCTGGACCCTAAACCGTCCCCGTCCCCTAACCCTAACCCTAGCCCGAACCCTAACCCTAACCCTTCCCCGAAGCCTGACCCTCACCTGTCCCCTAATCCTAACCCGTACGCTAACACTAACCCGTGCCCTCACACGTACACTCCCCCTAAAGCATTGCCGTACCCTCCCCTGGACCCTAAACCGTCCCTGTCCCCTAACCCTAACCCTAGCCCGAACCATAAACCTAACCTTTCCCCGAAGCCTGACCCTCACCCGTCCCCTAATCCTAACCCGTACGCTAACACTAACGCGCGCCCTCACACGCACGCTCCCCCTAAAGCGTTGCCGTACCCTCACCTGGACCCTAAACCATCCCCGTTCCCTAACCCTAACCCTAGCCCGAACCCTAACCCTAACCCTTCCCCGAAGCCTGACCCTCACCCGTCCCCTAATCCTAACCCGTACGCTAACACTAACCCGCGCCCTCACACGCACGCTCCCCCTAAAGCGTTGCCGTACCCTCACCTGGACCCTAAACCGTCCCCGTCCCCTAACCCTAACCCTAGCCCGAACCATAACCCTAACCCTTCCCTGAAGCCTGACCGTCACCCGTCCCGTAATCCTAAGCCGTACGCTAACACTAACACGCGCCCTCAAACGCACGCTCCCCCTAAAGCGTTGCCGTACCCTCACCTGGACCCTAAACCGTCCCCGTCCCCTAACCCTAACCCTAGCCCGAACCCTAACCCTAACCCTTCCCCGAAGCCTGACCCTCAACCGTCCCCTAATCCTAACCCGTACGCTAACACTAACCCGCGCCCTCACACGCACGCTCCCCCTAAAGCGTTGCCGTACCCTCACCTGGACCCTAAACCGTCCCCGTCCCCTAACCCTAACCCTAGCCCGAACCCTAACCCTAACCCTTCCCTGAAGCCTGACCCTCACCCGTCCCCTAATCCTAACCCGTACGCTAACACTAACCCGCGCCCTCACACGCACGCTCCCCCTAAAGCGTTGCCGTACCCTCACCTGGACCGTAAACCGTCCCCGTCCCCTAACCCTAACCCTAGCCCGAACCCTAACCCTAACCCTTCCCCGAAGCCTGACCCTCACCCGTCCCCTAATCCTAACCCGTACGGTAACACTAAACCGCGCCCTCACATGCACGGTCCCCCTAAAGCGTTGCCGTATCCTCACCTGGACCCTAAACCGTCCCCGTCCCCTAACCCTAACCCTAGACCGAACCCTAACCCTAACACTTCCCCGAAGCCTGACCCTCACCCGTCCCCAAATCCTAACCCGTACGCTCACACTAACCCGCGCCCTACACGCACGCTCCCCCTAAAGCTTTGCCGTACCCTCAACTGGACCCTTAACCGTCCCCGTCCCCGTCCCCTAACCCTAGCCCGAACCCTAACCCTAACCCTTCCCCGAAGCCTGACCCTCACCCATCCCCTAATCCTAACCCGTACGCTAACACTAACCCGCGCCCTCACACGCACGCTCCCCCTAAAGCGTTGCCGTACCCTCACCTGGACCCTAAACCGTCCCCGTCCCCTAACCCTAACCCTAGCCCGAACCATAACCCTAACCCTTCCCCGAAGCCTGACCCTCACCCGTCCCCTAATCCTAACCCGTACGCTAACACTAACCCGCGCCCTCACACGCACGCTCCCCCTAAAGCGTTGCCGTACCCTCACCTGGACCCTAAACCGTCCCCATCCCCTAACCCTAACCCCAGCCCGAACCCTAACCCTAACCCTTCCCCGAAGCCTGACCCTCACCCGTCCCCTAATCCTAACCCGTACGCTAACACTAACCCGCGCCCTCACACGCACGCTCCCCCTCAAGCGTTGCCGTACCATCACCTGGACCCTAAACCGTCCCCGTCCCCTAACCCGAACCCTAGCCCGAACCCTAACCCTAACCCTTCCCCGAAGCCTGACCCTCACCCGTCCCCTAATCCTAACCCGTACGCTAACACTAACCCGCGCCCTCACACGCACGCTCCCCCTAAAGCGTTGCCGTACCCTCACCTGGACCCTAAACCGTCCCCGTCCCCTAAACCTAACCCTAGCCCGAACACTAACCCTAACCTTTCCCCGAAGCCTGACCCTCACCCGTCCCCTAATCCTAACCCGTACGCTAACACTAACCCGCGCCCTCACACGCACGCTCCCCCTAAAGCGTTGCCGTACGCTCACCTGGACCCTAAACCGTCCCCGTCCCCTAACCCTAACCCTAGCCCGAACCCTAACCCTAACCCTTCCCCGAAGCCTGACCCTCACCCGTCCCCTAATCCTAACCCGTACGCTAACACTAACCCGCGCCCTCACACCCACGCTCCCCCTAAAGCGTTGCTGTACCCTCACCTGGACCCTAAACCGTCCCCGTCCCTTAACCCTAACCCTAGCCCGAACCCTAACCCTAACCCTTCCCCGAAGCCTGACCCTCACCCGTCCCCTAATCCTAACCCGTACGCTAACACTAACCCGCGCCCTCACATGCACGCTCCCCCTAAAGCGTTGCCGTACCCTCACCTGGACCCTAAACCGTCCCCGTCCCCTAACCCTAACCGTAGCCCGAACCCTAACCCTAACACTTCCCCGAAGCCTGACCCTCACCCGTCCCCTAATCCTAACCCGTACGCTAACACTAACCCGCGCCCTCACACGCACGCTCCCCCTAAAGCGTTGCCGTACCCTCACCTGGAACCTAAACCGTCCCCGTCCCCTAACCCTAACCCTAGCCCGAACCCTAACCCTAACCCTTCCCCGAAGCCTGACCCTCACCCATCCCCTAATCCTAACCAGTACGATAACACTAACCCGCGCCCTCACACGCACGCTCCCCCTAAAGCGTTGCTGTACCCTCCCCTGGACCCTAAACCGTCCCCGTCCCCTAACGCTAACCCTAGCGCGAACCCTAACCCTAACACTTCCCCGAAGCCTGACCCTCACCCGTCCCCTAATCCTAACCCGTACGCTAACACTAACCCACGCCCTCACACGCACGCTCCCCCTAAAGCGTTGCCGTACCCTCACCTGGACCCTATACCGTCCCCGTCCCCTAACACTAACCCTAGCCCGAACCTTAACCCTAACCCTTCCCCGAAGCCTGACCCTCACCCGTCCCCTAATCCTAACCCGTACGCTAACACTAACCCGCGCCCTCACACGCACGCTCCCCCTAAAGCGTTGCCGTACCCTCACCTGGACCCGAAACCGTCCCCGTCCCCTAACCCTAACCCTAGCCCGAACCCTAACCCTAACCCTTCCCCGAAGCCTGACCCTCACCCGTCCCCTAATCCTAACCCGTACGCTAACACTAACGCGCGCCCTCACACGCACGCTCCCCCTAAAGCGTTGCCGTACCCTCACCTGGACCCTAAACCGTCCCCGTCCCCTAACCCTAACCCTAGCCCGAACCCTAACCCTAACCCTTCCCCGAAGCCTGACCCTCACCCGTCCCCTAATCCTAACCCGTACGCTAACACTAACCCGCGCCCTCACACGCACGCTCCCCCTAAAGCGTTGCCGTACCCTCACCTGGACCCTAAACCGTCCCCGTCCCCTAACCCTAACCCTAGCCCGAACCCTAACCCTAACCCTTCCCCGAAGCCTGACCCTCACCCGTCCCCTAATCCTAACCCGTACGCTAACACTAACCCGCGCCCTCACACGCACGCTCCCCCTAAAGCGTTGCCGTACGCTCACCTGGACCCTAAACCGTCCCCGTCCCCTAACCCTAACCCTAGCCCGAACCCTAACCCTAAACCTTCCCCGAAGCCTGACCCTCACCCGTCCCCTAATCCTAACCCGTACGCTAACACTAACCCGCGCCCTCACACCCACGCTCCCCCTAAAGCGTTGCTGTACCCTCACCTGGACCCTAAACCGTCCCCGTCCCTTAACCCTAACCCTAGCCCGAACCCTAACCCTAACCCTTCCCCGAAGCATGACCCTCACCCGTCCCCTAATCCTAACCCGTACGCTAACACTAACGCGCGCCCTCACACGCACGCTCCCCCTAAAGCGTTGCCGTACCCTCACCTGGACCCTAAACCGTCCCCGTCCCCTAACCCTAACCGTAGCCCGAACCCTAACCCTAACACTTCCCCGAAGCCTGACCCTCACCCGTCCCCTAATCCTAACCCGTACGCTAACACTAACCCGCGCCCTCACACGCACGCTCCCCCTGAAGCGTTGCCGTACCCTCACCTGGACCCTAAACCGTTCCCGTCCCCTAACCCTAACCCTATCCCGAACCCTAACCCTAACCCTTTCCCGAAGCCTGACCCTCACACGTCCCCTAATCCTAACCCGTACGCTAACACTAACCCGAGCCCTCACACGCACGCTCCCCCTAAAGCGTTGCCGTACCCTCACCTGGACCCTAAACCGTCCCCGTCCCCTAACCCTAACCCTAGCCCGAACACTAACCCTAACCCTTCCCCGAAGTCTGACCCTCACCCGTCCCCTAATCCTAACCCGTACGCTAACACTAACCCGCGCCCTCACACGTACGCTCCCCCTAAAGCGTTGCCGTACCCTCTCCTGGACCCTAAACCGTCCCCGTCCCCTAACGCTAACCCTAGCCCGAACCCTAACCCTAACCCTTCCCCGAAGCCTGACCCTCACCCGTCCCTTAATCCTAACCCGTACGCTAACACTAACCCACGCCCTCACACGCACGCTCCCCCTAAAGCGTTGCCGTACCCTCACCTGGACCCTAAACCGTCCCCGTCCCCTAACCCTAACCCTAGCCCGAACCCTAACCCTAACCCTTCCCCGAAGCCTGACCCTCACCCGTCCCCTAATCCTAACCCATATGCTAACACTAACCCGCGCCCTCACATGCACGCTCCCCCTAAAGCGTTGCCGTACCCTCACCTGGACCCTAAACCGTCCCCGTCCCCTAACCCTAACCCTAGCCCGAACCCTAACCCTAACCATTCCCCGAAGCCTGACCCTCACCCGTCCCCTAATCCTAACCCGTACGCTAACACTAACCCGCGCCCGCACACGCACGCTCCACCTAAAGCGTTGTCGTACCCTCACCTGGAACCTAAACCGTCCCCGTCCCCTAACCCTAACCCTAGCCCGAACCCTAACCCTAACCCTTCCCCGAAGCCTGACCCTCACCCATCCCCTAATCCTAACGAGTACGATAACACTAACCCGCGCCCTCACATGCACGCTCCCCCTAAAGCGTTGCTGTACCCTCCCCTGGACCCTAAACCGTCCCCGTCCCCTAACGCTAACCCTAGCGCGAACCCTAACCCTAACACTTCCCAGAAGCCTGACCCTCACCCGTCCCCTAATCCTAACCCGTACGCTAACACTAACCCGCGCCCTCACACGCACGCTCCCCCTAAAGCGTTGCCGTACCCTCACCTGGACCCTATACCGTCCCCGTCCCCTAACACTAACCCTAGCCCGAACCTTAACCCTAACCCTTCCCCGAAGCCTGACCCTCACCCGTCCCCTAATCCTAACCCGTACGCTAACACTAACCCGTGCCCTCACACGCACGCTCCCCCTAAAGCGTTGCCGTACCCTCACCTGGACCCTAAACCGTCCCCGTCCCTTAACCCTAACCCTAGCCCGAACCCTAACCCTAACCCTTCCCCGAAGCCTGACCCTCACCCGTCCCCTAATTCTAACCCGTACGCTAACACTAACCCGCGCCCTCACACGCACGCTCCCCGTAAAGCGTTGCCGTACCCTCACCTGGACCCTAAACCGTCCCCGTCCCCTAACCCTAACCCTAGCCCGAACCCTAACCGTAACCCTTCCCGAAGCCTGACCCTCACCCGTCCCCTATTCCTAACCCGTACGCTAACTCTAACCCACGCCCTCACACGCACGCTACCCCTAAAGCGTTGCTGTACCCTCACCTGGACCCTAAACCGTCCCCGTCCCCTAACCCTAACCCTAGCCCGAACCCTAACCCTAACCCTTCCCCGAAGACTGACCCTCACCCGTCCCCTAATCCTAACCCGTACGCTAACAGTAACCCGCGCCCTCACACGCTCGCTCCCCCTAAAGCGTTGCCATACCCTCACCTGGACCCTAAACCGTCCCCGTCCCCTAACCCTAACCCTAGCCCGAACCCTAACCCTAACCCTTCCCCGAAGCCTGACACTCACCTGTCCCCTAATCCTAACCCGTACGCTAACACTAACCCGTGCCCTCACACGTACGCTCCACCTAAAGCGTTGCCGTACCCTCCCCTGGACCCTAAACCGTCCCCGTCCCCTAACCCTAACCCTAGCCCGAACCCTAACCCTAACCCTTCCCCGAAGCCTGACCCTCACCCGTCCCCTAATCCTAACCCGTACGCTAACACTAACCCGTGCCCTCACACGTACACTCCCTCTAAAGCATTGCCGTACCCTCCCCTGGACCCTAAACCGTCCCTGTCCCCTAACCCTAACCCTAGCCCGAAGCCTAAACCTAACCTTTCCCCGAAGCCTGACCCTCACCCGTCCCCTAATCCTAACCCGTACGCTAACACTAACGCGCGCCCTCACACGCACGCTCCCCCTAAAGCGTTGCCGTACCCTCACCTGGACCCTAAACCATCCCCGTTCCCTAACCCTAACCCTAGCCCGAACCCTAACCCTAACCCTTCCCCGAAGCCTGACCCTCACCCGTCCCCTAATCCTAACCCGTACGCTAACACTAACCCGCGCCCTCACACGCACGCTCCCCCTAAAGCGTTGCCGTACCCTCACCTGGACCCTAAACCGTCCCCGTCCCCTAACCCTAACCCTAGCCCGAACCCTAACCCTAACCCTTCCCTGAAGCCTGACCGTCACCCGTCCCGTAATCCTAAGCCGTATGCTAACACTAACACGCGCCCTCAAACGCACGCTCCCCCTAAAGCGTTGCCGTACCCTCACCTGGACCCTAAACCGTCCCCGTCCCCTAACCCTAAGCCTAGCCCGAACCCTAACCCTAACCCTTCCCCGAAGCCTGACCCTCACCCGTCCCCTAATCCTAACCCGTACGCTAATGCTAACCCGTGCCCTCACACGCACGCTCCCCCTAAAGCGTTGCCGTACCCTCACCTGGACCCGAAACCGTCCCCGTCCCCTAACCCGAACCCTAGCCCGAACCCTAACCCTAACCCTTCCCCGAAGCCTGACCCTCACCCGTCCCCTAATCCTAACCCGTACGCTAACACTAACCCGCGCCCTCACACGCACGCTCCCCCTAAAGCGTTGCCGTACCCTCACCTGGACCCTAAACCATCCCCGTCCCCTAACCCTAACCCTAGCCCGAACCCTAACCCTAACCCTTCCCCGAAGCCTGACCCTCAACCGTCCCCTAATCCTAACCCGTACGCTAACACTAACCCGCGCCCTCACACGCACGCTCCCCCTAAAGCGTTGCCGTACCCTCACCTGGACCCTAAACCGTCCCCGTCCCCTAACCCTAACCCTAGACCGAACCCTAACCCTAACCCTTCCCTGAAGCCTGACCCTCACCCGTCCCCTAATCCTAACCCGTACGCTAACACTAACCCGCGCCCTCACACGCACGCTCCCCCTAAAGCGTTGCCGTACCCTCACCTGGACCGTAAACCATCCCCGTCCCCTAACCCTAACCCTAGCCCGAACCCTAACCCTAACCCTTCCCCGAAGCCTGACCCTCACCCGTCCCCTAATCCTAACCCGTACAGTAACACTAAACCGCGCCCTCACATGCACGGTCCCCCTAAAGCGTTGCCGTATCCTCACCTGGACCCTAAACCGTCCCCGTCCCCTAACCCTAACCCTAGCCCGAACCCTAACCCTAACACTTCCCCGAAGCCTGACCCTCACCCGTCCCCAAATCCTAACCCGTACGCTAACACTAACCCGCGCCCTACACGCACGCTCCCCCTAAAGCTTTGCCGTACCCTCACCTGGACCCTAAAACGTCCCCGTCCCCGTCCCCTAACCCTAGCCCGAACCCTAACCCTAACCCTTCCCCGAAGCCTGACCCTCACCCGTCCCCTAATCCTAACCCGTACGCTAACACTAAACCGCGCCCTCACACGCACGCTCCCCCTAAAGCGTTGCCGTACCCTCACCTGGACCCTAAACCGTCCCCGTCCCCTAACCCTAACCCTAGCCCGAACCTTAACCCTAACCCTTCCCCGAAGCCTGACACTCACCCGTCCCCTAATCCTAACCCGTACGGTAACACTAACCCGCGCCCTCACATGCACGGTCCCCCTAAAGCGTTGCCGTACCCTCACCAGGACCCTAAACCGTCCCCGTCCCCTAACGCTAACCCTAGCGCGAACCCTAACCCTAACACTTCCCCGAAGCCTGACCCTCACCCGTCCCCTAATCCTAACCCGTACGCTAACACTAACCCGCGCCCTCACACGCACGCTCCCCCTAAAGCGTTGCCGTACCCTCACCTGGACCCTATACCGTCCCCGTCCCCTAACACTAACCCTAGCCCGAACCTTAACCCTAACCCTTCCCCGAAGCCTGACCCTCACCCGTCCCCTAATCCTAACCCGTACGCTAACACTAACCCGCGCCCTCACACGCACGCTCCCCCTAAAGCGTTGCCGTACCCTCACCTGGACCCTAAACCGTCCCCGTCCCTTAACCCTAACCCTAGCCCGAACCCTAACCCTAACCCTTCCCCGAAGCCTGACCCTCACCCGTCCCCTAATTCTAACCCGTACGCTAACACTAACCCGCGCCCTCACACGCACGCTCCCCGTAAAGCGTTGCCGTACCCTCACCTGGACCCTAAACCGTCCCCGTCCCCTAACCCTAACCCTAGCCCGAACCCTAACCGTAACCCTTCCCGAAGCCTGACCCTCACCCGTCCCCTATTCCTAACCCGTACGCTAACACTAACCCACGCCCTCACACGCACGCTCCCCCTAAAGCGTTGCTGTACCCTCACCTGGACCCTAAACCGTCCCCGTCCCCTAACCCTAACCCTAGCCCGAACCCTAACCCTAACCCTTCCCCGAAGACTGACCCTCACCCGTCCCCTAATCCTAACCCGTACGCTAACAGTAACCCGCGCCCTCACACGCTCGCTCCCCCTAAAGCGTTGCCATACCCTCACCTGGACCCTAAACCGTCCCCGTCCCCTAACCCTAACCCTAGCCCGAACCCTAACCCTAACCCTTCCCCGAAGCCTGACACTCACCTGTCCCCTAATCCTAACCCGTACGCTAACACTAACCCGTGCCCTCACACGTACGCTCCACCTGAAGCGTTGCCGTACCCTCCCCTGGACCCTAAACCGTCCCCGTCCCCTAACCCTAACCCTAGCCCGAACCCTAACCCTAACCCTTCCCCGAAGCCTGACGCTCACCTGTCCCCTAATCCTAACCCGTACGCTAACACTAACCCGTGCCCTCACACACACGCTCCCCCTAAAGCGTTGCTGTACCCTCACCTGGACCCTAAACCGTCCCCGTCCCCTAACCCTAACCCTAGCCCGAACCATAACCCTAACCCTTCCCTGAAGCCTGACCGTCACCCGTCCCGTAATCCTAAGCCGTATGCTAACACTAACACGCGCCCTCAAACGCACGCTCCCCCTAAAGCGTTGCCGTACCCTCACCTGGACCCTAAACCGTCCCCGTCCCCTAACCCTAAGCCTAGCCCGAACCCTAACCCTAACCCTTCCCCGAAGCCTGACCCTCACCCGTCCCCTAATCCTAACCCGTACGCTAATGCTAACCCGCGCCCTCACACGCACGCTCCCCCTAAAGCGTTGCCGTACCCTCACCTGGACCCGAAACCGTCCCCGTCCCCTAACCCGAACCCTAGCCCGAACCCTAACCCTAACCCTTCCCCGAAGCCTGACCCTCACCCGTCCCCTAATCCTAACCCGTACGCTAACACTAACCCGCGCCCTCACACGCACGCTCCCCCTAAAGCGTTGCCGTACCCTCACCTGGACCCTAAACCATCCCCGTCCCCTAACCCTAACCCTAGCCCGAACCCTAACCCTAACCCTTCCCCGAAGCCTGACCCTCAACCGTCCCCTAATCCTAACCCGTACGCTAACACTAACCCGCGCCCTCACACGCACGCTCCCCCTAAAGCGTTGCCGTACCCTCACCTGGACCCTAAACCGTCCCCGTCCCCTAACCCTAACCCTAGACCGAACCCTAACCCTAACCCTTCCCTGAAGCCTGACCCTCACCCGTCCCCTAATCCTAACCCGTACGCTAACACTAACCCGCGCCCTCACACGCACGCTCCCCCTAAAGCGTTGCCGTACCCTCACCTGGACCGTAAACCATCCCCGTCCCCTAACCCTAACCCTAGCCCGAACCCTAACCCTAACCCTTCCCCGAAGCCTGACCCTCACCCGTCCCCTAATCCTAACCCGTACAGTAACACTAAACCGCGCCCTCACATGCACGGTCCCCCTAAAGCGTTGCCGTATCCTCACCTGGACCCTAAACCGTCCCCGTCCCCTAACCCTAACCCTAGCCCGAACCCTAACCCTAACACTTCCCCGAAGCCTGACCCTCACCCGTCCCCAAATCCTAACCCGTACGCTAACACTAACCCGCGCCCTACACGCACGCTCCCCCTAAAGCTTTGCCGTACCCTCACCTGGACCCTAAAACGTCCCCGTCCCCGTCCCCTAACCCTAGCCCGAACCCTAACCCTAACCCTTCCCCGAAGCCTGACCCTCACCCGTCCCCTAATCCTAACCCGTACGCTAACACTAACCCGCGCCCTCACACGCACGCTCCCCCTAAAGCGTTGCCGTACCCTCACCTGGACCCTAAACCGTCCCCGTCCCCTAACCCTAACCCTAGCCCGAACCCTAACACTAACCCTTCCCCGAAGCCTGACCCTCACCCGTCCCCTAATCCTAACCCGTATGCTAACAATAACCCGCGCCCTCACATGCACGCTCCCCCTAAAGTGTTGCCGTACCCTCACCTGGACCGTAAACCGTCCCCGTCCCCTAACCCTAACCCTAGCCCGAACCCTAACCCTAACCCTTCCCCGAAGCCTGACCCTCACCCGTCCCCTAATCCTAACCCGTACGGTAACACTAACCCGCGCCCTCACATGCACGGTCCCCCTAAAGCGTTGCCGTACCCTCACCTGGACCCTAAACCGTCCCCGTCCCCTAACGCTAACCCTAGCCCGAACCCTAACCCTAACCCTTCCCCGAAGCCTGACCCTCACCCGTCCCTTAATCCTAACCCGTACGCTAACACTAACCCACGCCCTCACACGCACGCTCCCCCTAAAGCGTTGCCGTACCCTCACCTGGACCCTAAACCGTCCCCGTCCCCTAACCCTAACCCTAGCCCGAACCCTAACCCTAACCCTTCCCCGAAGCCTGACCCTCACCCGTCCCCTAATCCTAACCCGTATGCTAACACTAACCCGCGCCCTCACATGCACGCTCCCCCTAAAGCGTTGCCGTACCCTCACCTGGACCCTAAACCGTCCCCGTCCCCTAACCCTAACCCTAGCCCGAACCCTAACCCTAACCATTCCCCGAAGCCTGACCCTCACCCGTCCCCTAATCCTAACCCGTACGCTAACACTAACCCGCGCCCGCACACGCACGCTCCACCTAAAGCGTTGTCGTACCCTCACCTGGAACCTAAACCGTCCCAGTCCCCTAACCCTAACCCTAGCCCGAACCCTAACCCTAACCCTTCCCCGAAGCCTGACCCTCACCCATCCCCTAATCCTAACCAGTACGATAACACTAACCCGCGCCCTCACATGCACGCTCCCCCTAAAGCGTTGCTGTACCCTCCCCTGGACCCTAAACCGTCCCCGTCCCCTAACGCTAACCCTAGCGCGAACCCTAACCCTAACACTTCCCCGAAGCCTGACCCTCACCCGTCCCCTAATCCTAACCCATACGCTAACACTAACCCGCGCCCTCACACGCACGCTCCCCCTAAAGCGTTGCCGTACCCTCACCTGGACCCTATACCGTCCCCGTCCCCTAACACTAACCCTAGCCCGAACCTTAACCCTAACCCTTCCCCGAAGCCTGACCCTCACCCGTCCCCTAATCCTAACCCGTACGCTAACACTAACCCGCGCCCTCACACGCACGCTCCCCCTAAAGCGTTGCCGTACCCTCACCTGGACCCTAAACCGTCCCCGTCCCTTAACCCTAACCCTAGCCCGAACCCTAACCCTAACCCTTCCCCGAAGCCTGACCCTCACCCGTCCCCTAATTCTAACCCGTACGCTAACACTAACCCGCGCCCTCACACGCACCCTCCCCGTAAAGCGTTGCCGTACCCTCACCTGGACCCTAAACCGTCCCCGTCCCCTAACCCTAACCCTAGCCCGAACCCTAACCGTAACCCTTCCCGAAGCCAGACCCTCACCCGTCCCCTATTCCTAACCCGTACGCTAACACTAACCCACGCCCTCACACGCACGCTCCCCCTAAAGCGTTGCTGTACCCTCACCTGGACCCTAAACCGTCCCCGTCCCCTAACCCTAACCCTAGCCCGAACCCTAACCCTAACCCTTCCCCGAAGACTGACCCTCACCCGTCCCCTAATCCTAACCCGTACGCTAACAGTAACCCGCGCCCTCACACGCTCGCTCCCCCTAAAGCGTTGCCATACCCTCACCTGGACCCTAAACCGTCCCCGTCCCCTAACCCTAACCCTAGCCCGAACCCTAACCCTAACCCTTCCCCGAAGCCTGACACTCACCTGTCCCCTAATCCTAACCCGTACGCTAACACTAACCCGTGCCCTCACACGTACGCTCCACCTAAAGCGTTGCCGTACCCTCCCCTGGACCCTAAACCGTCCCCGTCCCCTAACCCTAACCCTAGCCCGAACCCTAACCCTAACCCTTCCCCGAAGCCTGACCCTCACCTGTCCCCTAATCCTAACCCGTACGCTAACACTAACCCGTGCCCTCACACGTACACTCCCCCTAAAGCATTGCCGTACCCTCCCCTGGACCCTAAACCGTCCCTGTCCCCTAACCCTAACCCTAGCCCGAAGCCTATACCTAACCTTTCCCCGAAGCCTGACCCTCACCCGTCCCCTAATCCTAACCCGTACGCTAACACTAACGCGCGCCCTCACACGCACGCTCCCCCTAAAGCGTTGCCGTACCCTCACCTGGACCCTAAACCATCCCCGTTCCCTAACCCTAACCCTAGCCCGAACCCTAACCCTAACCCTTCCCCGAAGCCTGACACTCACCCGTCCCCTAATCCTAACCCGTACGCTAACACTAACCCGCGCCCTCACACGCACGCTCCCCCTAAAGCGTTGCCGTACCCTCACCTGGACCCTAAACCGTCCCCGTCCCCTAACCCTAACCCTAGCCCGAACCATAACCCTAACCCTTCCCTGAAGCCTGACCGTCACCCGTCCCGTAATCCTAAGCCGTATGCTAACACTAAAACGCGCCCTCAAACGCACGCTCCCCCTAAAGCGTTGCCGTACCCTCACCTGGACCCTAAACCGTCCCCGTCCCCTAACCCTAAGCCTAGCCCGAACCCTAACCCTAACCCTTCCCCGAAGCCTGACCCTCACCCGTCCCCTAATCCTAACCCGTACGCTAATGCTAACCCGCGCCCTCACACGCACGCTCCCCCTAAAGCGTTGCCGTACCCTCACCTGGACCCGAAACCGTCCCCGTCCCCTAACCCGAACCCTAGCCCGAACCCTAACCCTAACCCTTCCCCGAAGCCTGACCCTCACCCGTCCCCTAATCCTAACCCGTACGCTAACACTAACCCGCGCCCTCACACGCACGCTCCCCCTAAAGCGTTGCCGTACCCTCACCTGGACCCTAAACCATCCCCGTCCCCTAACCCTAACCCTAGCCCGAACCCTAACCCTAACCCTTCCCCGAAGCCTGAACCTCAACCGTCCCCTAATCCTAACCCGTACGCTAACACTAACCCGCGCCTTCACACGCACGCTCCCCCTAAAGCGTTGCCGTACCCTCACCTGGACCCTAAACCGTCCCCGTCCCCTAACCCTAACCCTAGACCGAACCCTAACCCTAACCCTTCCCTGAAGCCTGACCCTCACCCGTCCCCTAATCCTAACCCGTACGCTAACACTAACCCGCGCCCTCACACGCACGCTCCCCCTAAAGCGTTGCCGTACCCTCACCTGGACCGTAAACCATCCCCGTCCCCTAACCCTAACCCTAGCCCGAACCCTAACCCTAACCCTTCCCCGAAGCCTGACCCGCACCCGTCCCCTAATCCTAACCCGTACAGTAACACTAAACCGCGCCCTCACATGCACGGTCCCCCTAAAGCGTTGCCGTATCCTCACCTGGACCCTAAACCGTCCCCGTCCCCTAACCCTAACCCTAGCCCGAACCCTAACCCTAACACTTCCCCGAAGCCTGACCCTCACCCGTCCCCAAATCCTAACCCGTACGCTAACACTAACCCGCGCCCTACACGCACGCTCCCCCTAAAGCTTTGCCGTACCCTCACCTGGACCCTAAAACGTCCCCGTCCCCGTCCCCTAACCCTAGCCCGAACCCTAACCCTAACCCTTCCCCGAAGCCTGACCCTCACCCGTCCCCTAATCCTAACCCGTACGCTAACACTAACCCGCGCCCTCACACGCACGCTCCCCCTAAAGTGTTGCCGTACCCTCACCTGGACCCTAAACCGTCCCCGTCCCCTAACCCTAACCCTAGCCCGAACCATAACCCTAACCCTTCCCCGAAGCCTGACACTCACCCGTCCCCTAATCCTAACCCGTATGCTAACACTAACCCGTGCCCTCACACGCACGCTCCCCCTAAAGCGTTGCCGTACCCTCACCTGGACCCTAAACCGTCCCCATCCCCTAACCCTAACCCTAGCCCGAACCCTAACCCTAACCCTTCCCCGAAGCCTGACCCTCACCCGTCCCCTAATCCTAACCCGTACGCTAACACTAACCCGCGCCCTCACACGCACGCTCCCCCTAAAGCGTTGCCGTACCATCACCTGGACCCTAAACCGTCCCCGTCCCCTAACCCGAACCCTAGCCCGAACCCTAACCCTAACCCTTCCCCGAAGCCTGACCCTCACCCGTCCCCTAATCCTAACCCGTACGCTAACACTAACCCGCGCCCTCACACGCACGCTCCCCCTAAAGCGTTGCCGTACCCTCACCTGGACCCTAAACCATCCCCGTCCCCTAACCCTAACCCTAGCCCGAACCCTAACCCTAACCCTTCCCCGAAGCCAGACCCTCAACCGTCCCCTAATCCTAACCCGTACACTAACACTAACCCGCGCCCTCACACGCACGCTCCCCCTAAAGCGTTGCCGTACCCTCACCTGGACCCTAAACCATCCCCGTCCCCTAACCCTAACCCTAGCCCGAACCCTAACACTAACCCTTCCCCGAAGCCTGACCCTCACCCGTCCCCTAATCCTAACCCGTATGCTAACACTAACCTGCGCCCTCACATGCACGCTCCCCCTAAAGTGTTGCCGTACCCTCACCTGGACCGTAAACCGTCCCCGTCCCCTAACCCTAACCCTAGCCCGAACCCTAACCCTAACCCTTCCCCGAAGCCTGACCCTCACCCGTCCCCTAATCCTAACCCGTACGGTAACACTAACCCGCGCCCTCACATGCACGGTCCCCCTAAAGCGTTGCCGTACCCTCACCTGGACCCTAAACCGTCCCCGTCCCCTAACCCTAACCCTAGCCCGAACCCTAAACCTAACACTTCCCCGAAGCCTGACCCTCACCCGTCCCCTAATCCTAACCCGTACGCTAACACTAACCCGCGCCCTACACGCACGCTCCCCCTAAAGCTTTGCCGTACCCTCAACTGGACCCTAAACCGTCCCCGTCCCCGTCCCCTAACCCTAGCCCGAACCCTAACCCTAACCCTTCCCCGAAGCCTGACCCTCACCCGTCCCCTAATCCTAACCCGTACGCTAACACTAACCCGCGCCCTCACACGCACGCTCCCCCTAAACCGTTGCCGTACTCTCATCTGGATCCTAAACCGTCCCCGTCCCCTAACCCTAACCCTAGCCCGAACCATAACCCTAACCCTTCCCCGAAGCCTGACCCTCACCCGTCCCCTAATCCTAACCCGTACGCTAACACTAACCCGCGCCCTCACACGCACGCTCCCCCTAAATCGTTGCCGTACCCTCACCTGGACCCTAAACCGTCCCCATCCCCTAAACCTAACCCTAGCCCGAACCCTAACCCTAACCCTTCCCCGAAGCCTGACCCTCACCCGTCCCCTAATCCTAACCCGTACGCTAACACTAACCCGCGCCCTGACACGCACGCTCCCCCTAAAGCGTTGCCGTACCCTCACCTGGACCCTAAACCGTCCCCGTCCCCGTCCCCTAACCCTAGCCCGAACCCTAACCCTAACCCTTCCCCGAAGCCTGACCCTCACCTGTCCCCTAATCCTAACCCGTACGCTAACACTAACCCGCGCCCTCACACGCACGCTCCCCCTAAAGCGTTGCCGTACCCTCACCTGGACCCTAAACCGTCCCCGTCCCCTAACCCTAACCCTAGCCCGAACCATAACCCTAACCCTTCCCCGAAGCCTGACCCTCACCCGTCCCCTAATCCTAACCCGTACGCTAACACTAACCCGCGCCCTCACACGCACGCTCCCCCTAAAGCGTTGCCGTACCCTCACCTGGACCCTAAACCGTCCCCATCCCTAACCCTAACCCTAGCCCGAACCCTAACCCTAACCCTTCCCCGAAGCCTGACCCTCACCCGTCCCCTAATCCTAACCCGTACGCTAACACTAACCCGCGCCCTCACACGCACGCTCCCCCTAAAGCGTTGCCGTACCATCACCTGGACCCTAAACCGTCCCCGTCCCCTAACCCGAACCCTAGCCCGAACCCTAACCCTAACCCTTCCCCGAAGCCTGACCCTCACCCGTCCCCTAATCCTAACCCGTACGCTAACACTAACCCGCGCCCTCACACGCACGCTCCCCCTAAAGCGTTGCCGTACCCTCACCTGGACCCTAAACCATCCCCGTCCCCTAACCCTAACCCTAGCCCGAACCCTAACCCTAATCCTTCCCCGAAGCCTGACCCTCAACCGTCCCCTAATCCTAACCCGTACGCTAACACTAACCCGCGCCCTCACACGCACGCTCCCCCTAAAGCGTTGCCGTACCCTCACCTGGACCCTAAACCGTCCCCGTCCCCTAACCCTAACCCTAGCCCGAACCCTAACCCTAACCCTTCCCTGAAGCCTGACCCTCACCCGTCCCCTAATCCTAACCCGTACGCTAACACTAACCCGCGCCCTCACACGCACGCTCCCCCTAAAGCGTTGCCGTACCCTCACCTAGACCGTAAACCGTCCCCGTCCCCTAACCCTAACCCTAGCCCGAACCCTAACCCTAACCCTTCCCCGAAGCCTGACCCTCACCCGTCCCATAATCCTAACCCGTACGGTAACACTAACCCGCGCCCTCACATGCACGGTCCCCCTAAAGCGTTGCCGTACCCTCACCTGGACCCTAAACCGTCCCCGTCCCCTAACCCTAACCCTAGCCCGAACCCTAACCCTAACACTTCCCCGAAGCCTGACCCTCACCCGTCCCCTAATCCTAACCCGTACGCTAACACTAACCCGCGCCCTACACGCACGCTCCCCCTAAAGCGTTGCCGTACCCTCACCTGGACCCTAAACCGTCCCCGTCCCCGTCCCCTAACCCTAGCCCGAACCCTAACCCTAACCCTTCCCCGAAGCCTGACCCTCACCCGTCCCCTAATCCTAACCCGTACGCTAACACTAACCCGCGCCCTCACACGCACGCTCCCCCTAAAGCGTTGCCGTACCCTCACCTGGACCCTAAACCGTCCCCGTCCCCTAACCCTAACCCTAGCCCGAACCATAACCCTAACCCTTCCCCGAAGCCTGACCCTCACCCGTCCCCTAATCCTAACCCGTACGCTAACACTAACCCGCGCCCTCACACGCACGCTCCCCCTAAAGCGTTGCCGTACCCTCACCTGGACCCTAAACCGTCCCCATCCCCTAACCCTAACCCTAGCCCGAACCCTAACCCTAACCCTTCCCCGATGCCTGACCTTCACCCGTCCCCTAATCCTAACCCGTACGCTAACACTAACCCGCGCCCTCACACGCACGCTCCCCCTAAAGCGTTGCCGTACCATCACCTGGACCCTAAACCGTCCCCGTCCCCTAACCCTAACCCTAGCCCGAACCCTAACCCTAACCCTTCCCCGAAGCCTGACCCTCACCCGTCCCCTAATCCTAACCGGTACGCTAACACTAACACGCGCCCTCACACGCACGCTCCCCCTAAAGCGTTGCCGTACCCTCACCTGGACCCTAAACCGTCCCCGTCGCCTAACCCTAACCCTAGCCCGAACCCTAACCCTAACCCTTCCCTGAAGCCTGACCCTCACCCGTCCCCTAATCCTAAGCCGTACGCTAACACTATCGCGACCCTCACACGCACGCTCCCCCTAAAGCGTTGCCGTACCCTCACCTGGACCCTAAACCGTCCCCGTCCCCTAACCCTAAACCTAGCCCGAACCCTAACCCTAACCCTTCCCCGAAGCCTGACCCTCACCCGTCCCCTAATCCTAACCCGTACGCCAACACTAACCCGCGCCCTCACACGCCCGCTCCCCCTAAAGCGTTGCCGTACCCTCACCTGGACCCTAAACCGTCCCCGTCCCCTAACCCTAACCCTAGCCGAACCCTAACCCTAACCCTTCCCCGAAGCCTGACCCTCACCCGTCCCCTAATCCTAACCCATACGCTAACACTAACCCGCGCCCTCACACGCACACTCCCCCTAAAGCGTTGCCGTACCCTCATCTGGAACCTAAACCGTCCCCGTCCCGTAACCCTAACCCTAGGCCGAACCCTAACCCTAACCCTTCCCCGAAGCCTGACCCTCACCCGTCCCCTAATCCTAACCCGTACGCCAACACTAACCCGCGCCCTCACACGCACGCTCCCCCTAAAGCGTTGCCGTACCCTCACCTGGACCCTAAACCGTCCCCGTCCCCTAACCCTAACCCTAGCCCGAACCCTAACCCTAACCCTTCCCCGAAGCCTGACCCTCACCCGTCCCCTAATCCTAACCCGTACGCTAACGCTTACCCGCGCCCTCACACGCACGCTCCCCCTAAAGCGTTGCTGTACCCTCACCTGGACCCTAAACCGTCCCCGTCCCCTAACCCTAACCCTAGCCCGAACCCTAACCCTAACCCTTCCCCGAAGCCTGACCCTCACCCGTCCCCTAATCCTAACCCGTACGGTAACACTAACCCGCGCCCTCACATGCACGGTCCCCCTAAAGCGTTGCCGTACCCTCACCTGGACCCTAAACCGTCCCCGTCCCCTAACCCTAACCCTAGCCCGAACCCTAACCCTAACACTTCCCCGAAGCCTGACCCTCACCCGTCCCCTAATCCTAACCCGTACGCTAACACTAACCCGCGCCCTACACGCACGCTCCCCCTAAAGCTTTGCCGTACCCTCACCTGGACCCTAAACCGTCCCCGTCCCCGTCCTCTAACCCTAGCCCGAACCCTAACCCTAACCCTTCCCCGAAGCCTGACCCTCACCCGTCCCCTAATCCTAACCCGTACGCTAACACTAACACGCGCCCTCACACGCTCGCTCCCCCTAAAGCGTTGCCATACCCTCACCTGGACCCTAAACCGTCCCCGTCCCCTAACCCTAACCCTAGCCCGAACCATAACCCTAACCCTTCCCTGAAGCCTGACCCTCACCCGTCCCCTAATCCTAACCCGTACGCTAACACTAACCCGCGCCCTCACACGCACGCTCCCCCTAAAGCGTTGCCGTACCCTCACCTGGACCCTAAACCGTCCCCATCCCCTAACCCTAACCCTAGCCCGAACCCTAACCCTAACCCTTCCCCGAAGCCTGACCCTCACCCGTCCCCTAATCCTAACCCGTACGCTAACACTAACCCGCGCCCTCACACGCACGCTCCCCCTAAAGCGTTGCCGTACCCTCACCTGGACCCTAAACCGTCCCCGTCCGCTAACCCTAACCCTAGCCCAAACCCTAACCCTAACCCTTCCCCGAAGCCTGACCCTCACCCGTCCCCTAATCCTAACCCGTACGCCAACACTAACCCGCGCCCTCACACGCACGCTCCCCCTAAAGCGTTGCCATACCCTCACCTGGACCCTAAACCGTCCCCGTCCCCTAACCCTAACCCTAGCCGAACCCTAACCCTAACACTTCCCCGAAGCCTGACCCTCACCCGTCCCCTAATCCTAACCCGTACGCTAACACTAACCCGCGCCCTCACACGCACGCTCCCCCTAAAGCGTTGCCGTACCCTCACCTAGACCGTAAACCGTCCCCGTCCCCTAACCCTAACCCTAGCCCGAACCCTAACCCTAACCCTTCCCCGAAGCCTGACCCTCACCCGTCCCATAATCCTAACCCGTACGGTAACACTAACCCGCGCCCTCACATGCACGGTCCCCCTAAAGCGTTGCTGTACCCTCACCTGGACCCTAAACCGTCCCCGTCCCCTAACCCTAACCCTAGCCCGAACCCTAACCCTAACACTTCCCCGAAGCCTGACCCTCACCCGTCCCCTAATCCTAACCCGTACGCTAACACTAACCCGCGCCCTACACGCACGCTCCCCCTAAAGCGTTGCCGTACCCTCACCTGGACCCTAAACCGTCCCCGTCCCCGTCCCCTAACCCTAGCCCGAACCCTAACCCTAACCCTTCCCCGAAGCCTGACCCTCACCCGTCCCCTAATCCTAACCCGTACGCTAACACTAACCCGCGCCCTCACACGCACGCTCCCCCTAAAGCGTTGCCGTACCCTCACCTGGACCCTAAACCGTCCCCGTCCCCTAACCCTAACCCTAGCCCGAACCATAACCCTAACCCTTCCCCGAAGCCTGACCCTCACCCGTCCCCTAATCCTAACCCGTACGCTAACACTAACCCGCGCCCTCACACGCACGCTCCCCCTAAAGCGTTGCCGTACCCTCACCTGGACCCTAAACCGTCCCCATCCCCTAACCCTAACCCTAGCCCGAACCCTAACCCTAACCCTTCCCCGAAGCCTGACCCTCACCCGTCCCCTAATCCTAACCCGTACGCTAACACTAACCCGCGCCCTCACACGCACGCTCCCCCTAAAGCGTTGCCGTACCATCACCTGGACCCTAAACCGTCCCCGTCCCCTAACCCTAACCCTAGCCCGAACCCTAACCCTAACCCTTCCCCGAAGCCTGACCCTCACCCGTCCCCTAATCCTAACCGGTACGCTAACACTAACACGCGCCCTCACACGCACGCTCCCCCTAAAGCGTTGCCGTACCCTCACCTGGACCCTAAACCGTCCCCGTCGCCTAACCCTAACCCTAGCCCGAACCCTAACCCTAACCCTTCCCTGAAGCCTGACCCTCACCCGTCCCCTAATCCTAACCCGTACGCCAACACTAACCCGCGCCCTCACACGCCTGCTCCCCCTAAAGCGTTGCCGTACCCTCACCTGGACCCTAAACCGTCCCCGTCCCCTAACCCTAACCCTAGCCGAACCCTAACCCTAACCCTTCCCCGAAGCCTGACCCTCACCCGTCCCCTAATCCTAACCCATACGCTAACACTAACCCGCGCCCTCACACGCACGCTCCCCCTAAAGCGTTGCCGTACCCTCATCTGGAACCTAAACCGTCCCCGTCCCGTAACCCTAACCCTAGGCCGAACCCTAACCCTAACCCTTCCCCGAAGCCTGACCCTCACCCGTCCCCTAATCCTAACCCGTACGCCAACACTAATCCGCGCCCTCACACGCACGCTCCCCCTAAAGCGTTGCCGTACCCTCACCTGGACCCTAAACCGTCCCCGTCCCCTAACCCTAACCCTAGCCCGAACCCTAACCCTAACCCTTCCCCGAAGCCTGACCCTCACCCGTCCCCTAATCCTAACCCGTACGCTAACGCTTACCCGCGCCCTCACACGCACGCTCCCCCTAAAGCGTTGCTGTACCCTCACCTGGACCCTAAACCGTCCCCGTCCCCTAACCCTAACCCTAGCCCGAACCCTAACCCTAACCCTTCCCCGAAGCCTGACCCTCACCCGTCCCCTAATCCTAACCCGTACGCTAACACTAACCCGCGCCCTCACACGCACGCTCCCCCTAAAGCGTTGCCGTACCCTCACCTGGACCGTAAACCATCCCCGTCCCCTAACCCTAACCCTAGCCCGAACCCTAACCCTAACCCTTCCCCGAAGCCTGACCCGCACCCGTCCCCTAATCCTAACCCGTACAGTAACACTAAACCGCGCCCTCACATGCACGGTCCCCCTAAAGCGTTGCCGTATCCTCACCTGGACCCTAAACCGTCCCCGTCCCCTAACCCTAACCCTAGCCCGAACCCTAACCCTAACACTTCCCCGAAGCCTGACCCTCACCCGTCCCCAAATCCTAACCCGTACGCTAACACTAACCCGCGCCCTACACGCACGCTCCCCCTAAAGCTTTGCCGTACCCTCACCTGGACCCTAAAACGTCCCCGTCCCCGTCCCCTAACCCTAGCCCGAACCCTAACCCTAACCCTTCCCCGAAGCCTGACCCTCACCCGTCCCCTAATCCTAACCCGTACGCTAACACTAACCCGCGCCCTCACACGCACGCTCCCCCTAAAGCGTTGCCGTACCCTCACCTGGACCCTAAACCGTCCCCGTCCCCTAACCCTAACCCTAGCCCGAACCATAACCCTAACCCTTCCCCGAAGCCTGACACTCACCCGTCCCCTAATCCTAACCCGTATGCTAACACTAACCCGTGCCCTCACACGCACGCTCCCCCTAAAGCGTTGCCGTACCCTCACCTGGACCCTAAACCGTCCCCATCCCCTAACCCTAACCCTAGCCCGAACCCTAACCCTAACCCTTCCCCGAAGCCTGACCCTCACCCGTCCCCTAATCCTAACCCGTACGCTAACACTAACCCGCGCCCTCACACGCACGCTCCCCCTAAAGCGTTGCCGTACCATCACCTGGACCCTAAACCGTCCCCGTCCCCTAACCCGAACCCTAGCCCGAACCCTAACCCTAACCCTTCCCCGAAGCCTGACCCTCACCCGTCCCCTAATCCTAACCCGTACGCTAACACTAACCCGCGCCCTCACACGCACGCTCCCCCTAAAGCGTTGCCGTACCCTCACCTGGACCCTAAACCATCCCCGTCCCCTAACCCTAACCCTAGCCCGAACCCTAACCCTAACCCTTCCCCGAAGCCAGACCCTCAACCGTCCCCTAATCCTAACCCGTACACTAACACTAACCCGCGCCCTCACACGCACGCTCCCCCTAAAGCGTTGCCGTACCCTCACCTGGACCCTAAACCATCCCCGTCCCCTAACCCTAACCCTAGCCCGAACCCTAACACTAACCCTTCCCCGAAGCCTGACCCTCACCCGTCCCCTAATCCTAACCCGTATGCTAACACTAACCCGCGCCCTCACATGCACGCTCCCCCTAAAGTGTTGCCGTACCCTCACCTGGACCGTAAACCGTCCCCGTCCCCTAACCCTAACCCTAGCCCGAACCCTAACCCTAACCCTTCCCCGAAGCCTGACCCTCACCCGTCCCCTAATCCTAACCCGTACGGTAACACTAACCCGCGCCCTCACATGCACGGTCCCCCTAAAGCGTTGCCGTACCCTCACCTGGACCCTAAACCGTCCCCGTCCCCTAACCCTAACCCTAGCCCGAACCCTAAACCTAACACTTCCCCGAAGCCTGACCCTCACCCGTCCCCTAATCCTAACCCGTACGCTAACACTAACCCGCGCCCTACACGCACGCTCCCCCTAAAGCTTTGCCGTACCCTCAACTGGACCCTAAACCGTCCCCGTCCCCGTCCCCTAACCCTAGCCCGAACCCTAACCCTAACCCTTCCCCGAAGCCTGACCCTCACCCGTCCCCTAATCCTAACCCGTACGCTAACACTAACCCGCGCCCTCACACGCACGCTCCCCCTAAACCGTTGCCGTACTCTCATCTGGATCCTAAACCGTCCCCGTCCCCTAACCCTAACCCTAGCCCGAACCATAACCCTAACCCTTCCCCGAAGCCTGACCCTCACCCGTCCCCTAATCCTAACCCGTACGCTAACACTAACCCGCGCCCTCACACGCACGCTCCCCCTAAAGCGTTGCCGTACCCTCACCTGGACCCTAAACCGTCCCCATCCCCTAAACCTAACCCTAGCCCGAACCCTAACCCTAACCCTTCCCCGAAGCCTGACCCTCACCCGTCCCCTAATCCTAACCCGTACGCTAACACTAACCCGCGCCCTGACACGCACGCTCCCCCTAAAGCGTTGCCGTACCCTCACCTGGACCCTAAACCGTCCCCGTCCCCGTCCCCTAACCCTAGCCCGAACCCTAACCCTAACCCTTCCCCGAAGCCTGACCCTCACCTGTCCCCTAATCCTAACCCGTACGCTAACACTAACCCGCGCCCTCACACGCACGCTCCCCCTAAAGCGTTGCCGTACCCTCACCTGGACCCTAAACCGTCCCCGTCCCCTAACCCTAACCCTAGCCCGAACCATAACCCTAACCCTTCCCCGAAGCCTGACCCTCACCTGTCCCCTAATCCTAACCCGTACGCTAACACTAACCCGCGCCCTCACACGCACGCTCCCCCTAAAGCGTTGCCGTACCCTCACCTGGACCCTAAACCGTCCCCATCCCTAACCCTAACCCTAGCCCGAACCCTAACCCTAACCCTTCCCCGAAGCCTGACCCTCACCCGTCCCCTAATCCTAACCCGTACGCTAACACTAACCCGCGCCCTCACACGCACGCTCCCCCTAAAGCGTTGCCGTACCATCACCTGGACCCTAAACCGTCCCCGTCCCCTAACCCGAACCCTAGCCCGAACCCTAACCCTAACCCTTCCCCGAAGCCTGACCCTCACCCGTCCCCTAATCCTAACCCGTACGCTAACACTAACCCGCGCCCTCACACGCACGCTCCCCCTAAAGCGTTGCCGTACCCTCACCTGGACCCTAAACCATCCCCGTCCCCTAACCCTAACCCTAGCCCGAACCCTAACCCTAATCCTTCCCCGAAGCCTGACCCTCAACCGTCCCCTAATCCTAACCCGTACGCTAACACTAACCCGCGCCCTCACACGCACGCTCCCCCTAAAGCGTTGCCGTACCCTCACCTGGACCCTAAACCGTCCCCGTCCCCTAACCCTAACCCTAGCCCGAACCCTAACCCTAACCCTTCCCTGAAGCCTGACCCTCACCCGTCCCCTAATCCTAACCCGTACGCTAACACTAACCCGCGCCCTCACACGCACGCTCCCCCTAAAGCGTTGCCGTACCCTCACCTAGACCGTAAACCGTCCCCGTCCCCTAACCCTAACCCTAGCCCGAACCCTAACCCTAACCCTTCCCCGAAGCCTGACCCTCACCCGTCCCATAATCCTAACCCGTACGGTAACACTAACCCGCGCCCTCACATGCACGGTCCCCCTAAAGCGTTGCCGTACCCTCACCTGGACCCTAAACCGTCCCCGTCCCCTAACCCTAACCCTAGCCCGAACCCTAACCCTAACACTTCCCCGAAGCCTGACCCTCACCCGTCCCCTAATCCTAACCCGTACGCTAACACTAACCCGCGCCCTACACGCACGCTCCCCCTAAAGCGTTGCCGTACCCTCACCTGGACCCTAAACCGTCCCCCGTCCCCGTCCCCTAACCCTAGCCCGAACCCTAACCCTAACCCTTCCCCGAAGCCTGACCCTCACCCGTCCCCTAATCCTAACCCGTACGCTAACACTAACCCGCGCCCTCACACGCACGCTCCCCCTAAAGCGTTGCCGTACCCTCACCTGGACCCTAAACCGTCCCCCGTCCCCTAACCCTAACCCTAGCCCGAACCATAACCCTAACCCTTCCCCGAAGCCTGACCCTCACCCGTCCCCTAATCCTAACCCGTACGCTAACACTAACCCGCGCCCTCACACGCACGCTCCCCCTAAAGCGTTGCCGTACCC